>NW_023270464.1:15997095-16025571 GCF_011800145.1 Mirounga leonina
TATCTATCTATCTATCTATCTATCTATCTATCTATCTATCTATCTATCTATCTCCTATTGGTTCTGTTTCTCTGGAGAACCTTGACTAATACAGGCACCAAGAAGGAAGTAAAAGTTCGTAACTTCAGAATAATAGACCAAGTAATGATTTAAGGAGTTGTTAATAATGGTGATATTAATAAACAGTAGGTTAAATGTATTGAATGCTTATGGTGTATACTTTGGTGCTTAGTACTCTGGCTACATTAATTCTTTTAACATACCATAATAGTATTTGTACTAAGCAGATGAGAAAATTGAGGTCCCAAGGAGTTGAACCTACTCAAGACCACTCACCAGTGAGTGGCTAAGCTATGTTTTGAACCAGACTCCAATTCTAGAGTCCATTTTTATATACAAAGCTAGCAGTCAACATCATAGCAGGAATAGCTTTGGGAGACAATCATCTATAGAAATTTATACATTAAAAACTTGATATTTAGAGCTTTGGGGCACCTGGGTTGCTCAGTTGTTTAAGCATCTGATTTGATCTCAGCTCAGGTCTTGATCTCATGAGTTGGAGCCCCACATTGAGCTCCAGGCTGGGCGTGGAGACTACTTAAAAAAAAATCCTAAAATTTTGAGCATTGAGAAATCAAAAACACAAGAAACAACAAATGTTGACAAGGATGTAGAGAAAAAGGAACTCTCGTGCTCTGTTGGTGGGAATGAAAACTGGTGTAGCCACTGTAAAAAGCAGTATGAAATTTACTCAAAAATTTAAAACTCTAACTATCCTATGATCCAGTGATGACACTACTGGGTATTTACCCCAAAAATACAAAAACACTAATTCGAAAGGATATATGCACCCCTGTGTTTATTGCAGCATTATCTACAATAGCCCAATTGCCTATCAATAGATGAATGGATAAAGAAGATGTGATATACATATACAATGGAAAATTATTCAGCCATAAAAAGATTGAAATCTTGGGATGCCTGGGCGGCTCAGTCGATTAAGCATCTGCCTTTGGCTCAGGTCATGATCCCTGGGTCCTGGGATTGAGTCCCCCATTGGGCTCCTTGCTCAGTGGGGAGCCTGCTTCTCCCTCTGCCTGCCACTCCCCCCACTTGTGCTCTCTCTCACTGACAAATAAATAAATAAAATCTTTAAAAAAATGAAATCTTGCCATTTGCAATGACACGGATGAAGCTAAAGAGTATTATGCTAAGCGAAATAAAGACAAATACCATATGATTTCACTCATACGTGGAATTTAAGAAAAAAAAATGAACAAAGAAAAGAAAGAGAGAGAGAGAGACAAACCAAGAAACAGACTCTTAACTATAGAGAACAAACTGATGGTTACCAGAGGGGAGGTGGGTGGGGGTTGGGAGATACAGGTGATGGGGATTAAGGAGTGCACTTACCATGTTGAGCACTGAGTAATGTATAGAATATTTGAAGCATTATATTGTACACCTGAAACTAATAAACACTGTATGATGATTTTACTGGAATTAAAATTTAAAAACTTAATAAAATTAAGGGAAAAAAACCCAAATTTGAGCATTGAGAGATTCTATAGATCTACAAACTATCCTGAACAGCAGGAAGCTAAATCCCAGGACAAAGAGAACCTAGACAGAAAAGAAGATTTTAGATAAAATAGCAACTGTTCTCTTGGTCTTTCTGGTAAAAGGTTAGCATTCCCTCTTATTAAGGAGTAATTGGATGTCTGTATCAGAACTTCACTATATAAAGCCATTTTATGGTGGTTGATCATAAAGTGAAAGAATGTGGGTTTGGTTATCTCTGATGAATACTTTAGACATCTTTGTTTTTTTAAGATTGATTGATTGAGTGATTGATTGAGTGATTGATTTATCTGAGAGAGAGAGAGCACACAAGTGGGGGAAGGGGCAGAGAGAGAGGGAGAAGGAGAGAAGCAGACTCCCCACTGACTGTGGAGTCTGACCCGGGGCTTAATCTCACCACCCTAAGATCATGACCTGAGCCGAAATCAAGAGTAGGACCCTTAACTGACTGAGCCACCCAGGCGCCCCAAAATCTTTAGACATCTTTGCATACATCGTCTTCAAGATCTTTTCTAAGTGAAATACAGATCAGGATGTGACAAACTTTTTCTGTGCAGTGCTAGGTAGCAAGTATGCTCAGCGCTGTGGCCCATATGGTCTCCCTCTAAACAGCTTTTGGGCTTTGCTACCGTAGTGGGACATCACCCATAGACCATTCATAATTAGATGGGCATGGCTGTATCCCAATAAAACCTCATTTACAAAAATAGGTGGCAGGTCATTTGCCAAACCTTGGTACATAGCTGGTATCTGTGTTAGGTAAAGCAACCAGCGCATCTTATTTTGCTCTGGACTGTCCCAGCTTTATCATCGGAAGTCCTACATCCCATGAAACCCTTCATTCCAGGTTGATTGCCATGAATAAGTTGACTTACAATCAAATTCTGAGACATAGAGCACTCCAGATATAACAATCATCCCTCTCCCCGCCCTAAAATTGCCTTTGCCAAGCTTATATCTGTCAGCATAGAGTTATAAATTACAAGTGCATTCTGTTAACCCCCACATATTATGCATGCACAAGGGACAGGAACCAGATAACAATTTTCTTTTACAACATTTGCTTCCATAAGGGGACTTCCCACTTCCTCCCACAGTTGGTCCCATCTTCAGACAAAAGTACAGACTGAGTGTTGGCAAAGTGTCTGGGCATCTCCGGAGATAAAAATGAAATTATAATAGAATTGTCATTTTGGACTAATTATTATGATTCCATGTTAGAGCAAGCCCCAGGGGGTCTGCTGAACTTCAGTGGATAAACAAAGGAAGGAGTCTTCAAGGAGTGCAGTAAAACAGAGGAAAAGGAACCCCAAACAGAGCACTAATTGGCTGTTTTCTTGGCAGCTTCATCCAGCTCCAGCCTGGGCTTTTAAGGATGATGTGTTAGGAATTACGGAAACCATGATCTCTCTACTGTCGGGAAGGCTGGGACACACCAGGGATGCAAATAATAGACTGATGTTCATGGTATTTGGAGAGAAAATTGGCACCTCCCATTGCTACCTATGTAGCCTTGGCCTTGGAGAAGTCCCTAAGTCCTTAGGCTTCAGAGTCCCCATCTTCCAAGCAGTAATAAAACCAAGCACCCCATAGAGTTCTGTTGAGAACTGAAGGTGACATTCCTCATGAATTTGCCTAATTTAGGAATGTGTCATTATACACATGATCTGACTTGCCATGAGGCTGCATCCTCTGTGGGGTTCTGCATTTGGGGAACTCACCCTGTATTGGTGAGTCAGGGATGGTATCCCAGAGGTTATTACTTTTATGTTAAAAGCTAAAGGATGATGAGTATTTATTTAATTAAAGTAAAAGGAATGAGATGTAAATGGATTTGGGAGAGGGAAAATACTTTGTGAAACTATGGAGATAAGAGAGTCAAGACAAGGAGGGAGAGAGACAGAGAGACAGAGAGAGAGAGAGATCCAAAGAAGTGAAAGAAATCCCCCACAACTGGGGAGGGAGGGCCCGTGGGGCAGAGCGGAGAGAGGTGTTTGAGGAGAGGTTAACCTGGACCAGACCATGCAGGCTTTGCCAACCACACTGAGGGGCAGCGTTTTCCTGAGGGCTAGGGGTCTTCATAGCAGGTGCAACATTTAGGTTTTTAAAAATTATTTTTAAAAGATTCTTGCTCTGACTACAGAACGGAAAATGTCTGTTGATAGAAGGCAGCAGCAGTGAGGGGTAGAGTGTCGGGTGTAAGGGTGAGGGAAAAAACAGGATTCAGAGAACTGGACCCATAAGGAGGCAGTTACGATTGTCCGGATGAGAGGCAATGGGCTGTGGCTGGGGTGATGTTCCATGAGAGAGTCCAGTGGTATCTCTGCCTGGGTCAGAGCCCGGGATCACTAGCGCAGCAGAGAAAGGCACGGGGCTAATGGAGGCAAGCAGTGAAATTTAAATCGGAAGGAAACCAAACTGACCCACAGTGGACCCAGAAGAGCAACAAAGTGGGAGCCAAAAACACCTGTCCAATTTTAAAGCATATTTAAAGTCATGCGTGCAGTTGGCATTTGCTATTTCCTGGCCACCCGAGATCCATTTATCCAAAGTCTGAGGGCGATCTCTAATTTCTTTCTGGAGGACCACTCCTAGATCTTCATTCAATGGCCCTGTGCTTCCTGTGGTGTTGATTTCACTCCTGGCTATAAGGAAGGACAAGAAGCTGACCCTCTGCTCAGCACTGCCCCCAGATCTGTGCAAGTACGACCCTATCTTGGGTCCTGCTTCAGCCTTCCTGCATCATATTCATCTGCACTGTGGAGAATACACTGAGCCCAGTTGATATGCCCAACAGGACCCCCCACTTCCCATTTTTGTCCATGTTGTAGATCTAAGTATCCAGGATCCCAAAATGACCTGCCTAAACATCTCTACCTGCTTCCAAGTCACATGGTGGCCTCTTCCCTCTCCTGAGAGCAGACAAGGCAGCTGGTATGTGCTCACCTGGGTGGTTAATAGCTAGCTGTTTGTGGCATTGTGGACCAAGTATGGATGTGCATGCCAGAGTGACCGCATGTGTACATATGGCTACAGGCTAGAGCCAAGAAAAGAAAGAGAATTCATCAGGCCATAGGCCAGAGGCAAGAAAGGAAAGAGAATTCATCAGGCTTTGGGCTACCCTTTTCCATGATGCCCATATTCCAGAGCAGGCCTCTAAGGAGTCTGAGAATTCTAAATGCAGACCTTCCTCCCAGGTTATTGTTAAAGTATATTGTTAAGAGGGTAGAATATATTTTATTTAACATGTAATTTGATTTATAATTTAAAAAAATTTGACATATACTATATGGGCCTCTACTTATAATCTTGCTCTAGATCCTTCCAAAAGTTAGGAGCTGGACCAGCCTGGCCAATCAATGCAGAACATCATATTGACTGTGGTGACAGGTTAGGGTTTAGGGAATGTGTCTGGGGCTAACATAGTGAGAAACACTGAGGGTTTGCTGAACTCAAATGAAAGAGACCCTTGAGACCCTTCTTCCTCTTATTACTTGGCTTAAAGCTGAGAGGACCAGGACCCCAGGGAAGCAGTAGGTTTCTTGTCACCATGTGGAGTAGAAGACTGAGTCTGAGGCGTAGGTGAGGGGATGGATTCTGAGAAGCAGACAAAAACCAAGGTCTGGACCGTTGAACTCTTGATTAATTATCAGTTAAAGTCAGATCTACTCCGGGTCTTTTCAGTAAGGTAATACAGTAAATTTCACCATAAAATATATCAGTTTGGCCTGGGCATTCCATCCCTTCTGCCAATCAATGGGTAGAGGCAAATAAAGAATCTAATAATAGATTATTATTATTTTTTTTAAGATTTTATTTATTTATCTGAGAGAGAGAATGAGATAGAGAGAGCATGAGGGGGGGAGGGTCAGAGGGAGAAGCAGACTCCCCGCCAAGCAGGGAGCCCGATGCAGGACTCGATCCTGGGACTCCAGGATCATGACCTGAGCCGAAGGCAGTCGCTTAACCAACTGAGCCACCCAGGTGCCCCAGAATTTAATAATAGATTATTTTTAATCCACCTTCTTTAGCCCATCAATTTCATCTCCTCTATCCACCCATCATTTACCTCCACGTTTCTAATTTACTGAGATCTTAAAGGCCATCCTCAGGAAACAAGACAGCATAATTATTAGGGTGAAAGCAAGTAAATGCAGTTGTGAATCCCGACTTGGTGGCACGGGGGCCAGATGGATGTTCTTGTCTGGGACGTTTATTCCTAAATGAGTGGTCGTGTCCTGTAGAGAGAGTTGGAACATTTATTCGGGGGGGGGGGGGCGCTATGGCAGCATCAGGAGTCCTGCAATGATGATGTTGAGGTCTAGTGATAGTGTTGCTGGTGGAGATGTCCTAAAAGGATAGTTCTGTGGAAGAAGATGCTTATACTTACTGTTATCTGGTCTCTCCTCGTCCTAGCTGAGTTTCAAAGCCTGGTTACCCAGCTTCCCATCAGTTCTGGAAGTTACCAAGTCTCCTTAGGCAGAGTTGGACTCCACTGTATGAAACCAAGTGTCCTTACACCCAGTGATCTACAGTGTGGGATCCAGGAGTGTCTTGAAGGCAGTATAATCTAAGGGGATAGAATAGCAGCGGCTATCTGGGATTGTCTATCTGGCTGAGGTGTGGCTGAAGATAATAAAATTTCTTTTCTCTTAAGAAACAGGATTCTGAAAGCCACATTTAAATATTTAAATAACTGATGTAATTATCGCATGTGGTAATATGGAAAAAAGTGCCCACTGAGAGTCAGTATTGGGGCCATGGTGTCTCTACCATTAGAAGGCTCATTGGGCATGGAATCTTCCAGAAAGATAGAATGAGACAGCTGCCCTCATACCCCAGAGAGCTTAAAAGAAGGAATGAGGGGTTTACAGAATTTCATGCAGGTTAATGTTCTTTTTTTTTTTTTCCCCTTGAGACATCCTCTTTGATCCATGTATTATTTAGAAGTGTGTTTTTAGTTTCTAAGTGTTTGAAGATTTTCCTGTTTTCTTTCCATTAGTGATTTCTAGTTTAATACTGTTGTGATCAGACAACACACTCTGTATCATTGCAGTTCTTCTAAACTTGTTGAGGTTTGTTTTATGGCCCAGAATATGGTCTATCTTGATATGTGTCTCACAGGCAATTAAAACAATGTGTGTTCTGCAGTTGCTGGGTGGAGTATTCTATAAATGTCAATTAGATCCTATTGGTTGAGGGTATCTTGTATTCTCTATACTGGCTGATTTTCTGTTTAGTTGTTTCATCAAGTGTTGACAGGGGTGTTGAAGTCTCCAACTGTATTTGTCTGGGATGTTTATTCCTAAATGAGTGGTCGTGTCCTGTAGAGAGAGTTGGAACATTTATTCGGGAGTGGGGGGATTGTGGATTTTTCTGTTTCTCCTTTAAATAGAGAAGACATCCAGGATTTTTAGTTGCACTTAGTAAGAGGAACAGAGAAAAATATTGAGAAGAGTCCATATTGAAAAATATTGGGAAGATATTCCATCTTCTCCAAAGTGGAAATCCCCTTTCCCGTGGTTCTTATAATTGAAAAGTAGCTCCTGGTCTGGAGAGAATAGAATTTGGATCAAAATGTCATCCCTCACTGCCTGATTCTCAGACTGAGTACCTTTGAGGTTTTGGAAAAAAAAAGTCAGAAATACACATATTAAATCTTTTATTTAACTTCCCTTCAGCTATGTTGCAGGTTTTTTTGTTTTTCCCCCTAAAGAGAATGAGCTACTCAAATCTTCCGAGGGTCACTGGACACTGGCTATATGTAACATCACTTCTTGGGATCTCAGTGTACCATTGCTTTGCACTGTTCATAATAGAGTCTTACAAGGGTCAAGAAACAAATGGAGTTTTGATTCACAAATGCTTCTCATAGTTTTAGTAGATCACAAACCCTTTTGTTATCAATCATCTGGTTGGTGAGCATGTAGTTGCTATGTATACCCTCTATCCTGGAAGAACTGGCCTTCCAGATTTTTTTTTTTTAAAGATTTTATTTATTTGAGAGAGAGAGAATGAGAGAGAGAGCACATGAGAGGGGGGAGGGTCAGAGGGAGAAGCGGACTCCCTGCTGAGCAGGGAGCCCGATGTGGGACTCGATCCCGGGACTCCAGGATCATGACCTGAGCCGAAGGCAGTCGCCTAACCAACTGAGCCACCCAGGTGCCCCGACCTTCCAGATTTTGATACAAGTGCTATTAAGGTAAGAAGAGCCAAGTTGAAGCCTATGGAGCTCCCTCTAGCTATCAAACTAATAATGCAAAGATATTACAATTTCTATGGAGAAATGTCTAAATTTAATGCTACCTCCCCCCAATTTTTTTTCTGGGAAAATATGAGGATGATTTTTTTAAAAATTTTTATTTAAATTCAATTAGCCAACATATATAGTACATCATTAGTTTCAGACATAGTGTTCAATAATTTATCAGTTGTGTGTAAGACCCAGTGCTCATCACATTGGGTGATGGGCATTAAGTAGGGCTCAAGATGTGAGGATGGTGATTTCTATTTTGTTTTTACTTAACTCTCAGGTTTGGCCAGGTCAGCTGATCTTGGATTGGCCTTGGAGAATGAAAATGAATTGTTAAAGCTTAGCAGGTGGCAACTCCAATTGCATTTATTATTTGGAGGTGATCTCTTTCGAGGAGCAAAGCAATAAAAGTCTTCTTGTTGATCCACTGGGATAGTTTATTTTACGTAGGTAGATATCCAACAGCATGTCATAACCATCTTACCTCAGAATTATTTCAACTGTTCGGCTCCATGCCACAATTTAGTCTACAGAGGCATGACTGTCTCACTCATTCATAACATATTACATGGGCCACTGGTGACATGAGCTGCTAGAATATGAATACAAGAAAATTCTTTGGCCTTAGTAAAACTTATGTACGTCATGGAAAGGGACATAAATTCTGTGAAAACCCTACTACCTCATAGTCTTAGAGATGTTGGGGTATTTTTTTCCAAAGTAAAAGACAGGTTTCCTTTGTTTACTCCACCTTGTATTGTGTACTAGTAAGAATATATGTTATATTTGGATGGATATTTAAAGCTAATAACTGAGTAATCAGAAATAATTCTGGGTGGGTTGAAATACATGTCCACGTCCTAAATCCCAAGACCCGTAAATGTTATCTTATTTGGAAAAGGAGTCTTTGCAGACATAATTAAGTCAAGGATCTTAGAGGAAATCATCCTAGATTTAGATCATCCTTATTAAAACATGTACCCTAAATCCAATGATAAATATCTTTATAAGAAAAGGGAAAGATACAAACAGACCCAGAGGGGAGGCCAATGGGAAGACAGAGGCAGAGATTGGAGTGACTCATCTACAAGCCAAGAACGCCAAAGATTGCCACAGGTACCAACATCTAGGAGAGCAGCATGGAGCAGATTCTCATCAGAGCCTCCAGCAGAAACCAACCTTGCCAACTCTTTGATGTTTAACTTTTGGCCTCCAGAACAGTGCGAGAATAAATTCCTGCTGTTTAAAGCCACTGAGCTTGTGGTAATTTGTTACAACAGAACAGCCCTAGAAAATTAATACAGTGTCCCAATTGGAACGGGATCCAGAACAATTTTCCCTAGATGGTCCAGATTGCAGTCCCAGCCAATAAATGACACTTAAAGTTTTGGAAGTATATCAAGATACTGAGGAGACAATGACAAACCCCAAGAGGAGAATCTCAGACCACTGAGGATTTAGTCAAGTTACTTTTTAGCAGGAATTTATTCTCTTCTACAGAAAGAGCTTTGGGGTTGATATTGGGCCTTGATAAAAACTGAACTCTTGGTTATGGAAAACCAGGTGACCCTAGGCCCTGAGTTACTCATTATGACCTGTGTATCTATTCCATTCAGCAAAGCATCACCGTATATAAGCAGTATGTAAAGATTAGGCCTGAGCAGGCCCACAGGCACAGATAAATTGTATCAGCATATGACTCACATTTCTCTTATGCCTACTTTTGCTGTATCCTATTAAGCCAAATTCTCAATTAGTCAATATAAAGGCCAAGAAATCAAGGGACTTTTCAGACTGCAAAACCGTGAATGCTCCCACGGGAGGCCGTGACAGAGACATGAAAATAAGTCCTAATTCAACCCAGCCCGAAGTGGCAGGAGAAAGCACGCATTCTTCTGAGACCCTGGGGAAAATCAGCCCATGATACTGTTCTTGTTTGTCAACCAGATTACAATAAGAATGCCAGCACAGTGCTGAAAGAAATCCAACCAAGAGTCCAGAAAAATGTAGAACATCAGAGAGTAGGAGTGAAGGATGTGATGAGAGAGAGAGAGAGAGACCCTCAGAAAGAGGATGGGCTGGGTGAAGAAGGTTTGAGAAGAAGGTGGGGGGCGGGGCAGAGGAAGAGGGAATACAGAGACTCTATAGCTCAGGTAGCTCATTTCAGCTGGTTTCCCTGAGGAAGGAATGCCTGAAATAGGAGGCGGGGCATGGTAGAAATGATAGGAATATCTGGGCCTAATAAAAATCTGAGTGATGCTGAAGTTCTTAAAGCAATGCAGACTCCAAAAGTCTAGGTGACCTTCCAGAATACGACCCATAATCTTACAGATGAGTTGAAGAAACAGAATGATTCGGTGTTTACTGTGATGTATAATGCTGGTATTCCCACCAGACCTCCTCAAGTCCCTTTTATTTTATTTTTGGGGCCCCAGGACTTTGAGGCGCTTTTGCTCCCAATAGACAGCATCTGAAACTCTTTTTTCCCCCCCAAAGGATTGGCCTGGTAGAGTCTGGCAATTTCCTATCCCCTAAGCCAGTGACTGATGGATTTGGGAGTTTGAAAGTTCCATGGCTGTTGCCTTGGGTCAGGACAGGGCTGAGGTGCAAATTATACTCTAATGATCCAATGATCCTCATCATGGGATAAACCTGAAGTGATTATCTGTAAAACTCTGCTTGAAGACATGTCCTTATTTGGCTTCCTCCTTTTTATTTTCCTGATCTTCTGACTTAATTTGCCTTTGGGATTACTTCATTCATAAGTCATTTGTACAACACTCCCTGTCTTAGAGTCTGAGGTGGGGGCAGTGGACCTAGGACACTTACGAATCTTATCTGCAAATGGTCACTTGAATTTGGAAGTCAAGACTCATGTCTTTTAAACAAATAAAGCCTTTGCTGAAGGAGAAACAACACAGATCACTTAGCGAGGGACACAGTCATGCAAGCAGCCAACATCTCTCTGGCCTTCTAATAAAGTAAGTCAGGGGACTTCGAAGACAATCCTTACTGCCTGCCCCAACACAGCAGAAACATTTTACAACTGATTTGCCATTAGGCTTTTCAAGTATGTTTTCCTACTGGGAATTACAAAATCCATCCACTCATGACATGGGAAAAATATTTAAAACACCGATGAAAGTAGATGGCAATTCATACATTGTTTTCTTTACTAATAATTCAGTTGGTCTCCTTGAACGGGTTGCTGTATGAGTTTGCTAGGACTGCCATAACAAAGCACCACAGACTGGGGGGCTAAACAACAGAAATGTATTTTCCTACAGTTCTGGAGCCTGGAAATCCAAGATCAAGGTAGAGGTAGCTTTGGTTTCTTCTGGGGCTTTGCTCCTTGGCTTACAAATGGCTGCCTTCTTTCTCTGTGTATATGTCCCTGGTGTCCCTTTGTGTGTCCAAATTTCCTTTTCGTATGGGGACATCAGTCAGATTGGATTAGGCTCACCCTAATTGTCTCATTTTAGCTTAATCACTTTTTAAAAGGCCCTATCTTCAAATACATTCACATTCTGAGTTACCCGGGGTTAGGACATCAACATAAATTTTGGAGGAACGCAGTTTATCCCATAACAGTTGCATATGGCGTAAGAATTTCAAGTGTGAAATAGTTCTTTAAATGAAAGATGGTTTAATCAGAGGGAAATACTGCTTACTATTTACACAGATAGAGCTAGAGTTCGGTTGAAGGCGATGGAGTTTTCATTTGTTCTTAAACCATCTTGCGTCTTAGTCTTTATTTTGACAAGAGAAAAGTTGGGGCCACTTGTGGAGGATTTAAGTGGGGATTTGAATTACCTGGTGGGGATACAGCCATCTTTATTATTATATCACATTAGTCCCCATGAAGAAATCAGAAGGCTGCATATTGAAATCTTACAATGTGGTAGAGCAGCATTTTGTAATTGTATGGTAGGGGTGATTTACTATCAAGTAATCTTATTTTTGCTCTTGCCCAATATAAAACCAAAGGATGTTTTAAAAAGAAAGAAAAAGTTAGTGAAAGGCAGTTCTGAAAGGCTGTTGTAACCCTACACACGCAGGATGACCCAGAGCCAACATCTTCATGTGTGACATTGAGGGTCACAGGGTCACCCCGAGGATTAAGTGTCCCCAGCTGCAAAAGTGCTGGCTGAAGGCAAAGTAGGTGTGGAGGGGGCTCTGGCGTAGGGAAGCCGTTGATGTTACCCACAGCAGAGACCTGCCACAGAGAAGAGAACTAAAGCCATTACCCAGAGTTTCCTTCCTTATTGTATCATGTCAGTGTTTTAACTTCCTTCTTTTAAATCTCTTTCCACCAAGTTTACACATGCATTATTAGTGTTGTCTGACTTTGTCATTGCTTTGTGGTTTGCAAAATACCAGAACAAGCTTGCTAGAGAATGAAAACCAAAGGAAAGGGTGTCAGGCGGGGGCCTTGGGGCTGGAGCTTGGATAGAGTGGAGAGGTTTTAATGGCTTGCTCTGGGAAGTAGAGTGTTTTCGGCAGTACGAAGGCAGACTGTTTTTATGTGAGGCAGAAGACTTTTGCATCATATACGTTGTTTTGCTTTTGGTTTTGAAATGCAGGTCTGGGAATTGGCGAGGTGGGAAGTGGTAGACAAGTGTCTCTTGTTTTGGCTACTTTTGACTGTATGAGGCTTTTGGTTCATTTGTTTTATTTTGTTTTTGTAAGAGCCTTATTTTTTGAAAGAATGTCTGCCCTGGGTATCTGGTGGGACATCAAGTATGTCTCAGAAAGCAGAATAGTCAGGTGCTCTTAGAAGTCAAGGCGGGGGGATAGTGGGCAGATAATGGAGGGTTAGCTAAGAAGACACTTGGCGCCGGGCTTTTGAATCTTGCGAAGACAGTTGGGGATTTCAGAGCTTTGAGGTGACAGTAGAGGGGACCAGATGACACCTGTGTTCTTGGTACGTGTCTAGTACCAGTGATGGGGCCTAACCCAAGCTCATGCTGTGCTTTGAGCTCACCTGTCTTTTTTAGGCCCAGTCTCCCTTGGTTCAGCCCTCTTGCCGAGTCTGGTTATCTGGTCTTCGTATGCATTTTGGGAGTTGCCCCAAAGCCTTCCAAATAAATTCCTTTCTACTTGAGCTAGCAAAGTTCTTTTGCTGTGGCTTGTGGCCATACATTCCAACAAATAACCTTTCTTTCTGCACTCATCCTTCCACCGTTCCCTCCTCGATTTCCAAACTTGATTCTCTCGTCTGAGCCTGGAAATCTTTCCCTTCCTGCCTTTTCAGGAATTTTCTCACTTTGGATGTCCTCTTTCCCATACCTTTCTGGCAGCAAAGGTACCACTAACCAACACCTCCCCACCAGCCCCTTCCTCTGACTTCTGCTGCAGGGCGCTCTTTTGTCTCACCCTTGGCCCCTTTGGCTTCATTTCTCTGTCTTGGTTACTTCCTCCTCCTTGTTTACACCCCTGCCAGGGCCTCTTCTTCCTTGGTCATAAGCTTTCTTATTCATTACGCTGTGTAACACCTAAGGCACTTGCTGCAAGTGTGAGGATTTGGGCTTAACTGCCGCTGGGCCCCAAGGATCGGTCCAGGCCTTGCTGTTCTTGTCTCTCTTAAAACACTATGTAAAAGTACCCATGCAGTCTCCCCAGGATGCCTCTTCATCCCAGGACCCAATCTCTCTCCTCTGTGTTTCAACATAGGCACCTTCCTTTCTACAAACATTGCTTGTTTCATTGTTCCCCCCATCCCTCCAGACTGAAACCTTAGAAAATCCTCTGATCCTTTGCTGTCTAATACCCACCAAGTTCCATCCTCAACCTGTCGTCATTCTGCTCCTTCCTTTCCATCCCTCTATTACTTCCTGCATTCAGATGATCTTCACCTGATATCAGGGTCATTTCAGAGATAATTTTCTTTCTTCTAATGACCTTTGCTCTCATCTTTCTCGTACACATCCAGTAAAGATTAGTGATCAAAAATATAGTGAGCATAATACAAATATTTAAAATTTGGTCCTCCTTCGGCTTGAGGGAAACATTGTCCTTTTTCAAATTATTATCATGTTGTTTGCAGCATGAATTACTTTAGTGAGATGCTGATCACTGAGCATCCAATGTGAATTGATTGATACTATTGACAAGGTGTAGTGGAGGGATTTTTTGGAAGATAAGGAGGTCAACATTTTGTACTATAAACGGCTTTGTCTTAGAGTTGATGGCTAAGATATTCTCTTTATAATTATAAAGCAATTAGATTTTAGAACTGGGTAGAACCTTTAAAAATTATTTAGATCAACTCCTTCAACCGAAATGTAGAGAGGTGAAGTCATTGGTCGGAGACAGAGCTCAAGTCTAATTCCCCACCACTCAAATCCCAAAACTCACATTTCCTTTTCTTTTTTTTTTTTTCAAATTGTGGTAAAAAACACATGACATGAAATCTACCCTTTTAATTCTTTTTAAGTTTGGTAGTTTTGTATTATTAACTAAATTCACATAGTTGAGCAAGAGATTGCTAGAAATTTTAATCTTGCAAATCTGAAACTCTATACCCAGGCAATAACCACCCATTCCTTTCACTCCTCAGTCCATGGCAGCCACGGGTCCACTTTCTGTTTGTAGGAGTTGGACTGCTTTATTTTTTATTTTATTTTTCTTTTTTTTTTTTTTATTTTATTTTTTTTTATTTTATTTTTCACCAAGTTTAGAGATCTCATATAAGAGGCATCAGACAATATCTGGTGTGTGTGTGTGTGTGTGTGTGTGTATGACTGACTTATTTTACATAGGATACTATCCTAAAGGTTCATCCATATTGTAGCGTGTGACCAAATTTCCTTCTCTTTTAAGAATAATGTTATGTTTTCTTTACTCATTCATACCATATTCTCTGAGCCCATCCATCCATCCGTTGGTGGACATTTGGATGGCTTTCTCTCGTGGGCTACTAAGAATAGTGCTCTATGAAACTAGAAGTGCAGGTACCCCTTTCAGATCCTGATTTCAGTTTTGGGCGATACATATTCAGAAGTGGGATTACCGGATCACATGGTAGCTCTCTTTTTAATTTTTGGAGGAGCCTCCACACTGTTTTCCACAGCAGCTATGGTGTTTCACATTCCCACCCAACAGCGCTCCAATTTCTTCACATCCCTCCACAGCGCTGCCCCATACAGCGAAGCCTTTTGTGACAAGAAGGGTCAGCTGAGGCGGCAACCTTCGTAGTTGTCTTCTTTTAAGAAATTGCCACAGCTTTCTATCAACCACCACCCTGATCAGTCAGCAAATACTGAAGCAAGACCCTTCCATCAGCTAAAAGATTACAACGTGCTAAAAGCTCAGACGACGGTTAGCATTTATTAGCAAGAAAACATTTTTTAATTAAACATGGTTTAATTTTTATTTTTTTAGAGATAATGCTATTGTACACTTAACTAGATGACAGTGGAGTGTAATAAACATAACTTTTGTGCGCACTGGGAAACCAGAAAAAAAATGACTTCCAGAAAAATATTAATTATTGAATTATTTGCTTTATGGTGGCATTTGCATTATTGTGGTGGCCTGGAACTAAACCTGCACGGTCTCTGAGATCTGCCTGCACTAAATAAACGGATATGAATTAATGCAGTAACACACACACACACACGCTTTAGATTGTATAGACCCAAGTGTGCTAGTCCTTCTCCAAATTATTGCCGTGCACTTTCCTGGCCTGCGCTCTCACGCCCTCTGGTGGCTGTCTAGTGTATCTGCAGCAAATGGGAGAAGAGGAGTGGGGCAAGGAGCAGGTTTCCTGCTCCCTGACTGCTTTGTCTTCCTTGAGGACAGCCCCCCACTTTCACGCCCCTTCTCCCTCCAGGCAGTCCCAGGGGTGGGAAGAGCTTCCCTTGTTGTTAGCATCTGGGAGTCTCCCCCTGCTTTTTCCTCACTTTCTCCTTCCACAAGCTGAGCATCTATCTGATACATTGGGCAACTCTCCTTTTGTGTGTATATGAGTTAGGTATATTTTGCATATTATACAAATTGTGTGAGCATGGTTTCCTTCTTTCTTTCTTTAAAATTTTTTTAAAATTTTGCAGCTTTCTTTACTGTTATATGATCCTCTGTTCCTGACATACCGACTCAGGGTGCCTTGTAATCGGCATGGTGGGGGGTGTGTGTGTGTGTGTTTGCTTACCATCAAGAGAAAACCTTCATTTTCACTGCATAAAATTTAGAAACGTCTAAAGAGCAAACAATATCTTAAACAAAAGAAAAACGTTTAAAAAAGTTAACGAGAGGAGAAAAAAATTGTAAACTTTAAACTCCGGTAAGTTAATCTATGAATTTAAAGCTAGTCTAATCAAAATATTATGAAGTTGGAATAGGGGATTTTTTTTTCCAATTTTTTTAAATAAAAACTTATTCAGATATATATTAAATTACTTGTACAGACTTCTAATACATGCTGTGAGTATCAAAATGGCATACAAAAATGCTCATGCCATAGAAAAGTGTTATTTTAGATGTTTGTATCCATGCCAAATTTCAATAATTGTTAAAGTAATTGTGGATCTTTAATTTAAATCAAAATACAATACTTAATATTATCTAATTCTAGAGGGTCTGATGATGTGAAAACAATATATTTGTAAGAATTATAGGAAATGACACTTTACTGGAAAAATACTATCTGAAAACTATAATGCTAAATCTACTTGAATAAAAGCAATTGTAATATCAATTAAATAGCAGTATCTAAACCAAAAATAGATAAGTCAAAACTACTTTAAAGACAGAAAACACATGCAGATGTTATGCCGTGGTTGTGGGAATTCAGGACTGGGCTGCGGTGAGCTCAGTCAAACCTGCGGGTGTCCCCGGATACGTGGGCCTTTGCAGCCTGGCTCTTCTCCTTCCTGGGGTGCTGATGATCCAGGGGGTCCCCTGACACTTCTCGGCCACCGTGGGCTGCCTGTGGGGGAACAGGAGCAAAACGGCCACTTCTGAAAGGCGGGAAGTTGAACTCCGCTTCGGCCAACATTTGCCTGATGTGATCATTTTCTTTCCTGAGCTCCTTGAATTTTCGCTCGGCGAGCACAGCTGCCATCCAGCTCTCCTGAACTTTATTCGCATAGAAGAGGATCTCCTTTAGATAATGCGAGGTGTTCTCCTCCAGTTCTCTGTGGGTGTCTTCGGCCATCTTCTTGTATAAGTTGCGAATCTGAGTTGCGGACTCGATGTTTTCACACGTATAGGAAAGACTCTTCTCAATGTCTGAGCACTGCGCTTCCTTCTCCAATGATTTTCTCTCAAGTTCCCTGGTGTATTCTTGATACAATTTAGGCAGAACGTGAAGCTTCCATTTCAGCAGCTGAATCCCACTTTGAAGCTGTGAATTTTCCCTCTGCAAAGAGGCTTCCTTGGCTCGAAGATCTGTTATTTGTCCCATAAGCTCTTCATTGGTTTGCTTTTCTTCCCACAGTGGTCTGGCTAGCTCCTCATTTTTCTCTTCAGCACTTTGAAGGGACACATTGGAATCAGCATCGTCAGTGACACCCTTCAGATCACCCTCTGACCGATGGATGGGGTGATTGTCATTTTCTGCTTCCCTCTTTTGCTTGACTTCCCAGTTGACGTGACCCAAGAGATCTCCAAGGAGACAAGGCCAGTGGATGGCCTTCAGAAGGCTTTCACCCAGTGGTATTAGTTGGCTGATTTTATCTTTCAGAGCCCGCTGCATTCCTGCGTTCGACTGCTCTAGCTTTTCTTTCTCCCGCTCCGTTTCCTGGAGTCTCTGCTTCCATCTCGCGATTTCTTGGGCGAGCAGTTCTGGACTCTCTAGAACGTGAGTGTTTCCATTGAAATCATCCATTATTTTCTTCCAAAGTTGTTTTCCATTCTTCTCTGATGTTCTTAAGATGGGTCTGTCACCAGTCACTTGGGAAAGTTTAGGAGGCTGGGTCTTCTGCGCCATTTTCAGAAAGTCAATGGTGTTCTGAAGTGACAGCCTATAGTGGTTTGTACTTACTGCTGAGAAGCATAAGGTTTGTAATGTGGGAAGACTGGCCTCCACCCCGGGCAGCCCTAGGGCATCATCAGCTTGTGTCATTGGTCCCATATTGTCACTACCTTTTCCACAGACTGTAGCGTGAGCCAAACACCTTTTGCCTAGCTCCTTCACACTTCTTAAAATGTGTTGTTTCTTCGCTGTCAAAACCAGTATTACAATATATGCCAGGATCTCCCAGGGAAACTCATGGAGAACTGAAACATGTCTCCAGCTTTCAGAAATCACCAGCAGGGCACCCCACAGGGGCTCTAGGACCAACTGGAAAGTGGATCTGATGGCAGGCAGCAGGCCCTCCATGGCTGTGTAGTGCTCCACAGCTCTGCCTCCAAGGGCCAGTGTTCTGTGGGTCTCAACTGATGGCTCAGAACCCTGGGGCAGGGGGGGGAGGTGCTCTGTCTCTAAGGTAAACACATGCCTGACAACCAGAGCAGATCAGTTGGGGGGGGGATGGGGGAGGCCAGCCAGCTTCTAGAAGACAGTTTCCCCCTAACTTTGCCCTCAAATAGAAAGTGATCTCACTTCTACAGGCATGGGGAGAGGGGAGGTGGAAAGGACTGATTGTAGCCAGGTGCTCAGCCACTCGAGGCCCACGTGGCCTGACAGGAAACATAGGGGGTCAAAGTAGGGCCAGGCCTTGACCCTTTCTCTCAGGGCAGAGTGGTAGGGGCCGCATCCTCGAGTGAGGTTCATTTTCCTGATTTAAAGCTTCCTTCTGCTGCAGAGAAGCCTGGCACTGCCCACAAAGGTCCCAGGGATCTGGGACCTCTTCTTTATGTGAGGCCACTCTGGGCAGGCAGGTGCCCGGGACTGAAAGGGTCTCCCCAAAGATATTAACTAAGACACCTGGATTCCAGTCCTAGTAAGTCAGGAGAAATGAGTTGGAACTGGCAGAGTCTTATAATTTCACGAATTTTCTGTGGAGTCAGCATGTCCTTGTTCAATCCAAGTGTTCCTGGAAGGGATTAACTCTGCTCTAGGGGTGACCACAGTGGTCCATGTGGTTCTCCATCTTCAGCCCGCAACCCCCAAGATGGCGCCCAGGAGGGTCTCTGGTCCACAAAGTATCAGAAGTGGGTGTCTGGGAAGGGGGCAGGTCCTTCTTTGGGCTCAGTTTGCCACCTCTTATTTCATTAAACCACATCTCACTCTCCTGACATCTCTGGGAGACCCAGCTCAGAGCCTCCTTGTCTCTCCCCTGGGGCTCCATCATGAGCAACTTGTCCTCAGTCCCTTTACCTGAGACAGAAACAAGAGAACTGTCAGCCGAGGCCAGCAGGCTGGGGGTCCTGAAGGCTGCCAACGTTCAGACCACAGGGGCTCCATGGGAGGGACCGGACAGAGGCTCTGACCAGGCTGGTGGTGCAGGGAGGAGACAGCCAAATGCCCACAGAGAGAGTTGTTTCTTTTCTTCTTTTCATTAGATGATTTCTTAAGAGCAGTTTTAGATTTACAGAAAAATTGAGTAAAAAGTATAGAGAGTACACATGTTGTACTAAAATTTCTCTGAAACTCAACCTGTATCTTATTGGTGTAAAACTCAGCAATTGAGTACCCCCCCAACCTTTATTGAGATATAATTCACATATCATACAATTCATCCATTTTAAGTATACAAGTCCACGAATTTTTAGCATATATAAAGAATTATATAACCATCACAATAAGCTTATTTTAGAACGGTTCCATTATTGTAAAAAAAAGACCTTGCCAAACTTGTCATTTCTATCCCCTTTGCCCCATTAGGCTGTCAGAAGGAAATCTAAAAATTTCTGGGCTTGACAAATACCCTTAGGGCAAACCTCTCTTCCCAGTTTATGTACCTATCCACGTAAGCAGTTTCTGTGTCATATTGGCTTAGCAATTCCTCCCTATCTTGATAAGCTCTCTCATGTTTTAAAGACTTAAAAAAAGATTACTTTTTCAGGTTCTTGCACGTGTTTGCAAGTGGAGCTCAGGTGCACAGAAAGTCTCCCCTGGGTGCCTTATTTGCCCCACAGCTTGGATTTGAGATTTAGGATTAGTCTCCCAGATGAATAAGCATCACTGAGCAGGCTGGGTCCTGGAACAGGCCTGGCGGTTTGCCATGAGCTTGTGGTACTCAGTTCTGCTGCTTTTATATGTGAAGCCACCTTCACTGGAAATGCCTTCCAGTTTGCTGACGGTATCAGATTTTTATGGCCCACGGAAGTCACGGAAATTTCTCCTCTGACTGGTATAATTGCTGAAGATGCTTGCTGGCCATTCCCCAGAGAAAGAGGTCTGATGATTGAGGTGTCCTGTTTTAGAAATGGAATGTTGGGTTTGCATCTTCTGATAGGCTGACTCTTCCAAACTTGGGAATATTTACTCTATTTCCCAAAATAAACACCATCCATACCGGTTCCCCAAAAAACTAAAATAGAGAAGCATAAGTTCAAAGATCTTTCTGTTCAAAAGACCTCTTAAGACGTACACACAACACACTATATAATTTAACTCATAGAGGTCCTCTTATCTTATTGCCCTGGGTAATACAGTCATAACATCTAGACTTAGTGCCTTCATTGGTTAGTTTTATATATACGGTTCTTCTTGAAGGTAAGCAAGTGGGGTTTGTCTGTCTTTTTCACTGCTGGTCCCCCACAGAGCCTAGCACAGAGCCTGTACAACTTTATTAAGGTTCATGATTCAAAAAGGAACCATGTTAATAATCCAAGAATTCAGACCACAGATTTGGAACAAAGCGTATGAGTTTCAGAGAAGTAGACATTTTAGAAGAAAACTGTCCTTTTAACCCTAGATGCATTGTGAAACCATCTTTCTTTCCAAGGTCTTAGAGAAAAAGAAAGCCCTGAGTGTATTCCACTGCAAATGAGCAGGAAACAGCGTGAGTACTTAATGTGCTCAAAGTGACCACCTCTGTTCGAGAGCTAGCCAGGGATTCTTGAGAGCAGTCGATTTTCCTCACGAAAACTATGGGATTATGGGCAAAATAACAAAATGGGGGTCATGAAAATCCTGAGAACGACCGGATGGTAGGACAGATCTGGGTTCACATCTCTGCTGTGTCCCTGTGGACTCATCCTATTTTTTCCAGCCCTTCTTTCCTCCTCTGTGGGATGGATGTCTTAGATTTATTGTAAGATGATGGGGCACTTCAGCATCATGCCTGGCATATGGTGCAAGTTCCATGTATGTTGGGTTTTGTTCATTTCTGTTCCGTGATTTGACAAAATAGCCACGAGAATACTTCTCTGGTTTTTTTAAGGATTGAAAAAAAAAAAACCCAAACAAACCACATAAAATAGGTAAGCTATTTTACCTTAAGTTGATGTTGATCGTAAGACCAAACTATATTGGAAAAAAAAACCTTCAACTAAAAGGGGCTTGTTGTTTGTTTGCAAGCACAACCATATGGAAGAAATAGGGGCCAGAATCAAATTAGAAGAAAAAGGTGGGAGGGATTCATTCACACACAGTCTCTATAACTTATTGAAAGTAAACCTCTGGGGCGCCTGGGTGGCTCAGTCGTTAAGCGTCTGCCTTCAGCTCAGGTCATGATCCCAGGGTCCTGGGATCGAGCCCTGCATTGGGTTCCCTGCTCCGCGGGAAGCCTGCTTCTCCCTCTCCCACTCCCCCTGCTTGTGTTCCCTCTCTCGCTGTGTCTCTCTCTGTCAAATAAATAAATAAAATCTTTAAAAAAAAAAAAAAAGAAAGTAAACCTCTAAGACAGTGCTTCTCAAACTTGACTTTGTATCATGGGAGGCCTTGTTAAAACACAGATTATTGACAACTCCCTCCATCCCCCCAGCCCTGCCATTTCTGATTCTACAGTTTAGGGTGGGTCTTAGGAATTTTCATTTCAAATAAGATGATAGTAATATTCTAATGCTGGTCCTGGGACCACACTTTGAGAACCACTGCCATGGAGGTGATTCTCAACCTTGGTTGTACCTTGAGATCACCTGGGGAGCTTTACAAAATACCGATGCCTGGGCTCAACCCAAACATCAGTTGAGAAGTTCTGATTTCACTGGTTCTGGGTGGAGTCTGGATGTCAGGAGTTTTAAAAGCTTTTAATGTGCACAAGTTAAAAATAATTTCCCTGTCCATTCTGGTATATTTTAGAAAAGAATCATTCAATTATTCATTCATTCAGTAAATATCAGTCGAGTATCTACTATAACCTGAGCTCTGTGCGAGGTGCTAGGGATATGGATATAAATCGGACGGACAGAGGAAGACTGCCACATTGATAACTAATGAGGTGACTAGCATACCAATGAACATATTTACAGAGAGCTGTTAAGAGCTGTAAGTGGGGGCACCTGGGTGGCTCAGTTGGTTAAGCAACTGCCTTCGGCTCCCATCATGATCCCGGGGTCCTGGGATCAAGCCCCATGCTGGGGCTTCTCCCTCTGCCTGTGTTCTTTCTCTCTCTGTCAAATAAATAAATAAAATCTTAAAAAAAAAAAAAGCTATAGGTGGAGGGCAATGAGGTTTAAGTGAGCAAAGACTTCATTAAGGAACTCTGTACTTAGTTTTGAAGAATGAGCCTTTTTTATGGGCAGAGACTTGAGGGGAAGAAGATTTTGGGGAGAGGTCTGGGACTGGGAGTGGACACAGGATGTGTTCACAGGTGTTCTCAGGTAGCTGGAGCCTGGTATCGGTGGTATGCAAGGAGGTGGGAGAAGTCTAGAATCAGGGGAAGTGTTTCAAGATTCTGGGAGGAGAGTGATACAACTGGGCTTGATCACTAGCTACATCGAGAGATAGGAAGACCTCCCTGAGAAATGTTCTTTAGATAGTAAAATCTCTATCATTTTTTAAAGATTTTATTTATTTATTTATTTTAGATTGAGAGAGAGAGCATGTAGGGGAGGAGGAGGGAGAGGGACAAGCTCAGATGCAGGGCTCCATCCCAGACCTTGAGATCATGATCTGAGCCGAAACCAAGAGTCGGATGCTTAACCCCCCCAGCCACCCCAGGCGCCCCTGGAATAATCTCTATCTTGAGGTTATATCTAGGATATGCTCCAGACATATACAATCAAGACACCCAAACATCATAGAGTAACAGGAAACTAAGACACCAGCTTCCTTCTCGTTAGCTAACTCCCAAATTTCTGATCTGATTTTGCAGGGGGGCGGGTGAGGTGGGGAAGAAGGATGCATTCGTTTTCATTGCAAGCCTACCTCTTTGGGACTTTGGAAATACGGGTAGAAAAAGAGTTAATGCGGAGACAGAAGAGACCAGACAGGAGAAAAAGGGAACGGAAAAGACTCCGAGGTTCGGAACAGCACAGAAGGGTGAATAAAAATCGAAGCTGTGGAAACATGTTTCTCACCTGCCCCCTTCTGCTCCTCCCTTGAAACCCGGCCCTAGGGGGCCAAAGGCCACATCCGGTGGCCTGCGCTGCCACCTGCAGGTAAAGTCCTGAATCACCGCCTGAATTTTATGCTGAGCTTTGGAGAAAGCAAGATGTCACCAGAATATGCCCGGGCTACCATCAGGCTGCCCTCAAGCTGGGCCAGCAGGTAAAACTATTCTATTCCTTGCATTTCAGACTGGCTGACTTTTAAAGGGTCATTCGTCATGAATATTAAAAGGTACTTTTTTCTTCTCTGTTTTTACATCTCTGAAGTCCAAGCATGTCTTGGAATTAATCGTCAGTTTAATCCACAGACTGTTTTCCCCACTGTGATACACAAAGGAGCATCTTACAATTGATGTCATCTTATACTTGGAGAAATATGGCATTTATTTTGCGTACATCAGAGGTGCTGCCTGATGGACAAGGCATGACTTTTGGAACGTGAAAGATCTACTGTCACCTTGAATCTCTAATACCCCTTCTTTCTTCTATTCTGGATCTCCATTATTTACTAGTTACTTGATTTTTGGCAAGTTAATTATCTGAGTCTCAGTTTCTTCATCCTGTGTATCTTCATCCTATGTATCTTATATGGTTTTGTCAGAGTTAAGTGATACTCTATATAAAGTCCTTGAATGGCTCCCACCTAGCCTATTAAAGCACTCAGTAATTAAGTCTTAAGCAGAAGCCACTATCTTTGCCCACTATAATTCAAAACCTCCCGTCACCAAACTGTGTTCTCCTTTGTGCCCTTAAAACTAGCCAGCTCGGCTTCTGCTTTATTTTGATAAACCTGGAAGTGCAGAGCCCAGCCTTCTAAGTAAAGCTTTTCCAGTGCTTAAGGCAGTCGAACCAAATGAAACCGAAAAATGACAATGAAAACAGGTAATGCTCTCTACCGCTGCCCGCTGGATGCCATTCGTAGCTCTCCCTAGCAATCACAGGATAAAATAAAGCCCCGTGTTGAAGGGCAGGGCGTAAGCAGCTGGGTCTTGAAGACTCAGTTAGCTCTGCAGGGAGGCAGCTCTGAGGAGCACCCCGATGGGGATAGAGCTTATAAAGATGTCTTGGAGCAGGCTTTCATGTTTGCCAAGTGGCTGCCCCTTCAGCCCCCTAATATCCCTTCTTTCTTAAATGATATGAAATTGTACAGTCCAAGTTCTTAGCACAAGTCCCAAGGAGAGGGAAGCAGCAATAAAAGGGGAAGAAATCAAAGCTTTTCATGGTGTCCGCCCTGTGCTCTCTCTTCTTGGTAAAACCATTGCATTTCTGGGGGTTGCATTGGGAGGAGGAGCTGAAGGGAGAGAAATGGAGATTTTTTTTAAAGGTTTATTTGTTTGTTTTAGAGAGACAGAGAGAGAGAGTGCAAGAGAGAACAAGCAGGGAGAGAGGCAGAGGGAGAGAACCTCAAGTAGACTCCCTGCTGGGCTCAGAGCCTGACATGGGGCTTGATTCCAGGGTCATGAGCTGAAACCAAGAGCCAAACATTTAACTGACTGAACCACCCAGGAACCCCTAGATGGGAATCTTGAAATACTCCTCTTGCCTGGGTCCCCCTCCCACTGTCCCTCTGTCCCTATTCCTAGCCATTGTTCAATTTTATCTTCACAGCTCTCCTACATAGGTTGTAAGCTCAGTTGATACCTTGGGGTCCCTGATGGTATACATACCCTGCAGGTATGTGATAAAGTTTGAATCCAGGTTGATGTGACATCCCCCTGTGGGTTTTGTTTTGTTTTTTCCTGGAGAGCGCCCTGCCTCACCACATTCCCTACCCCAAGTAGAAACCACACCTGCATCCATATCCACCTTCCCAGTAGGCATTTTTGCAGATAGAGTAAGTGTTTATATTACTCATATATTAAGTCTGTTAACATCTGCTCATTTATTTATGCCCCAGAACAGCCTGAAGAGAGAAAACCATTGGGCCCATTTAAAAATGAGAAACTAGACCCCAAAGAAGGGAAGTCACTGGTCCAAGGTTAGAGACAGGCTGTACAGAGGGAAGCTCACATCCTAGCCCAGATTTGACAATGACAAGCCTCATGTGTTGCCAATAAGGCAGAGAATCCTAATTTTTATACTTAAAAAAGATGAAAACGTATATTTTCTAGGAATAGCCTATTTTGGTGACCAAAATGGCCCATGTTTCGAGGCTTCCTTAAGTTCCATAATAAACAAGGATGGTTTGGTGAGTGGGGACAGATGGTGACAATTATTTATTGAACGCTAGAGTCTCTTTTCACCTACTTTTATGTATGTTTGTTAGCGATTTAATTACATCTCTCCGAAAGTTTCCTTCACCTGTATAAAAAGTTATAAAAACTTTAATTAAGCACTCGGTGAGCTTTCGAGGGGACATCTGATAGCTCTCTGTGGTCTTGTGTAACTCTATTATCCCACCTGCTATGATAATGAAATCGTAGAAACAGCAGGAAATGTATGCAATATACTACCCTGGCCAAGGCTGCAGTGTCATCGGAAGGGGGAAGGGAGGTAGGTCAGGGCAGTGTGGCTAGAGATGTTTATGACGGGGGCAAGTCACATACTCACACTGCCGAAAATGCGGACATGTGCAGAGTGAGATTGCATAGATGACCTCCTACTACCACGTGCTTCAGGGGAGAGGCCCACAGTGCCGTGGATGGGCTGGGAGGAGGCTTGGCGGTCAGAGACCTGACATGGAACTCTAGGGCTGCCTCTCACCAGGATCAAGACGTTGGGTATGCTACCTTCTGTGCCTCTTTCTGTTCGTGGGTGAAACCAGGCTAATGGTTCCAACCTTACAGGTCGGTTCTGAGGGTGAAGTGAGTTAATACTGGAGCAAGCTAGAGCAGATATTCTTCAGCACAATCCCAAGTGTCATCCCTACTACGGAGAAGAAGAAATAGAGGCCCAGAGAGGAGAGGTCCCTGCAGGAGGCCACACAACCTCTGAGGATTGGAGCCAAAATTAGAACCTGGATGTGGATGACCTAATGTTCATATGCTTTCCCCTGTTCCATTCCCGTTTGACATACCCCAGCAATCATTTGATGTTCTTTCCTCTCCTGGAACATTCTTTTTTTTTTTTAAGGTTGCATTCATTCATTCATTCATTCATTCAGTTGTTTAAAGAGTGTGCATGCCAGCGAGCAGGAGGGGGAGGGGCAGAGGGAGAGAGAGAATCCCAAGCAAACTCCACACTGAGCATGGAGCCTGAGGCTGGGCTCGATCTCACGACCCTGAGATCCTGATATGAGCTGAAATCAAGAGTCGGATGCTTAACCAACTGAGCCACCCAGGTCCCTCTTTCCTGGAACATCTGACTCACAACGAGGTTTTCTGAGCAGACTTGTCCCTTGGGATGTGGCAGATGGCCTTTAATGGTCACATCCCCAGGTATAATGTCCATTGCAAGTGAGTATGTTGGCTTTTGAGTTTACATTTTCAGCCTCTCCTGAGAATGGCCAAGTATGAAAGACATCTCCAGCCTCTGTATCTCCAGTAAGGCTTATAGTATCCTATGCTTGAAGCAAAAAAAGGAAGGCTATTCTGAGGGGACCCACACCCTGTACGTTTCAGATGTCAGAAATGACAACAGCACTTCGTGCATCCACAGTTATCCCACCGGCATTTAACAAACAGAAATGAGTTAGAGACAACGGCAGGAGATGACTGTTTCTTTTTGTTTGAGAAATATCCTTTTGTTTGCATTAGAATAGATGAATCTTCAGGACATGTGGGTGGCTCAGTCGGTTAAGCATCTGCCTTCAGCTCAGGTCATGATCCCAGGGTCCTGGGATCGAGCCCCGCATCGGGCTCCTTGCTCAGTGGGGAGCCTCCTTCTCCCTCTCCCTCTGCCTGCCGCTCCCCCTGCTTGTGCTCTATCTCCCTCTTTCTCTCTCTGTCAAATAAATAAATAAAATCTTTTAAAAAAAGAATAGATGAATCTTCTTAAATCTGAGCTAAAATTAAGGCAAGCTATGCAAATTCTTTGTTGAAGAAGGCAGGGTAATATACATAAATAATGTAAATATATTTAGGTAATGATTTCTGTTGTCCAGCATCATGTCATTTATTGATCCAATGATGGGTACACATGTATTTTATATATGTTTGTATAGTATCATAATGTTTTATATACAGTTAACCCTTGAACAACACAGGTTTGAATTGTGAGGGTCCACTTACATGTGGATCTTTTTCGATAAGTATAGGACTGTAAATATACTACAAATATATTTTCCCTTCCTTATAAGTTTGAAATAACATTCTCTTTAGCTAATTTCATTGTAAGAATACAGTATATAATATCTGCAATATTATATACTGTATATATACAATATGCTTGAATCGACTGTTTATACTATTGGTAAGTCTTCTGATTAACAGTAGGGTATTTGCAGTTAAGTTTCTGGGGAGTCAAATGTTATTCATGGATTTTCTTTAAAATGTATTTATTTATTTGAAAGAGAGAGAGAGACATAGTGTGGGGTGGGGGAGGGGCAGAGGGAGATGGAAAAATCCCAAGCAGACTCTGCGCTGACTGTGGATCCCATCATGGGGCTCAATCCCAGGACCATGAGCTCATGATCTGAGCCAAGCCAAGAGTCCATTGCTCGACCAACTCTACCCTTCCCCCCAAGGCGCCCTTGTACGGGGATTTTTGTGCAGCTGTCAGCACCCCTAAATCCTGTGTTATTCAAGGGCCAACTGTATATGTACACACATATGTATATAAGTCTGTGGACACACATACACACACGCGCCCAGGGCAAAAGGCCACAGTTAGGCACAGCTGAGGCTTTTTACCGGACTTACAGCAGAAAATCGACCCAAACCAAATTGCTCTGAGCCTTCTTTTTTCACGGACTCTGTAAGATCCTGGAAAGGAGCCTCAGAGATTTCTGTAGTAAAGATGAGCAGAGTGGCAGATCTTTGGAATAAGATGTGCTGAGATCTGGGGCCGCTTGTGCAGCATGGGTGGGGGACTGGAGGGGCTGTGCTCCTGGATATGGAGATGCCTGATGCTCCCAGATACAGAGATGCCCGGTGCTCCCAGATATGGAGATGCCCGGTGCTCCCTGATATGGAGATGCCTGGTGCTCCCAGATACGGAAATGCTCAATGCTCCCAGATACAGAGATGCTCGGTGCTCCCAGATACAGAGATGCTCGGTGCTCCCTGATATGGAGATGCCCGGTACTCCCCAATATGGAGATGCCAGGTGCTTCCAGATATGGAGATGCTCAATGCTTCCAGATACGGAGATGCCTAGTG
>NW_023270464.1:16025581-16214243 GCF_011800145.1 Mirounga leonina
TGCTCCCCGATATGGAGATGCTCGGTCTTCCCCAATATGGAGATGCCTGGTGCTCCCAGATATGGAGATGCTCGGTGTTCCCAGATACGGAGATGCCTGGTGCTCCCAGATATGGAGATGCCCCGTGCTCTCCGATATGGAGATGCCTGGTGCTCCCAGATATGGAGATGCTCAATGCTCCCAGATACAGAGATGCTCAATGCTCCCAGATATGGAGATGCTCGGTGCTCCCAGATACGGACATGCTCGGTGCTCCCCGATATGGAGATGCCTGGTGCTCCCAGATATGGAGATGCTCGGTGCTCCCAGATATGGAGATGCTCGGTCTTCCCCAATATGGAGATGCCCAGTGCTCCCCAATATGGAGATGCCGGGTGCTCCCAGATATGGAGATGCTCAATGCTTCCAGATACGGAGATGCCTAGTGCTCCCAGATATGGAGATGCTCGATGCTCCCAGATACTGAGATGTTTAGTGCTCCCAGATACGGAGATGCCCGGTGCTCCCCGATATGGAGATGCTCGGTCTTCCCCAATATGGAGATGCCGGGTGCTCCCAGATATGGAGATGCTCGGTGCTCCCAGATACGGAGATGCCCGGTGCTCCCTGATATGGAGATGCATGGGGCTCCCCGATATGGAGATGCCTGGCCGTGTTGAGTGGGGCAGTGGCTCTGTGCTTCCAAGGCTGGGACTTCCAGGAGCGGAGGCATAGCTCACTCCGGGAGCCCCAGCGGGAGGTGGACACCGCTCTGCTTCTACTCTCCTAGCCCCAGGGGGAGACTGTGTCATCCCCTCTTTGACAAATGGGGACTCCAAAAGTGGTACCTGAGTCACAGAACGTTGGCATAGAAACATAACAAAGCACTCAAGGAGCACTACGGCCAGAGGGAGGAAGACTAGGGAAAACGTAAAGAACGCAAGTAGACAATGAATTTCAGATAAAGACTTAAATTAAAGATAGATTAAGGACTTAAATGATCTACTCAGCAAATTTACTGGAAAGCTTACCAGAACTTCATCTCTAGCCCCTGACTTGAACTAAAGTCTCTCACTGGCATGGGTTGCTTCCGATGCCCCAGGAAGTGCCAAGCCCCGTGTCCATGGGCTCAAAGTTCTCAAAAATTTGCAAAACAAAGTTAATTTATTTAATTTATTTATTTTTAAGATTTCATTTACTTATCTGACAGAGACAGAGAAAGAGTAGCAGGCATAAGGAGAGGGAGAAGCAGACTCCCCACTGAGCAGAGAGCCGGAGGTGGGGCTCGATCCCAGGACCCTGGGATCATGACCTGAGAAAAGGCAGACGCCCAAAGGACTGAGCCACCCAGGTGCCCCAAAACAAAATTATTTTAAGCACCAACAGCTAAGACCACTGTCTCTTCTGCCCTAGAGCAATAGGCTTTCCTTGTGGGCCCAGGACTGAGAGATCCCGGACATGGGACTTTCAGTGCTAAAATCGGCCAAGTCCTGGGCAAACTGGGATGAGTCGGTTATCCCACTTTCCATTCTTCCCTTCCTACATCTCTGTTATCAGATGGCACTGGAAAAAATACAGAGCCTATGGGATCTGGCAGAGGGGAGATTGAATAAGGGATGCATTTAGTTTTGGCCTGGTGGGGTAGATGCCTGTGGTTGGCGATCATTTTGCGTTAAGTTATGGATAAGTGTTGCAGTGTAGGATCAGCGTCCAGGGTGCTAGCACTGACCCACTCAGCATTCTCTGACCCATCACAACGCCCCACTCAGCATTCTCTCACCAAGACACAGAACCTCAGCTCATGCCACATTATGACCATGTCCTACTGTGCCCGGCACCTAGAGAACGGGTGTAGTGGGGGAGAACAAGGTTTGGAAAGTACAGGGCCAGAAATCAATGTGTGGAAAGACTTCCAATGATCAAATATATACAATTGATGATAGAAGATGGAATTCTCGTTGGTATTTAGTCAAAATGGAAATTCTCCCCTCTCAAGAATCAACTCGAGAATGCAGTGTTATACCAATACAAAGGCATCATATATTTTTTCTTTTTGGGAATTGAGTGAAATGTTGTTTTTCAGATTTCCTATTTGAAAGGTTTTATAATGAATGTGTTGGTGTCTGAATTCATATGTGTGATACATCCCAATTATCAAGAACAAAACAATTTTTGATCAACTCTACTAAAGGAAAGGCTAACTTTTCCTGTTATTTTCTCTATGGAAAATATACAATTGCAATTATATAGTGAGGTGATCAAAGAATATGAAGCCAAAAAATGTAGGAAAATAAAAACACTACTACAGACATGTATTAAGCGGTCATTTCATAAAAAATATTATGCCATCTTTCTGGATTAGGGGGAGAGTTGAGATATTTGTCAACATATTAAATTCTTTTTCTGTTGTGATTTCTTTTCACACTTTGGACAAACACTCACTTCTGTATCAAATTTTGTGTTTATGTTTGCATTTTTCATAAAAGGTCTTTTAATAAATAAAATTACATGAATTTATTCCTCAGCCCTGGATCTTTCTCTGAAAGAAATGTATAAAAATCCTACAAGAACAGATAGGAGTCTATATGCATTTAAAGTGGTGGGGTCCTTAGGCAATGTGGAATCCTACAAAGCATTAAAAAAAAGATAAGCAAATTTCACTCTATAAATAGCATGGTAAAAGATGACTTGAGTAAAGTCAATAGAAAATTATAAATTTTGAAAAATATGTTTGCAACCCAGATAGCACAGTGTTAATATCTAAACTGTATAAGGAGATCTTAAAACCAATAAGAAGAGAATGCACAAATCATTTGAGAAAAAATAACATAAGATGTGAAGAGGCAGCATTTCTTTTAAGCACATGTATTAGGCCAGAAATCACATTGTAGCAGTTAATTTAGCTTTAATATTATACAGACCCAGAAGTCTGATAACAATTAAGTTAGAGAATGGTAGCATAATAACCAGAAGAACCCATTCACATGGGAACATGAAACACATCTAAATAACTCATGGGCCAAAGAATCCATCATGGAAATTAAGCAATTCTTGAGAATTGGACAATAGTAAGAATACCTCATATCAAAATTTGTGGGAGCGGCGGGGGGGGGGCTCCTGGGTGGTTCAGTTGGTTAACCCTCTGACTCTTGGTTTTGGCTCGGGTCATGATCCCAGGATCCTGGGAAAAGTTGTGGGAATGTCCCTAAAGCTAGAGCCTTAAATCTTTATATTGGGAAAGAAGGTTAAATGAGCTAATTGTCCACCTCCAAGAAAATTCTTAATAAGGATATAGTACCCAAATAAGTCAGAAGGAAGAAAAAATACATAAGCACAAGTTAATAAAATAGAACACAAAGAAAATCATTCAAAAAAAAGGAAAATGCTTCCTTTGCTTTAATTAATAAAATGGAAAATTCTGATGTGGTTGAGCAAGAAAAGAAAGAAAAGGCATTAATAAATATTAGGAACTAAAAGGGTCATGATTAGAGATACAGTGTAGATAATGGTAAGAGAAAATCATGAATGAATTTACACCAACTAATTAAAAACTGAGATATATGGATCATTTTCTAGAAATTATTTAGTTCTGATTATATTTATCTAATTTTCTAATTGCACAAGTAACTTAACAAAAATTGTATTTCAAGAAGAACCAGAAACCAGAATTGATGTTTAACCATTACAATATTTTTTTGAAATCAGTAAATGACAGTCTATTTCCTGAATTAACTCTAGGTCAGATGTTTTAGGAGTTAATTTTTGCAAAAATGAAGAAATACATTATCCGCATTTATACATAATATTTCAGAAAGTAGAAGAAACGAAGTGAGCCTCCTTAACTCACTTTCTGAAGTTAATAATGACTTTGACACCAGACTGAAAAAGAACAGCACAAAATGTACTATGCAATCTCTCTCATGAAAGTAAACTCAAAAATCCTGAATAAATATTAGCAAACAGAAGTTATCACTTTATTATTTTTAAAACCATTATGATCAAGGTTGATTTATCATGAGACTTCCTGGATGATTTAAGACGAGAAAAAACTATAAATGCAATTCATCACACAAGCTAATTTAAAGGATAAGAACTTTCTAAAGTACCCAAATGTACATAAAACAAGAATTTATTAAAATCCAGTATCCATCTAAGATTTGCATATACACATATGCACACACAAAGCATAGAAAGCTAAACCTTAACTTATAAATATTATCTAATTCAACACTACAAACTACTGTATGTTTAATAGTGAAATGTAGAGCCATTATTTTGCAAGTCAGGAACAAGGCAGAGATGAGTCCAGTGCAATGGAAAAGGTAGAAACAGCTCTAAAAAATGATGAGCTACCTTCTATGGAGGGAAAACAGATTTTATTGAATGATGCAGAGTAAAGAAATTAAGCAAGCTCTTGGATTGGAAGACATGCTTTCATAAAGATGCCAATTATTTTCAAATTAGTATATAAATTTCATGCAATTCTAATCAAAATCCAATCAGTTTTTGGTAGAACTCAAAATGCTCATTCTACAATGTATATGGGAAGCATAAGGCAAAAAAAAACCCCCTGAAAACAAACAAACAAAAACCCCCCACATAATTCTGAATTAGAACAAGGTAGAGAGACTCACCCTACCAGATATTCATATTTATTATAAAGTAATACCAATTAAGAGAGTGTGTATCAGTGCTTGGTAGAAAAAAAGCAAGTTCAGGAAAGATAATGTACCTGACACTATTTATGTCAAGCGCCAAACATACAAAAATAATATGATTTATGCACATGGAAGAAAATGTGCAATGAAAACATAAAAATATTAATAAAAGTGTCAGTTATCAGGGGCACCTGGGTGGCTCAGTCAGTTAAGCTTCTACCTTCAGTTCAAATAATGATCTCAGGATCCTGGGATTGATGGAGCCCTGTGTTGGGCTCCCTGCTCAGCGGGGAGTCTGCTTCTCTCTCTCCCACTCCCCCTGCTTGTGTTCCTGCTCTCGCTGTCTCTGTCTTTGTCAAATAAATAAATAAAATCTTAAAAAAAAAAAAAAAAAAGAAAAGAATCTAAATTCAACCAAGCTAGTTGATAGATTCATGAAAGTTTGTTGTATTTTCTCTCTACTTTGATGAATTGGACTGAGTGCTTTGCACAAGTCATTCCATTTTGTCCTCACAAAGGATCCTGTGTTCTCTTTCTGTGTGAGAGGAAACAGAGGTTTAATAAGTTGGAGAAAATTTGCTGTCACACATTTGTAAGTGCTGAGGCCTAGACTGAAGCCAGTCCTCTCTGACTGAAGGCCACCGGGTCATGCGTTAATGGGACAGACCACTACTGAACATGTGTTTCAGGTACTAAACCCTGTCAGCCAATGGAGAGTGGACATAGCCATTGTCCTTGCATATGTGGTGGGAGACAAACAGGGAAGGAGTGTAAGCACCGGGGAAAACGTGTGCTCAACCCAGTAGTGAGCGGTCAGAAGTCAGGAGGGGGTTGGGGTTGAGTTTGTGCTGAGGCTTGCAAGATAAATACACATTTGTTTATGGGGATCCACCAAAGTACAAAGACAGAGCGATAAGGAACCCTGTGGTCCTTTTAAAAAGCAATGGGTTATGCCCCAATGGCCAGGGCAAATATTAAATTATTTGTAAGGACTGCACCGTGCTCTTACCCTCCTCCCTAGGCCCCCAAAGTGTTAGTGACTTTGACTACTCAGAGTCCAATTCCATTTTATTTCTATCATATCTTCCCATTCCTCCCAAACCGACAATAAAAGCTTTACACTAAAGATACATCTTTTACATGTCGAGTGAGAGCTTACTCATTTCTGTATTTCCTAAGACCTCAGCCTATGTCCTGAATATGTTCTAAAGGAAATAGCAATTCTGAATATTTTTTGAAATCTGGATTGTTTGGGTTCACAAGTATTAAGCTGAAGGAAAAAGGAAAGGCTCAGTGGGTTTTCATATATGCTCTAGCTATCCTATGAATCCCCTGGGTCTTAGAAATTTACAGAAAGTTACAAGAGTCCCTGCCATCTTGATGTAAACTTCCAATGTTCCAATTGCAAAAGCAAGTGAATGTTCTCAGCAGTCCTGGCTTCAAAGGTCCCTGGGAAATAGAATTCCATTTACACAGCAAGGCTCTGGGTCAAAAATCTGCCTGGGTTAAGTGGTGACTTTCTCTCCTTTGAAATTCATTGGAGTTCTGTTTCCTGCCTGTGTAGTCCTCCCCTTCTTGTGATGACAAACCTTGGCTTACCTTTAGTCTGGGTTTCCTAGGTCTCAATACCAAACTTTAAACTGCTTGTTTTGGGGCGCCTGGGTGACTCAGTCGTTAAGCGTCTGCCTTCGGCTCAGGTCATGGTCCCAGGGTCCTGGGATCGAGCCCCGCATCGGGCTCCCTGCTCGGCGGGAAGCCTGCTTCTCCCTCTCCCTCTCCCCCTGCTTGTGTTCCCTCTCTCGCTGTGTCTCTCTCTGTCAAATAAATAAAATCTTTAAAAATAAACTGCTTGTTTCTCCTTTTGCTCATGCTGGTTTAATCCCACCCAGCAATCATCTATTTCCCTTGTGAGTTCAGAAGGTCTCTGAAAGACGAGGCATGTGTGGGTCACACCACCGCATTGGGGATGCCCGTGTTCATACATCCACGTGGATCATAGAAAAATGGGCTCATGGCACTATGTTCCTTAGGATCACTAAGCACAGCCTACACACAGCAGACCGATACGGGTGAACAGCCAAATCTTATGGGATCTGAAACAAAAACAAAAAAACAAAAAGCAAAACAAAACAATCTTCTGGGATCTGGATGAAGGAGACAAAAATTTACTTGTGAGATAAAAATTATCAAAATCTTTGATTTTTGTATTTTGGGGGGGGGGGTTGCCATCAGCCCGGAAACTGCTTTTTCCATGACTTGGTGCAGCAGAGAGGGGCACAGAAAGAGATCCAAGGCCAGGAGAACACAAAGCAAAAAGATGCTTTTCCAGAGTGACAAGTACCTGCATCACACATCCTGCAAGTTTTACTCTAGAAGACAGAAGCTCCTGCATGAGGGGCAGTTCAGCGCAGACAGCGAGAGCTGTGGAAATGGAGGGCAGCGATCTCTGTACCAATATATACAACTTCTGTTGCATTTGTAGAGACCCCTCTCTTTCTGCCACAGTTTAGTGTCAACGGTCCCGATTCAGTGCAGGAGCACTCCAAAGACGGCAGCATGGGACGTGGAATATGTGGGGCCCAAGTTAGGAATCATCAGAGCAAAACAGTGAAAGAAGGAGAGCGACAGATTCCAAGCTGAGATACCCTCCTTCCCACAGAGGTGTGGTGGCAATTTCGCAGTGAAGGAGGTACATGGCTCTGGGACCCTACCGTCCGGTCCATAGAATTGGTGCCTGGATGCTCCTGCTGTAAATTAATAGTTTGTTCAACTATTCTGTCCTTACCACATCCTGATTTACTCTTTTTTTAAAAAAAAGATTTATTTATTTGAGAGAGAGAGAGCACGTGCACAAACAGGGGGCGGGGCAGAGGGAGAAGGAGAAGCAGGCTCCCCACTGAGCAGGGAGCCCCATGCGTGGGGCTCGATCCCAGGACCCTGGGATCATGACCTGAGCCAAAGGCAGATGCTTAACCGCCTGAGCCACCCAGGCGCCCCTTAAATAAGTGTGCCTGACATCTTTTTTAAAGATTTTATTTTGAAGTGATGTCTACACCCAGTGTGGGGCTTGAACTCACAACCCTGAGATCAAGAGTCGCACGCTCTACCAAAGTAAATTAATAAGCATGTGATTGGAACTTCAGCAGAAATTAAGAATAGAGTCAACATCACACTCTAAAAATATAGACCAGGCAGCAGGCGATATTGTTGCGAGAACAAAATGGAAAAAAAAAAAAAAAGATTCAGTAGTGGCACGGCCAGGATGAATTGCACAAGATTTATCACTAATGGAACTTTGGGAATGCCTGCCCAATATTGCCAGGCCTCCTAATTGTCCAAGAGCTGCCAGTAACCCAGATTTTGACTTGAATTCAGTAGATTTTTGACATGTTGACGTGAGTGTAATGAGGCCAACATTTTTTTGGCCAAATTAACATATATGTGTGCAGGTGAATCCAAAGACCCATAGTTTGTGGGACCTGCTATGTGTAGAGCCGACTTATCATTATATTCTAGATGCTGGTGCCTGAGCCAGCAAAGGCTGCTTACCGAGTCTATTGGTGAGAAATACTTTACCGTTTCTGTTTTTGCATTTGTTTTCCGTCTTTTGTCAATAGGACACACTTGTGAGTCTCAAGTATTTTGGGGAATTGGCCACTATGGTCGTCGTGGGTTACATCTAGAATGCCAAATATCTTAATTTAAAATATGTTATACAGCAATATAGTATACTTATATGGAATACTGAAGTTGCCTTAGCTCAGGAACGACAAAAGTGTTCCTTTCTATTGCAAACTCTAATTGGTGTTCATATGGTCTGCCTGACATGTAGTGAAGAGAACAGATCTCAGTTGGGAAGAACACAATTATTGTTTGCATCACAGCATTGCTAGATGGAAATCCTCTTCCAGATATGGGCCATATCTGTCTTGATCCTCACCTGAACATTTTCCAATGAGATCCTAAGTGCCCTGCAAGCTGAAAACACAAACATAAAATCTCACGTTGAAAGCTGATTATCTGTATAGTGATGGGTGAGAGAATTAAGCTCTCCATTCGTAAATATTTGAATGCATGCTGCATGTCTAGCACTTACATAGGCAATGGGGATTCAGAAGTGAATAAAACAAGCAAAAATTCCTTCCCTCATGTAGTTTAATTATATGGCTAAGGGGTGAGGGGAGACTCAAGAAAGAAACAGCTAAAATAGAGACACCATATAGTGTATTACAAAATGCAATGGGAAAAGGGGGGATTTAGGGACTCTCTGTGTGTATGGGGGGTAGATCACAATTAACCAGGATCAAAAATTAGCAGTTGGAGGGGCGCCTGGGTGGCTCAGTTGGTTAAGCGACTGCCTTCGGCTCAGGTCATGATCCTGGAGTCCCGGGATCAAGTCCCACATCGGGCTCCCTGCTGAGCAGGGAGTCTGCTTCTCCCTCTGACCCTCCCCCCTCTCATCCTCTCTCTCTCTCTCATTCTATCTCTCAAATAAATAAATTAAATAAAATAAAAATCTTAAAAAAAAAATTAGCAGTTGGAATATTTAAAACATTCCATTTAGAAATGGAACGGGCATGCATACGCCCTGACGCCCCCATCCTCCAATGGTATTACATGGCATTTCCACCACTTAATCCACTTGCATAACCTTCCAGTATCTGGAGTCACTCGAGGTATCCCTCTCCATCCCCAACATAAATTAACATGTACAATATCTGGTCATTGTTTAGAAGGTCCAACGAGGCCCATGCATTCTAACTAATTAATTAAAATTAGTTCTAAAAAACTCAGAGATTAAATTCTGACTTCGTAGATGCCCAGTTATGCACCTGAGGTGTTGTAGTCTTTCTAGACTAGCACAATCAGGGAAAGTGTCCCAGGGCTAGCCTGACAACTCAGTGGACCACACATGGCTTTATGCTGAGGCATGACGGAGACACAGGTAATGCAACCCAAAAATAAAACTCAAATCCCTGAGTGGAGAAGAATTTGAGACAATTTCTCAAATAAAAGGGCATAGAACAAGGGAAGCTGTTCTCTTCAAACAGAACAGATAGAATGAAAAACAAGGGAAGGTGTCCCCCACACTGACTCATGTTTAGCACCTGTTTACAGAATTCATTTAATTTGAATAAAATGTGATCAACACGTTACGGTTACTTTCTTAGGGCAGCCTTTGGCCTCACTCAAATAGTCCAAGTACAGAATAGTACAGAGAGTCTCCAAGAAATTTTCGGCACCTAAAAATAGCCTTCTAAATCAAGGTCATAGGGGTGCCTGGGTGGCTAAGTCAGTTAAGCATCTGCTTTCAGCTCAGGTCATGATCTCAGGGTCCTGGGATCGAGCCCCGCATCAGGGCTCCCTACTAAGTGAGGAGTCTGCTTCTCCCTCTCCCTCTACCTCTGCTCCTCACCCCTGCTCATGCTCTCCCTTTCAAATAAATAAAATCTTAAAAAAAATCAAGGTCATAGTGAGGATTCCAAGAACGAGGAAAATCATCTTTTCAAAAGCAAAGTGTGAATCCCAAAAGGTGAATGGGATTTTTGTACCTGGAATGAGGCAGAATGTTTCTTATAATGGGCTTCTCTGTGATTCAGTGTTTTGGGTTCATGATTAACTTAGTAAAATATGTATAAATTAAAATGTCCAGAATAATTCTATGCACCTTGGATGGCAATGATCAGAATTTAGTTGAAAACCGTTTTCATTTCCAATTTCTGGCTCGTAGTCAAGCGGTATATACTTATTAGTAAGTCTGTCCCTTTAATCAGTTACATGCCTCACAGTCTCATTTGATCTCTATGATGATCTTTCAATATAAATGAACTCATGAGCTTCTGAAAGGAAAAATGAGTCTCCTGACCCAAATGACAATCCCATAGAATTGTTATTTATTTATCAAAAAAATTGCTGGGATCACAGGCCAGGTCAGCTGATCCCCGTTTTAGAACTGTGTGGACAGAAGTTTCTTTTTTTTTGCCGGATGCCATTGTCCCAAAAGCAAAGCTGCAGACAGTGGTATATACATGATAAATCTCCAACAAAATAAGAAAATTCACATAAAGCAAACTATTCATTTTAAAAAACCGTTTTTCATCCTGAGATTTTTATCCTGAAATTGAAGAAACAGTAGCTGGTAGAGATTTTTTTTTTTTTATGTGAGTGCATGTCTGTACTTGGCACATTTGAGTTTGCGTCTCATTTTCATCTTCTAATTTTTAAAAAATATATTTTACTGATAAAAATGCAAAATCTGGGGACAACTGACCTAAAGCATTTATATCCTTCTCTATTCTCCTCTCAAGACACAAGATTGGACTTCAACTATGAATGATCTAAATTTTTAGAAAGTTCAAAAATTAGCAGGATGAAAGATCAAATAACACATCAGAAGCTGAGATGTATCAATGTGTCAGGGTTCAAAAATAATGACTTACAGTCAGCGATAGGAATGCTTTTCCACTGTGTCTATCTTGAGGGCAAGCCTGAAATTCACAACTTAGCAGAAAAAGTAAAAGATCTGTGGGGAAATATGAGGAATTTGTCATTGCTCAAGTCTAGTGCTCAGCCTTGGGCTGAATTTAGTATTAATCTTGATAGAGGCATGTTTGCAGTGGACAGAGAATAAGAGAAATGCATGTAGGATTTATCGAGGATGCAGTAAAAAATCCATTTTTGTAGGGCTATTTTTCTTCCACAATAAATGATTAGGGGAGGAAAAAAAGAAAAGCTTAAAATTGGTGTCAAGCTCTATATTCCCACCATTTGGGATTAGCTGGAAGATAAATATGTCTGCTTATAATGAATCACTTTTGATGAAGCTGAAAAGAGGGAGGGGAAAAAAGTATCCAGCAAGCAGGGGTTTGGGAGGATTTCCTGAAGTCCCTACACTGCAGTTCACCAATAGTAATGGACTATCAATGAATTTTTACCAACTGAATTTAATACATAAACTGAGTATAGTCCTTAAATTCTATGAGGAAATATATGTTACGAAATGAGAATATACCACTCCTCCCTTTCCGAAAGACATTTTTCTCATCTGTTAACAAAACCTATGATACTGCAAAATGGTGATCTTTGTCAAATTTGGAGGTTTACACTAAATTGTGATTGGGCAACTAGACTAGGAAGCGATTTTGCCCTGTTCCACATTAAAGACAAGCTACATGACAGAGGTTTTTTTTTTTTTTTTTAAAGACAGAGGCTTCAGTGCAGTTGTTCAAAATTGTCCGTCATTCTACCAAGCACTGGATTGAATCAAGAGGTGTAATTTGGAGCATGTGGGTGGCTCAATCAGTTAAGCCACCAGCTCGGTGGTGATCTCAGGACCCTGGGATCTAGTCCTGCATCAGGCTTCTTGTTCAGTGGAGAGCCTGCTTCTCCCTCTCCCTACTTCTTCCTCTGCCTGCCACTCTCCCTGCTGGTGCTCTCTCTCTCTTTGACAAATAAATAAGTAAAATATTTAAAAATAAATAATTAAATAAATAGGTGTTATCTGGGGGGAAAAGCATCTACCATGATATATTTTCCTTTTTCAAACTCATTTCTAATTGTTCTCAGGATGCTCCCCATCTTGTTCTTAGTTGGAGTGATTAGTGTTTATCTTTTTACTTTGCACATTTTAATAACCGCTTGCCTCAGAAAAAGCATGCACTCAGTCTCAGTGAACTTCTAACAAGGAAGTTTCAAGACAAGAGGAAATTAAGACAATGGGAAATATGCATTCATGGTTTTAGGCAGTCCTAGGTGTTATGGATATGTTGTTGATAATATATCCCTCCTACGTGCAATGTTCCAGTTTATGTTGTTCCAATAACACCAATAAACCACATAGATGACATTGTAGATGATTTGAGATCCTGCTTCACTTTCTGTTTTAAGGGAAATGGAAAGAGACAAACTATTATATGCTTGACCTTCTTGAACCCAATGTCCATAGTGGAAAAGGTTTGAAACAGACTATGTCTGTAAGGACCTTCTCCCCACTCCCCGCACAGTTTCCTAGATATAGTGCTTTTCACTTGCATACATGTTTCTGGTCTACTCTTTATTTTTAAAAATCTCCCTACACAGTATCTATAACAGACCCTTCTGCATCCTATAAGCATCAACCTTTAAATTGATAGAGGGTATATATTTTTCCTACCAATCCCCAATAGTTTCATCTTCATCCCCTTCAATATTGTTCTTAACATTATTCCCAGAATTATCAGAACACCTCCCTTTGGGGGAAGCTGCTATATATTTCATCATCACTCTCTAAACTGTTCAGAAAATAGATATTAGCTGAAGTCTGTATTAGTAAGTCCATCACTGTTAAGAACTCAGTCCATGACATATTAATTTACTCCTAAGCTTCCAGCTGAGGCCAGACTAACCTGAATGGTATTTGATTACAAAGATCAACGAGTTGGCATGAAATGGGATGGATCATTGAGCAAAACAGTTTATTAGTTCTCCTTAGTACAACTGATGTTTTTAGGAACTGTGGTTTATAGTCTGTGGCATTGTTTGGTGGACTCCTTCCTAAGCCATCAACTATCCAAATCAAAACACTATCAGCACCTTGTAGAATGTAATTATATGTTACAGACATTCTCTAAGAGAGATAGTGTCCAGCAGTTCTAGAACATTCCCCCCCCATTTTTGTTGATTGAGGACCTCTTTTTATTTAATGTCAATTATTTCACGCAAACTATTGACTATTAGGAGAAAGTTTATCGGTTTCTAGATAATACTTTTTTCCTAGCTTTGAGGCTGAAAAATATTTCATATAATTCATATAGTCAGAGGAAAGTTGTCAAAGCAATAGATTTTATGATTACCCCCCCCAACTCCCACATACACATACAAACACGCATGCATGCGCTTTTAAAAAATCTCTCAGACTCCAAGAATGTAGCGCTGGAAAGGGACCTTACTGAATTCTTTCCTAATTCGGTAGTAAATATAGCTGAAATTATCTGAGCTCAGTTAACTCAGTTTATCTAGAAACCGATAATAAACTGAGTTAAAAGAACATAGGAGCTATACTTAAGGAACCTTACTATAGGAAAGTGGGGGAGAGGCCAGAGATATTAACACTGTAGGAGGGATACTGTGAATCGGGTTACTTGGAGTCGCTGTGGTGAGTTAGATAGCTTCTTTGGTCACCTTCCAAATATTCTCTATTACAGGTAGCAATTTGGGGTTAATTCAGGATTATCAAATCAATCACAGTCGGGCTCAGAATTTCATTGGAAGCTTTTCCTCTGTTCTCCTGCTGACTCTTGATTGGAGTCACAGTGGCAGGGCAGGGAAAAGTGAAACACTTTGTTCTTGTTGCCAGCATGTCCCACAAGCAGGCTAGCTCCTTGCTGCCACTCTGGAAGTTTCATAGGAAGATATTCTTGGAATACATTCTGAGGCAAGAGATCTGAATGAGATCTATCAGGTGTTGAGGGTGAGCCTTCTAGGATCCATGTTACTGCCTGTATGTTATGCCCCACCTGCCACTTTAGTTGCTGTCCACATTCCCAGGGGTCCTCCTAGTGTCTCAGAGACTTCTCTTTTCCTACTCCATCTGGGACACAGTGTGTCTGTCTGTCTCACTGTTAACACATGTAAGTTCCCAGAGGATCTTCTTTATTTCTCTCTTGCCTCTGAGCTGCCAGGCACTGAGAGCAAATTTCAGTGTACAGCTTACTCTCCCTACATCCCTCTTCCATCCTATCCTTTGTCCCCCTTCACCACATGCCCACCCCCAACCCCAAACTCTCTTTACATAAAGAAGGAATGAAAGCCAGGTAATGACAACCCAGTTCTACCATAACGTGGACCTTCAAATCTGTATCTCATCCTTGAATTCTTGACCTGTTACCACAGAAGCTGAGACTCTCCATGTGCTGGTCACTGCACAAGAAAACAGGGGCCTAATTTCTGCACAGAAGAGAAGAGCACACATTCTGGGCACTCCGGGTTTAAACAGATATAAGATAGTGGTTGAGAGGATGTCATGTGGATCTCAAATAACTCTGTTCAATCTTAGTTCTGCATTCTATCAGTGGTAATTTATCTAATTTTCCAGTGCCTTAGTTTCCCCACCTGTAAAATAAGAAGGATAATGCTTCCTACTTCCTAGGAGGGCTTTGAGGATTAAGTCCATTCTTATACACAAGACTTTTCACCAAGAGCAACTAATGCATAATAAGTGTTTGGTAATTATTAACAATTGTGATTAATCAGTTCCCTTAATAGCTCAAATATTATTCCGTCGTACATCTTTAGCCTTTTGGCACATAATATCAAATCTTTAGCAATTCACTTTGGATCAAAAGGTCAAATGCCATTTAGCAAATTCCAGCACGGACTTAGGTCCCTACTGACATTTATAAATAGCACAAATAAATGTAGTATGGGTTAGGTGTGTAAGTTGTGTGGTATCTTCCCTCAAGGCTGGCAGGGTAGGGCTGATGGCCTGACCTCTAGGGCATGAACATCATTCCCCGCTCACACCTGGTCTTTTACACAAAGCCGTCGACTGACTAGGCAATCTAGAAATTCCAAAAGTTCAGTGGCAGATATGTTCTTTTGTGAATATTATTCATCTGAACGACGATTTGAAACTTGCAAAACATTGTGAGGGTGGGAAAAGAACTAGGAAGAGCTAGGCAAGTAAGGGCATGTTAGTACAATTTCATGGAAGTGCAATTTAGTGATTCAACTAAATTTATACTTATGTCCACACACTGAACATTCACTCTTGGAAAGTTCATTTTTTTTTGCTAACCTTTTATTTGGAACCAAGGAATAAATTTCAATTATCCATTCAATTTATTTCATAAAGAGATACATGGCATGAATTATCAGCCTTTGTATTATGAAAATGCATATGGAGGACCTTAGCATTAAAATGAATATTACAAATACCAGAAATAAAAGCCAGATTCTGTCAAGCTAGGATGTCTACTAGGCCTAGCAGTAGATCTTGGCCCAGGCATCAAGATTGTTTTGTTAGTAAATGTGATAATTTGCGCTTGGAAGATCTTCAAGCTAAGGATCTACCCCTTCAACTCTAACTGCCTTTCATGACTTAAGTGTTTTATTAAAGAACTTATATTCATGATACTAAATTTACACTTTAAAGTTGAAAAGTCAGCACTTAAAAATTAACTTATTCCTATAAACAAATAGAAATAAAATTTTAAAAAAATATATAAAAGTGATCATGGCATACATTCATTTCTTGAAATAAACTTTTATTTGCCCATTTTTCCTTTTCTTCTCTTTTTCTCTTTCTTCTGTGTCAACCCTATTCCCCTTCCCACCTTCCCTTATCCAGAAGCCCATGTTAACATAATATATGCATTTCAGTGGTTTTCTTCAATGGAATATATAGATATGTGTAGATATGTGTACACACAATTACATAGTTAAAAATTATATTCACGTGTCTGCATCTTTCTTTTCTCATTTAATATCTCAGAATAAGTCTTTGAAGTCATGTGGCCTCGCTACTCTTTTTAATGACTGCACACTAGTTCATGATGTGGATACACCATAATTTATTCAGCCAGAACCCTACTGAAAGGGTTTTACAATTTTTAAATGAAAAAATTTGCCTTTACTCTGTTTTAAACATTTGTGCCCCAATGGACAATGCTATTGTAAACATCTTAGTGCCTGTCCATGACAAGAACACATAAAGAGATTAAGTGTTATTTTCATTTTACAAATGAGGAAACTATAATTAAGGAAAGGTAAATAAAAGTTTTACAAATGAGGAAATTTTATTTGTTATTATTTTTAAAAGATTTTATTTCTTTATTTGTTTATTTATTTAAGAGGGAGGGACAGAGAAAGAGAGAGAGAGCATGAGTGGGGGGGGAGCAGAGGGAGAAAGATAAGCACACTCCATGCTGAGCACAGAGCCCAACATGGGGTTCGATCTCAGGACCATGAGATCATGTCTGGGCTGAAACCAAGAGTTGGATGCTTAATGGACTGAGGCCACCCAGGTGCCCCTTATTTTATTTTTTTCAGTAAGCTCTATCCTCAATGTGGGACTTGAACTCAGGACCCTGAGATCAAGAGTCACACGTTCTACCAACTAAGCCAAACAAGCACCCCACAAATGAGGAAATTTTAGCTAAAAAAGTGCAAATGGCCACATCATCAGTCCAGTTTGACTCTAATCTCAGGTTTCACTGTGCCACATGACACTCTTTTGTCCTTGTTCTGATTTCCTAAAAATTATAGGCTATTAAATGAAAACATGTGTGACTCAAATTCAACTAAATAGATCAAGTACCTGGCAGTGGAGATTAAATATAGTTTAGAAATTTAAGAGGAAAAGATGGATTGCACATTAATTTTTATAAATGGATCTCTTAAGATACCATGGTTTATTACAGATTTAAGTCTTTTGGAGGCAATATGGCAAACTAGAATTTCAGAGAAACAGTTTCCAATATAAGACACTTCAAATTACCAGGTAAAACCTAATGAGCATTGCAGATTTCTGGTTCTGGGACAGGTGGATTAGACTGAATAAAACTAAACCTCCCACTGACAACTACGTATGAGATGACTCTTAGAACTCATTGAAGAATAACTAACAGAGATGAGACTTGGATGACTGTGATCCTTTAGAAGAGAGAAGCACACAGAAGGCTCCACATTTATCCTGGCTTTTCCCATGAAGATATTTTCCTATTTTCTGTAGAGGAAATAGAGGCCAAGCAGAAAGTGGTTCACTTATTGGAGTAAAGATACAGTTGGCAGAATGCCACACTGCCACATTGGTTGGGATTTGAGGGACAAAATCCCAGAGAATAGGGAAATACAGAGAAGTCCCCCAAATCTCTAATTCCCATCGAAATCCTTGGTTAATTCCTATGCTAAATGTGTCAGGGCAAGAGTCCAAAAGTCCAGCCAACTACAACATCTGGGAAGCCAAATAGTACAGCAGAAATTTTAGCAGCTGCTTGTTGCTGGGGAGACTATGGTTGGATTTCAATTCCTAACAAGTTGGAGGAGCTTTAGAATATAGTCTAGACTTTCAGTTGAGATTCCCAAAGGACCATGAACTAGGAATAAAAGCACAGACTTGGAATAAAGACCACGCTTTAGAAGATTAACCATGGCTTAGGAATAATCTCAAAACTGAAATACACCAACCCCAAAACTCTAAAATTAAACAGCAACTAGATTATGGTGATCCACTGTACCTATATGGTCCCTGGAAGAAAATCTATCTTCTTGCTGTGGAGGAAAATGACATCATCAAGAGCCTCTGTATTATGTCATCTACAGTGTCATGTATCCATTAAAAATTACTAGGACAATTAAAACAGGACTAAATGACCAAAAGACATACAAAATCATATTTTTTATAAAGAACATAGAAACACAACCAAGGAGTTCCAGATAATTGATTTTTTTTTTTTTTTTTTTTTTAGAGATGTCGAGAGTATGTGAGCAGAGGTGGAGGGGCAGAGGGAGAGGATGGAAATCTTAAGCGGACTTCATGCTGAACACAGAGCCCAACGTGGGGCTGGATCTCAGAACCTTGAGATCATGACCTGAGCCCATAAAGGGTCAGACACTTAACTGACTGAGCCACCCAGGCACGCCCAGATAATTGATTTTAAATAACTTATGATTAAAATGCTCTTTAAAATGAAGAAAAGATGGAAAATTTCATCAGAGAATAGGAATCTAAAGTAAATTTCTAAAACTGAAAAAAAATGTTATATCTGACAGTAAAATTTAACTTATTAGTTTAATAGAAGATTAGACAAAGCAGAACAGATGATTAATAGATGGAAAAACAGATCAGTAAAAAATATCAAGATTGAGAGACCAAAAGAAAAAAAAAGGTGAAAAACAAGGGGAAAAAAAAGATATGGGACATATATCTAACACAGCACTATCCAATAGAAATATAATGGAGGCATCAAATGTAAAAAAAGATTTTTTCAGAAATACAAAATCTGAAAAATTTCCTCACAAGAATACCTGCACTATAGGGAATGTTAAAGGACATTCTTCAGGCAGAGGGTAAAAAATATAAAAGAAATATCAATCTATAAAAATAAAAAATCAGAAATGTTGTCTGAATGATATGGATTGAATATGTACCCCCTAAAATTCGTTTATTGATATCAAATCCCCATGTGATGATATTTGGAGGTGGGACCTTTGGGTGGTGATTAAGTCATGAGGATGAAACCCTTATCAATGGGATTAGTGCCCTTATAAGAATAGGCCAGGAAATAGCTTGCTCTTTTTCTGCCATGTGAAGATAAAGGAGAATTCAGCTATCTGCAACCCAGAAGAATGTTCTTACCAAAACCCAACCATGCTGGCACCCTGATCTCAGACTTCCAGTCTCCAGACTGAGAAATACATTTCTATTGTTTGTAAGTCACCCAGTCTATGGTAGTTGGTTCTATCAGCCTAAATTGCTAAGATGTAAGTGTAAATATATAGGATTTTAAAAAATATTTCATTTTCTATAAGGCAGTAGACTGCTTAAACAATGCAGTAGGGAAGTTGATAACATATGTAGATTTACAATGCATATAAACAAACCAAAAAGGCTAAGAGTGGGGAAATGGAAGTATATTGTTGTTAGTTTCTTACACTACACATGAATGCATATAACATCACTTGACATGAGACTGTGATTAAATAAAAATGTATATGATAGGGGTCCTTGGCTGGCTCATCTGTAGAGTATGCAACTCTTGATCTCTGGGTCATAAGTGTGAGCCCCATGTTGGGGGTAGAGATTATTTTAAAAAATAAACTTATTAAAAATACTATAGATATACTATAAATCATAAAGCAACCACTAAAATAACAAAACAAAGAGTTATAGTTAATAAAGCCAAAAAAGGAGAGAAAATTGAATCATAAAAAACATTCAGTTAATCCAAAAGAAAGCAGGAAAAGAGGAAAAAGGAAATGAATCATAGCCAAGACAGTTAAAAACAGTTAAAAAACAAATAGCAAGGTGGTAGATTTCTGCCCACCATATTAATAATTATATTACAGGTGAAATGTGTAAATACCTCAATAACAGATCAGAAATTGTCAGATTGGATAAATAAAGCAAGACCCAAATATGCTTCTTATCAGAAACTTACTTTAAAGTATGTGTAGTAGTATAAAGACACAAATAGGTTAAAATGTTGGAAAAAGACATTTCATGCTAAGCTTAATCAAGATAATGCTGTTGGGGCACCTGGGTGGCTCAGTCAGTTAGGTGTCTGCCTTCAGTTCAGGTCATGATCCCAATGTCCTGGGATTGAGCCCTGTGTCAGGTTCCCTGCTCGGCAGGGAGTCTGCTCCTCCCTCTCCCTCTGCCCCTCCCCCCTGCTTGTGCTCCCCCTCTCTCTGTCTCTCAAATAAATAAATAAAATCTTTTTTTTTAAAGATAATGCTGAAGTGGTTATATTAATATAAGACAAACTAAATTTCAAAGCAAAAACATTACCAGAAATAAAAGTTTTTTTGTAATAATAAGGAAGCCAATTCATCAAGAAGGTATAACAACCCAAAATACTTATGCTCTTACTAATGAAGCTTTAAAATACATAAAGCAAAAACTGATAGAACTGCAAGGAGAAACAGACAATTCCATAATTAGTCTCTCTCTAATTGACTGGACAAGTAGGCAGAAAATCAGTAAGGCTACAGATGACTTGAATAATATTATCAACCATTCTGATCTAATTGACCTAATTTATAAAATATTGCAACCAAAAAACAGCCGAATTCACATTGTTTTCAACTGCATATGCACCATTTACCAAGATATACCATACTCTGTGCCATAAAATAAGTCTCAATATATTTGAAATGGTTCAAGATGTGCAAAGTATGTTTTTTGATCACAATAGAATTTAATTAGCTTACAGGAAAAAAAACTAAAAGAACTCCAAATATTTGGAAATGAGATGGCACACTTCTTTATAAACCACAGAACAAAGAAAAATTAAAGGGATTTTAGAAAGTCTTTTGACCTGAATGAAAATAAAAACATAAATTCTGGTTTTGGTTCTGACATGTAAAGAGCTTGGAAGATGTCACTCTCATCTTTACAACAGAAAAAACTGAACAAACCCCAAATCAATGACTTTTCTTGGGCTCCTCAGAGAACAGAGATCAAAGGACAAGCTGCCATTCCAAAACTGGGGAGAAAAGCCAATGCAGGGAGTCACAGCTGAGGTATACATACCTGGAGCAGACCTGCTGGAGTCATAAACTGGTAGGAACACATAATGGTAATTTTGATGAATCGCTGGAAGCTGAGTGTGGACTGGTGTGAGAGGGAAAACTCCTGGCTGCTTCAGTCTTGGAGAAACCCTAAAGTTTACCTCTAGAACTCCATCAGATTCTCACAGTCACAAAGTCCCTTTTGTGACTTTGGAAGGGGAAGGGGAAGATTATTTATTGTGACCTATTCTCCAAGAGGGCTCTATAACATAGCACTGCCTTCCAAGGGGCAGAAAAACTATATCCATCTTGCCTTATCTCAGATGGAGAAAATAATTTTTCCCATTTCAACTCCCACTTGCCTTTCTGTTTCGCCAAAGCCATGTGGAAGGGGAAGGGGGAATTATACCTCTGAAGAAACACTTGTGAACATCCATAGCCCAGATAAACAGGTCCACTAAAAGGCTGAAAATAACCCATAAGATTATAAAATGCTTTCCCTCACTCATACCTTGCTACCACACTGACAGAGCTTCAGTATAACAATGCAGTACAGTTGAACTAACAGCCAGATGCAGACGTCTCTGAGAAGGAGCCCTTAGGGAAGGATGCAAAGAAGGGAGGGAGGGAGAAAGAAAAAAAGGAAGAACTTTAATAATAAAACCAGATAGATATTACAAGAAAGGAAAAATACAGACTGATAACTCTCATGAGCACGGATGCAAAATTCTAAACTAATCATTAGCAAATCAAATCCAACAATGGGTAAAAATATTTATACACCACAAACAAGTAGGGTTTATTGCCGGTATGAAAGGCTGATTTCACAATAAAAAACCAATAAATGTAATCCATCATATCAACAGCCTAACAAAGAGAAATCATATGATCATGTCAACTGATGTAGAAAGAGTATTTGACAAAATCCAACAACCATTTTTTTTAATTTTATTCTTATGTTAATCCCCATACATTACATCATTAGTTTTAGATGAAGTGTTCCATGATTCATTGTTTGTGCACAACACCCAGTGCTCCATGCAGAACATGCCCTCCTCAATACCCATCACCAAGCTAACCCATCCTCCCACCCCCCTCCCCTCTAGAACCCCGTTTGTTTTTCAGAGTCCACCGTCTCTCATGGTTCGTCTACTCCTCCGATTTCCCCCGCTTCACTCTTCCCCTCCCGCTACCCTCTTCTTCTTCTTCTTTTTTTTTTCTTAACATATATTGCATTATTTGTTTCAGAGGCACAGATCTGAGATTCAACAGTCTTGCACAATTCACAGCGCTTACCAGAGCACATACCCTCCCCAGTGTCTATCACCCAGTCACCCCATCCCTCCCACCCCACCCCCCACTCCAACAACCCTCAGTTTGATTCCTGCGATTAAGAATTCCTCATATCAGTGAGATCATATGATACATGTCTTTCTCTTTTTGACTTATTTCACTCAACATAATACCCTCCAGTTCCATCCACGTCGTTGCAAATGGCAAGATCTCATTCCTTTTGATGGCTGCATAATATTCCATTGTATATATATACCACTTCTTCTTTATCCATTCATCTGTCGATGGACATCTTGGCTCTTTCCACAGTTTGGCTATTGTGGACATTGCTGCTATAAACATCGGGGTGCACGTAGCCCTTCGGATCCCTACTTTTGTATCTTTGGGGTAAATACCCAGTAGTGCAATTGCTGGATCATATGGTAGCTCTATTTTCAACTTTTTGAGGAACCTCCATACAGTTTTCCAGAGTGGCTGCACCAGCTTGCATTCCCACCAACAGTGTAGGAGGGTTCCCCTTTCTCTGCATCCCCGCCAACATCTGTCATTTCCTGACTTGTTAATTTTAGCCATTCTGACTGGTGTGAGGTGGTATCTCATTGAGGTTTTGATTTGGATTTCCCTGATGCTGAGCGATATTGAGCACTTTTTCATGTGTCTGTTGGCCATTTGGATGTCTTCTTTGGAAAAATGTCTGTTCATGTCTTCTGCCCATTTCTTGATTGGATTCTTTGTTCTTTGGGTGTTGAGTTTGATGAGTTCTTTATAGATTTTGGATACTAGCCCTTTATCTGATATGTCATTTGCAAATATCTTCTCCCATTCTGTCGGTTGTCTTTTGGTTTTGTTGACTGTTTCCTTTGCTTTGCAAAAGCTTTTTATCTTGATGAAGTCCCAATAGTTCATTTTTGCCCTTGCTTCCCTTGCCTTTGGCAATGTTTTTAGGAAGAAGTTGCTTCGGCTGAGGTCAAAGAGGTTGCTGCCTGTGTTCTCCTTTAGGATTTTGATGGACTCCTGTATCACATTGAGGTCTTTCAACCATTTGGAGTCTATTTTTGTGTGTGGTGTAAGGAAATGGTCCAGTTTCAATCTTCTGCATGTGGCTATCCAATTTTCCCAACACCATTTGTTGAAGAGACTATCTTTGTTCCATTGGACATTCTTTCCTGACTTGTCGAAGATTAGTTGACCATAGAGTTGAGGGTCCATTTCTGGGCTCTCTATTCTGTTCCATTGATCTATGTGTCTGTTTTTGTGCCAGTACCATGCTGTCTTGATGATGACAGCTTTGTAATAGAGCTTGAAGTCCGGAATTGTGATGCCGCCGGCTTTGCTTTTCTTTTTCAATATTCCTCTGGCTATGCGGGGTCTTTTCTGGTTCCATACAAATTTTAGGATTCTTTGTTCCATTTCTTTGAAAAAAGTGGATGGTATTTTGATGGGGATTGCATTGAATGTGTAGATTGCTCTAGGTAGCATTGACATCTTCACAATATTTGTTCTTCCAATCCATGAGCATGGAACGTTTTTCCATTTCTTTGTGTCTTCCTCAATTTCTTTCATGAGTGTTTTATAGTTTTCTGAGTACAGATCCTTTGTCTCTTTGGTTAGATTTATTCCTAGGTATCTTATGGTTTTGGGTGCAATTGTAAATGGGATCGACTCCTTAATTTCTCTTTCTTCTGTCTTGTTGTTGGTGTATAGGAATGCCACTGACTTCTGTGCATTGATTTTATATCCTGCCACTTGACTGAATTCCTGTATGAGTTCTAGCAGTTTTGGGGTGGAGTCTTTTGGGTTTTCCACATAAAGTATCATATCATCTGCAAAGAGTGAGAGTTTGACTTCTTCCTTGCCAATTTGGATGCCTTTGATTTCTTTTGTTGTCTGATTGCTGTGGCTAGGACTTCCAATACTATGTTGAATAGCAGTGGTGATAGTGGACATCCCTGCCGCGTTCCTGACCTTAGGGAGAAAGCTCTCAGTTTTTCCCCATTGAGAATAATATTTGCTGTAGGTTTTTCATAGATGGCTTTTATGATATTGAGGTATGTACCCTCTATCCCTATACTCTGAAGAGTTTTGATCAAGAAAGGATGCTGTACTTTGTCAAATGCTTTTTCTGCATCTATTGAGAGGATCATATGATTCTTGTTCTTTCTTTTGTTAATGTATTGTATCACGTTGATTGATTTGCGGATGTTGAACCAACCTTGCAGCCCAGGATAAATCCCACTTGGTCATGGTGAATATCCTTTTAATGTACTGTTGGATCCTACTGGCTAGTATTTTGGTGAGAATTTTTGCATCCATGTTCATCAGGGATATTGGTCTGTAATTCTCCTTTTTGATGGGGTCTTTGTCTGGTTTTGGGATCAAGGTAATGCTGGCCTCATAAAATGAGTTTGGAAGTTTTTCTTCCGTTTCTATTTTTTGGAACAGTTTCAGAAGAATAGGTATTCATTCTTCTTGAAATGTTTGGTAGAATTCCCCTGGGAAGCCATCTGGCCCTGGGCTTTTGTGTTTTGGGAGATTTTTGATGACTGCTTCAATTTCCTTAGTGGTTATAGGTCTGTTCAGGTTTTCTATTTCTATTTCATCCTGGTTCAGTTCTGGTAGTTGATACATCTCTAGGAATGCATCCATCTCTTCCAGGTTATCTAATTTGCTGGCATAGAGTTGCTCATAATATGTTCTTATAATTGTTTGTATTTCTTTGGTGTTGGTTGTGATCTCTCCTCTTTCATTCATGATTTTGTTGATTTGGGTCATTTCTCTTCTCTTTTTGATAAGTCTGGCCAGGGGTTTATCAATCTTGTTAATTCTTTCAAAGAACCAGCTCCTAGTTTCATTGATCTGTTCTACTGTTCTTTTAGTTTCTATTTCATTGATTTCTGCTCTGATCTTTATGATTTCTCTTCTCCTGCTGGGTTTAGGCTTTATTTGCTGTTCTTTCTCCAGCTCCTTTAGGTGTAGGGTTAGGTTGTGTACTTGAGACCTTTCTTGTTTCTTGAGAAAGGCTTGTATTGCTATATACTTTCCTCTTAGGACTGCCTTTGCTGCATCCCAAAGATTTTGAATAGTTGTGTTTTCATTTTCATTGGTTTCCATGTATTTTTTAAATTCTTCTTTAATTTCCTGGTTGACCCATTCATTCTTCAGTAGGATGCTCTTTAGCCTCCATGTATTTGAGTTCTTTCTGACTTTCCTCTTGTGATTGAGTTCTAGTTTCAAAGCATTGTGGTCTGAAAATAGGCAGGGAATGATCCCAATCTTTTGGTACCGGTTGAGACCTGATTTATGACCTAGGATGTGATCGATTCTGGAGAATGTTCCATGGGCACTAGAGAAGAATGTGTATTCCGTTGCTTTGGGGTGGAACAACAACCATTTTTGATAATAACTCTAAGCAAACTAGAAGTAGAGGGAAACTTTATCAACCTGATGAAGATTGTCTATGAAAACCCTGCAGCTAACATTATATTAAATGGTGAAAAAAATGGATGCTTTCCCCTGAGTTTGGAATCAATGCAAGGATGGTCTTTTCTCACCATTCCTATTATACATTGTAGTAGTGGTCTCAACTAGTGCAATAAGACCAAAAAAAAAAAAAAAAAAAAGTGTGTAGATTGAAAAGGAAGAAATACAATCTTTATTCATAGATGACCTAATAGTTCATGTAGAAAATCCCAAGGAATCTACAAAATAACTCTTGGCAATAGTAAGCAAGTATGGCACATGAAACAAGGCTAATATACTAAAGTCAATTGCTTTCCTATATGCCAGTAATGAACAATTGGAATTTAAAATTAAAAAAAATATTATTGAAAGTAGCATCAAAAAATGGAATACTTATATGAATCTAAACAGGATCTACATGTGGAAAACTACAAAGCTCTGATGAAAGAAATCAATATCTAATCAAATGGAGAGATATTTTATATTCATGAATTGGAAGACTCAATATTCCTTTATATATTTTGAGGCTCTGTAGAAAGATACATATATGTTTATAATCATTACATATTCTTGATGGAATAACAATGTCCTTTGTTTCTGTTTTTTTTTTTTAGATACTTTATTTTTTTTAATTTTTTTATTTTTTTAGAGAGAGAGTATGTGCATGTGCAAGTGGGGTGGGAGGGGAAGAAGGAGAGGGAGAGAGAGAGTCTTAAGCTGCTCAGTGAGGAACCCCACATGGGGCTAGATCTCACGACCCTGAGATTATAACCTGAGCCAAAATCAAGAGTGGCATGCTTAACTGACTGAACCACCCAGGAGCCCCATATCCTTTATTTTTTGTAATAACTTTTTACTAAGTCTATTTTGTCTGATATTAATATAGCTACCCCAGCTCTCATTTACTCTTTGCCTGGAATATACATATATATTTCAAAGATTTTATTTATTTATTTGAGAGAGAGAAAGAGAGTGCATGAGCAGGGCAGAGGGGTAGAGGGAGAGGGAGAAGCAGACTTCCCACTGAACAGGGACCCCAGTGTGGGGCTGGATCCCAGGACCCTGAGATCATGATCTGAGCCTGAAGGCAGACACTTAACTGACTGAGCTACCCAGGCACCCTTGCATGGAATATATTTTAAAACAATTTCACTTTAAACTTATTTGCATCTCTTATAGACAACAGTTAGTTTATGTGTTTTTTCAAAATTCTTTCTGCCAATCTTTTAATTGGTGAGTTCCATATGTGTACATTTAAAGTAGTTACCGATAAGAAAGAACTTAATTCTCTCATTATACTAATTATATTATTTTATCTTTTTTCCCCTCATTTTCACTGTTACCACCTTTTGTGTTTGATTGATTTTTTCCTATTATATCTTTTTATGCCTTTCTCATTTCCTATTCTGTATATATTTCAGTTATTTTCTTAGTGTTTACCCTGGGTATTACAATTAACACCTTAAATTTATAACAATCTAGTTTGAATGAATACCAACTTAAATGATATGCAAAAACTCTACACCTATATAACTCTGCCCCCCCTTATATTGTTATTTTTTACAAATTACATTGCTATATATTGTGTGCCCATTAACATAGATTTATAATTGTATCATGCATGTTCAGTTTGAATAATAGAGGCATAAAAATGAGTAAGAAGTCAAATATAATGCTAGGTGTTACATTTACCTATGTAGTTACATTTACCTGTGTTTTTTATTTTCTTATTTTTTCATATGGCTTCAAGTTACTGTCTAGGGTCCTTTCATTTTAGCTTAAGGAATTCCCTTTAGCATTTCTTGTCGGGCAGATCTATAAAAGTGATGAACTCCTTCAGCTTTAGTTTATCTGAAAATTTATTAACATCTTCCTCATTTTGGAAGAATGGTTTTGCTGTATATACAATTATTCACTGAAAGGTGTTTTTTCATTTTTTCTTCCATCACTTTAATATGTCATTGCACTGCCTTCTGACTTCCATGGTTTTTGATGAGAAATTGGCTGTTAATTGTGTTGAAGATCCCTTGCACATGGTGAATTTTATCTATTTTACTTCTTTCAAGATTCTCTCTGTCTTTGATTTCTGACAGTTTGATTATCATGTGTCTCAGTGTGGATCTCTTTCAGTTTATCTTGCTTAGAGGTTATTGAGATTCCTGGGTGTGTAGATTCATGTCATTCATCCTACTGGAGAAATTTGGGGCCATTATTTCTTCAAATATACTTTATATTTCTTTCTCTCCTCTTCTGGGACTCCCTTTAAGTGTATGTTGTAACACTTTATGGTGCCCCTTATCTCCTTAGGTCTGATCTAGTAAGTCCAATATCCAGCTTTTGTCAGGGACAGTTCTATGAATACTTTTCCTTGTAAATGGGCCACACTTTATTTCTTTGCATGCATAGTACCTTTTTGTTAAAGACTGAACATTTTGAGAGTCATAATACAGTAATTCTGGAAACCAGATCCTCCCCGCTCCCCCAGGTTTTATTGTTGCTGCTTCTTGTGAGTTGTAATTACTTAGTGGCTTTTCTAAACTATTTTTTGAGACTGGATTATTTGCTATGTGTGGTCACTCAAGTCTCTTAATGGTGAACTAGTGATTTTTAGAGATTTTCTTAAAAACATGGAGCCACCACCATCCACCCCTGGGCCAAATAAATAAGGAAAAACATTACTATTTTGGTCTTTGCAGATTATCTTTGTATTAGGGCACTTCTTCACAATGCTAAGCTAGACCATTTACAATTCTACCTCAGCCTTTACTTCCTGCTTGATGGAACCTGACAGTCAGCCAGAGTTGAAAGCTTGGAGTCTTCTCATTCTTTTCTGAGCATGTGTCCAGCTCTGGACATATATGTAGCCTTCTAGATTTTTTATTATGTTTGTGTTTCCAAACAAACCTACAAAATTCCTGAAAATTTAACAATTGGCTTATGTGACTTGCTGTTTCCTGGTATGAACTGGCTTAAGGACACCCCTGATTTAGTGTTCCCAGGAACAAAAATGTAAAGAAAGCAGAAGGGAAAGAAATCAAGCAGGGGCATCTTTCAGACAAAGTTCCAGCTTCAGCTTAACTTTGCAGGGATGCTCAGGAGTGGAAATTATGCCATGGGGTTTCTTACAGGTTGTGGAAACTGGGCTTCCAAAGTCCCACATGAATCAGTTTTTAGCTAAGGGCTGCTTTGGGGATATAAACTCCCAGGCACTTTTGGCTCTCTACTTATGGGACAAAGGGGACCCAGAAGTCTGAAGGTAGTCTTCTCAAGAGAATTGCAAGAATGGGTTCTTAGAAACAAAAGAGTAACAAAACCAGGGAGGGGGACCCATAAATAATAAAAGAGAATTATGGGGATCTGGGTGGAGTATGGACATGTCCATAGAGTCCATTCCTTACACTAGTCTGATCCACTTACATCACATTAATTTCACTCTATCCTATTATAGCTTTTTAAAGATGTTGGGAAGAGAAAAAGGAAAACATTAAAATAGGGGAGTTTGTAGGATGAGCCATAGCTCCCACTGCTGTAGTTGATCAGAAAATCATAATGTACAGTCCTCTACTAACTCTTCTAGATTCTACTCACTATTACCACTTCTGCTGGTCTAGATGGTTTGTTTGTTGAGATGATCCCCTTGTCCTTGAGGGGCTTTAGACCCTGGGTCTGTGGTTTTATCAGAGTGCAGTTAGGCTAATTGCTTTTTTGTAGTCAAATCTGGATATGGAGGCGCCAAGATCTCCTGGGCTCCAAATGCATTCCTCTCTTCCTATATTATGTAGAGCAATCCCATTTTTCATGATGATTAGGATATTACCCCACCAGTAGAGTAATTTATTTCTTTGCCTAGTCTACCGGTGTGAGAAGCCCAATATGACCATGCAGCAGTTATAGCTCTGTATTAATGGAATTCTTACTGTTAAATCATTCCTTCTCTGGGATACAAGCCTTCTAGATCTGTAGAACCTAAAATTGTTGGGGAGGAAAAATAATTACCATATAACAGTCATTGGTTTAAGTTGTTGGTGATGGATAGTACCATAAACTTGTTACACGTTATCTGTCAATATTCAGGCTAACAGCTTCGGGATGATGTGTTATATAATATGACCAGTGGATCCTGTGGTTATATGTCCATTGTAGTTCTCTGTGCTATAAAGTGGGCCACTTGGTCTGGGACAATGTCACTGCATGATCCCATGGCGGTGGTTAAATAGTCTGTGAGCCTCTGGACAGTGAGACATATGGACAAGAAAAGTGAACCCATACCCAATGTACAAGACAGTTCTAATCAAGAAAATTCTTATTTTCAGGATGTAGATATACTGGTGTAATCATCTTGCCGCTAAGAAGATGGGTGGTCTCTTTAAGGGATGGCGTTACATTAAGAGCTAAATGTTTATTGCTGCGGCCACCAGGCCAAACATTCAATAGCTAGATCAGTCTTGGTAAGATGAAACCCATACCTCTGGGCTCATGCATAGTCTATCATTATGACTACTCAATTCATGGCCCCATTATGCATACATTAGAACAGCTGAGGATAGAGGCTGGTTTATAGCTATTGAATAAATTATCCTGTCAACCAAGCCATTTAATGTCTCTCCTGCAAGTGGATGGTCTCTGGTGGACCTGAATCTGTGATACATAGATCCTCATGCTTTGTGCCTACTCCTGCAGCACCATACCTATGCATTTGCCGGGTTGGTAAGGATGATCTTGTCAATAAATGGTGCTGGTTCAACAGCATATCTCTAATAAGTGATTGATTGTCTAAAACTAAAATAATAAAGTATCTTTCATTTTTAATATATGCAAAAGTAAAATGCCTGACAGCAATCGCACAAAGGATGAGAGGAAATGGAAATATCTTCACGTAAGTTCTTACATTATAAGAGATGTTATATACTATTATTAGAAGATAAAGTATAAGATAAAGATGCACATTTTAAATTTTAATCACTATACTATAAAACAAAGAGGAATTACTAATAAACCAATGATGAAGGTAAAAAGGAGACATGACAAATAGTAAATTAACTCAAAGGAATGCATGAAAAAAATAGACAGGGAACAAAGAACAGCTGTAAGAAATATAAAAGAGGTAACAAGATGGCAGATTGAACCCAAACACTTAATAATTGCATTAAATGGAGATGTCTTAAATACCTCAAATAAAAGGTAGATATTGTCAGACTGAATTAATAAGCATGATTTAACTATGTACTCTTTAAAATAAATACGCTTTACAGGTAAAGATAGACATATGTTAGAAATCAAGGAATGCAGTAAGACATACAGCACACAAACACTAATCAAAAGAAAGTTGCGCGTTCCTGCCATAGGGCCTTTACACTCATTGTGTCCCCTGCCTAGAAGTCTCATCATGAAAATCCCCATGGCCAACCATCTCACTCCTTTGAAATCTTCTCCCAAATATCATCTCAGTGAGGACAACTCTGGACACCCCTTTGTTAAAAAGTGGAAACCTAACCACCATCTCCCCCTCTCCACAGTTATATTCTCAATTCATTTACCCCACTCTATTGTTATTTTCTATAGGGCTGATCACCATCTAACATACTATTTGCTCATTTATTATGATGATTGTTTATTGTTTGACTCTCCCCACAGGACATAAGCTCTGTAAGGCCAAAAGTCTTTGTTTTGTTCACTAATGTTATCCCCATGCCTACAATAGTGTCTGATGCACAGACAATCAACTAGTATTTGTTGAATCCATGCTGAATTAAAGTAAAACGAATGTGACTGAGTGTTCTAGAGGGAAGGGGGCTGGGCGGATGGGTTAGCCTGGTGATGGGTAATAAAGAGGGCACTTTCTGCATGGAACACTGGATGTTATGCACAAACAATGTGTCATGGAACACTCCATCTAAAACTAATGATATAATGTATGGGGATTAACATAACAATACAAAATTTTTTAAAAAGAATAAAGTAAAATGAATGTGAATGGGATAAAAAAAAAAGTTGAAGTGACTATATAAATTCGGATGAAAACTTCAGGAAGAGATAATGACCAGGAATAAAGAAAAACATTATATAATGATAAAGAAGCCAAGATATCAAGAGGACATAATAATCTTAAATGTGTAAGTACCTAATAGAGAGCCTCAAAATACATGAAATAAAGCCTTATACAACTGAAAGGAGAAACAGGCATTGTGTAAAACTATAGTTTTAGATTTTAGCTCCTTTCCCAGTAATGTATAGAATAAGGAGACAAAATCAATGAAGAGAAGGAAGACTTGAATAACCTGACAGAACACTCCAGTATGAACTATAACCACAATGAGATGCAACTACGCACCAACTAGAATGGCAAAATTAAAAATGAAACAAAGCAAAGCCTTGCCAAAAGTTGTTGGTGAGGATGTTGAAGCGGTTAAAACTCTTATTTACTGCTGCTGGGAATGCAAAATGGCACAATGATATAAAGTTCAAAACATTGAAACTGAATCTCTACTGTTGGATGTTAGAATGGTGTTAACCTTTGAGCAGTGGGTGGTAATAGGAAGGGAGCCCAAGGAAGATCTGGGTTGTTGGCAATGTTCTATTTCTTTTTTTAAAAAGATTTATTTTAGAGTGGGGAGAGAGGCAGAGGGAGAGGGTGAGAGAGAATCTCCAGCAGACTCCCTGCTGAGCACAGAGCCTGAAACGGGACTTGATCTCAAGACCCTGATCTCACCGCCCTGAGATCATGACTTGAGCCAAAGTCAAAGGTGCCCGGGTAATGTTCTATTTCTTAATTTACAGTGTCAAATGCTGGCATAAAGCAAAGTATGGTTAAAGTGTTATTGAGAAGGCAGAACAGCAGGAAAGCACAAGCATTGCTGATGGAAATGCAAATTGGTTTAGCCATTTCTGAAACCTTTGTTAGTTTGTAAAAAGTTACCATACACTTACCAGGTGACCCAGACAACCCACTTCTGGATATGCATCCCAGAAAAATGAAACTTATGTTAAATCAAAAACTATCCATGTATGTTAACTAACTGGAATTTAAATAAAAACCTAAAAATAAAACCTCTCCATGAATATTTGTAGCAGTATTAGTCATTGTTGCCCATCCCTGGAAACAACTGCCAAGTCTTTCAGAGGATGAAAGGATAAGCAATCTGTGTTACATCCACACAATGGACTACAACTCAGGACTCAACAAGAACGAACTCTCGATACATGTGACCATATAAATAAATCTTAAGGGAACTGTACTAAGTCAAGTTTTCTCAAAATCATGGCTCTTGACTTTTCTGGAGGCTGGATAATTTGCTATGGGCCTAACTGGTGTGTTGTAGGCTTTTCAACCACATTGCTGGCAATCCAACCCTTATACATAGGAGGCAGTAACATTTTCCCTTTCCAACTCATAACAATTAAAAATGTCTGCAGACATGGCTGAATGTCCTGATTGAGAATCATGTTCACCCTTTTGACTGAGTGAAAGAATGTAGTCTTAAAAGATTACATATTGTATGATTCCATTTATATGACATTCTGGAAAAGTGAAAAATATAACAGAGACCTGATCAGTGGTTGCCAAGGGTTAAAGGTGGGGAGAGTCTGAACACAAAGAGGCAGAACAGGGGTATTCTTTGGGGTGTTGGAATTGTCCTGTATCCACTGAGAAATGCTGATCTGTGCCTCCATAAATAATAAATATATAATAATAAATATATTATTGCTAAATATAGTAGAGTACATAATTTTAAAAATTGAAGAAGTGAAATCAAACAAAACAAAAGCAAGTATGGTATAAATGGAAAAGAATATTTTGACTTGCCAATCACGGGGTGATCTTGGCAGAAGGGTTTTCAGTGAGGGTCAGAAGAGAGGCAAGGAGGAGTCATTTTTGTAGGATGCCCCATGAGTTCAAGTTAAGGAGAATGGAAGTCACAGGGCCTGCCCTATTAGAAGTGCATGGTATGGTCCTTGACTCTTGCTCTATGGGGAGGCTGTAGAGGAAAAGCAGAGACATAAGCCAACATTCCTAATAAGGCTGAACACAGAATGCAGCAGGTAATTTCCCTTATGCTAAAGAGGGCCAGGCCCAGTGTGAAACCTGGGTAAACTCACTGGGGACATTCCCCATGGCAGAGGTATCCAGAAGAGTTCATCCTGTGCCCAGAGTGCACCGTGTGTCCTAGCCTCTTACAGGAGGCTGGTGTGCAGCCACACTGGGGGACTCTAAGATAGAGCTACTGGGCTGGGGACTCCTGAGTTGCACTCTTCAGAGGTACACCCTTACACAGTCTCACCAGAGCCCACAACTCCTATTTTGGGGTTCTCTCCACTGAGTCACTTGGAGTATTTCGATGCCCTGCACTCTAAATCTTGCAGTGGCTAAAATTGTTCTTGGAGCTCCTCTGTTCTGCTATCTGGACAGTAGCCATGTCTGTTCCAGGGACCTTCTAAAGGATCTCACCAGAGAAATTGAGTTGCGATGACCTTTTCCAAGACCACAAAGTGTGGGCATATCTGATCTCCTGGGAGCAGAGTATGGTCTCTGGATTATTTGATTTCATAGGTTCATCATGTTCTGTTCTCCATTTATTTTCTAGGAGATCACCTGGAGATGCATAGGGCAGATGATATGCAGATTGGAACATGGAACAAGGAGGTGAAAAATAGACTGTATCTTGCAGAGAATGGAGATGTCAAAGGTCAACTAGATCTTTGGTCAAAGGGCTGGAGGCCAAAAATTAGGTTGAGTTATGGAACAAGGCAAGTAGGAGGAGCAATGGGAAATGAATATGTGGTATGGTCCTCGTTAGTTCCAAGAATTCCAAGTCATTACATAGCCCCAGATTTTTATCAGCTGGGGGAAGCAAATCATTTAGAGATTTGAGGACTGCACAGATGGACCCAGGCTGGAGTGTAAGATCTCACACTAAAGGCTCCTTTTTGGGACAGCACTGCACATATCTATGCAGGTTGGGAACCGCACAATTCTAGTGTATCCGTTCCCACCACGTCTATATGAGTGACACCCCTGGAGTGCTGGGATCAGTTGTGCAATACTCCTGGGTTTCTGTAACTGGATTCAAGAACCTCAGAAGGTCTGTTACATTTTTTAGCGATGGCAGGAAATATGAAGAGAGGGAAAAGAAAAGGAGGGTGGAGAGAGGGAAGAAGGAAGGAAGCCAGAGAGAGAGAAGAAGAAGAAGGAGAGAAGGAGAAGAGAGGAGAACATTTGAGTAATAGTTACACTGTCCACATAGTTTATTGTAAAAACTGGGATACTGTTTTTAAATTTATTTATTTTATTTTTTAAGTGCACTCCACAACTAACGTGAGGTTTGAACTCATGACCCCCGAGATCAAGAGTCTCATGCTCTACTAACTGAGCCTGGATGTACCCCCAGAGCGGGATGCTTTAGACAGGATAAGGGAAACTATTATAACCACACAAGAGCAACATTAACACTGGACAAATAGTAATCGTATGTTCACCCCAGGAAGAGGGTATACTTCCCTAGGCTTCATTTGGCCCAGAAGATACTCTTTTTGCTACTTGGGGCAGCAGAGAGCTATGGAATGTCACCGAGAGAGGCTGCAGAGGGCATCCGTGCAGTGGTAAGGTGGCCAGGCTACTCAAAGCCCGACTCCCAGAATGCTTTCTTACTTGTCCTGCCGAGACCCAACTGCAGATGGAGTCCCTGGAATAAACAATCTTATTAGGAAGTATTGGTGATATTTTGTCTTTTCTTCTCTTTCCTGATGTCTTAGTAATGAGGCTTTATAACTGGCAAACGGGTTTGCTCTTAATGACTTGATCATTGAAATGCTCTTCTGACTGGCCATACTTTCCCATATGTGATTATCAGACTGTCTTTTTTTTTTAAGACTTATTTATTTATCTGGGAGAGAGAGAGAGAAAGAACATGAGTGGGAAGGGCAGGGGGACAGAGAGAGGGAACCTCAAGCAGACTCTGTACTGAGCATGAGTCCCATGCGGGGCTTGATCTCACAACCCTGAGATCAGGACCATGGACAAAACCAACAGTCGGAGGCTTAACAGACCACGCCGCCCAGGTGTCCCAGGGCTGTCTTTACATACGTGTCAACCAAATGTTGTGATTTGATGTGACCCTTGCCTACACTACAGCATTATAAGAACTGTGTGCCAGCCAACTAGCATATCCCAGGGTCTGCCCTGTCTTATCATCTACTATGCTATCAGTCTCAGGCTGCATGAGATTTAAGGTGCCCACTTATCTGGGGGTGAGAGCCATTGAAATCATGTGTGAGATGGTGAGCAATCCAGGGTAGTCACTCTCCAATGTGGGTGAGCATCCACATCACCCAGAGAGCTTGTTAAAACACAGACGGCTGAGCCCTGTCCCCAGAGTTTCTGATTCAATACATCTGAAAAGGGACAGAAGACTTTGCATTTCTTACAGGTTTCCACATGGCACTGACTCACTGTTCCAGAGACCCCACTTTGAGAACCACTGTTGTACAATTACTGATTTGATAATGATGTAACTTACCAAAGTACCATCACTGCGATTTCTTTCCTCATTTGAAAATGTTGGCAGTAGTCATTAGTTTTAGAGAGAGCAAACTAACCGACAATTTCAACTTACTCTTTAGCATACTGTAGTTTAGTTGCAACATGGGCATTCTCCAAATTTGTGCAGTTTCTGCCAACGTTGCTCCTGAGTGAAATAAATGGCTGAATAGGCAAGTTCAAGTGAAAGCAAATCTGTATTGAGAAGGTACTCTAAGCCAGGCACTGTGATATAAGCCTAAAAAGAAGCAAGGGACAGTGTGCTCTTAGGAAAACTTGAACAGACTCCACCTTAGAGCTTCTTCTGAGACTCACCCTGGTAAAATCTCCACGTAATGAATGGGATTCAAACCAGCTATGGGAGGAAATCAAGAGATGACTAATTATCTCGGGGCCGAAGAGATTGGGAACAGTTGGCACTGATATGGTGGTAAAGGGGATCAATGACAATACAGAAAATGAAGCCCTAATTAATTGTATCATCCTATTTAGAGAAAGAATGTTTGGGCAGAAGAAAAATGGCCAGCACAGATAGAAACGATCGGTGACCCAGATTCCCTAACTCTGCCCATAGAAGGCTCTTCGCCTCTGACAGATAAAGCCCTATAGTGTCGGTGGATGCATTTGAGCAGCATAGGCTCTTGCTAGTAAATTTTTTGTTCAATAAATGAATAACTCCCATCCCTCCCCTCAGTTCATGAACAATGCTCATCATACTGATACCTGAGCATGCCAGTATACTATTTATTGTAAATTGACTCACCATTCTGTGCACTTTTTAAAACTTGGGGATATTAGTTGATATGAGAAAGTCTCCCTAAGGAATATATATCCTAGAATACTTAGAAAATTGAGTTCCGGGGCGCCTGGGTGGTTCAGTCAGTTAAGCATCTGCCTTTGGCTCAGGTCATGATCCCAGGGTCCTGGGATGGAGCCCCGAGTTGGGGGGTGGTGTCCCTGCTCAGCAGGGAGTGTGCTTCTGCCTCTCCTTCTGCCCTTCCCCTCCCCATGCTCTTTCTCTCAAATAAATAAATATAAAATCTTAAAAAAAAAAAAAAAGAAGAAAGAAAATTGAGTTCGCACGCCTATGAGGCTAAGGACCAAATTCTAGACTGTGCAGCTCTGGCTGAGTTTGAGGGAGTGGAAGGCAAGTTGGCAGCCAGCCTACAGACTGATAATGTCCCATCCCTGCTTTGTGCTTCTGTGAGAATGAAACCCTGTTCATAAATAGAAAGAAGACACAGACACAAATAGTGATAAGCATCATAATGGATGTTTACAAGTAAGTGATACAGGGGCTCAACAGAGGAGAAGATTCAATTGGTTCTGAGTGTCTGCAAAGACTTGATGGAGAAGTTGCCATTTGAGATGCCCCTAAAATGATACAGCAGTTTCTACAGGCCAAGATGGAGTGGGTACCTGTCCAGACAGAAGGAACAGTTGGGCTCTGATATTCCATTTGCAGAGAGAACGAGTGCTTGGTTGGGTACGATGGTTGTTCAGTCAATGATGTATTATGTTCTGGAGGAGTGGGGAAGCCTTCTGCTGGAGGGCTACCGGTTTTATCCTGAATGTTGTCCAGGGGCCTTTCTGAATACCTGTATCTTTCCTTGGTCACTCCTCAAAGCCATGTAGTCTGGGGAGAAGCAGAAAAACAAAATCTACTGGTAACTAAGAAATACACAACTCAACTGACTCATGAAGGAACTTGCAGCCCCAGCCCAGGAAGTAGATAGACAGGAATGATTTTAACCAGTGGCGGAGTCAGATGTGAACTCCTTATTATATTTCCAACTACAGGATGGCAGTTATGATGATAGATCTGGGGAGGTTTGTGTCAATTTAGGGAAAGAACCAAGTTGTTCACTGAATTCCTCTGGCCCAGTTCTTAAGAGATTTGGGAATTTCAGCTTGGATCTGCTTTGAGACCAAAATATGAGGCGAAAGATTGAGTGGAAGAACAACTCTCAGACTGGCTGAAATTCTCAAATACTTTTATTTTTTAAAGATTTATTTACCCATTTCAGGAGGGAGAGGGGTAGAGGGAGAGAAAAAGAGAGAACCCAAGCAGACTCCACACCCAGCACAGAACCCAACGTGGGGCTCAATCTCACGACCCTGAGATCATGACCTGAGCCAAAGCCAAGAGTTGGACGCTTAACTGACTGAGCTATCCAGGTGCCCTTGACACTCTCAAATTCTTAAAAGATCTTCTGAGTATTTCCTTTGGTTTCTTCATTCATCTTTAGAGGGAAATGGTGTAGACCAAGAATGGAGAATCTACCCTCTGAAGTCCGATCATGTGGGTTCAAACCTTGCTCTGCCACTTATTAGCTACGTCTACTTGGGCGATTTCCTTAACCTCTCCAAGCTTTGGTTCCCTCAGGTACAAAATGGGATCATAGTAACGCCTACCTCAAAAGTCCTCGAGTGAATGAGGGTGATCTGTGTCTGGCATAGAGTTGTTATTATTTCAAGGAAAGGGAAGACAGCCAGGGTGATACTGACTGCCTGTGAGACTTTGAGTAATTAGAAGTAGAGATTCTACAAGAGCTGACGGGGAGCCAAGAGAGCATACTGTTCCAGACTCTTACCTTGCAGGTGGCAAAACAGACGCAAAGGCCATAGAGATTCTTCATCGCTGGACAAAGACCAAGACTATAGGGCTGGGTAGGGTTCTTGTAATTGCTCAGGACCATTTTTATTAACAGTCTCCCCTTCTCGAACAATCCCTGGGTTTCTGAGCACTACAGTACAAATCATGATGGCACAGATTGAAACCCTAAAAACTCATGACGCTTGGCTTTTTCCTTTTCAGCTTCTCTTCAGTGGCTACCTTTGGACTTTTGCCTCTCACCCCTCCTCCACCCCATGCAGAAAACCAATCATTCAAGCCATGGATGCTTTGATGGTGTGCCCTCTCTGTACACCACTCTCAGTTGGCCATACTCTTCACTCTTCACCTCTTCTCATTTTGCCTCCCTTGCCCTTCTGAGCTTTTCTGCTCTTTTCCATGAAGGACAGAAGTACACAGACGGTCAAATGCAGGGGTGAAGGCTTAAAATCTAAATAGCAACCGTTGGACTTGGTAACATGAAAGTCTTCGATCAATACCCAATTCCCTGCATCTTATTCATTCTGCCACCAGTGGTGGCTTTTGCTAAACTCCTGGCATTCCCTCTGCTGTGTCATATTGGTGCTGCAATGTTGTCGTGTGAATGGCTCAAACCGTGTTTCTGGGCATCTGGGTGTCTCAGTTGGTTAAGCGTCTGCCTTTGGCTCAGGTCATGATCTCAGGGTCCTGGGATCGAATCCTGCATCGGGTTCCCTGCTCAGCCTGGAGTCTGCTTTTCCCTCTGCCCTCCCCACCCCCCCTGCCCGTGCTCTCTCTCTCTCTTTCCCTCACAAAAATAAATAAATAAAAATCTTTAAATAAAAAAAAACCCCACCATATTTCTATCTGAACTTTGCATCATGTCACCTCCCTTTATGTTCTTCTCTGGGTGATGATACCTCCATCTACCCAGGTGCTCAGCCAGAGGAAAACGTAAGCCTGGGGATTATTTTAGTTTCTTCCCTTTGCCTTACGTTCCACATCCACTCATGCTCCTGTTTGTCCAGCTTGGGAATTTCTTCACTTCCTCCCCTCCTTCCAACCCCACTGCAAGGTCCTCATCCACAGGCTGCTGGTCTCTCATAAACGGTGTTTTGCCCATCTCTTTCTCTGTAGTGGCTTCAATAATCCACCTTTACCCTCTTCCTAAGTACCCTTCGCAAACACAAGTTGGATCCCATCCCTCCCTGTGCAAATGCCTCTTGGCTCCCCATAGCTCACCTACATGGATGAAATGTCTGTTCTTTGGCAGGGTCCACAGCCTTTTGATGTGAATTTTGTTCCCTTGGGAAGTTTTAATTCTTGTCCCCTTGCCGAAAATGTTATAGTTCAGGAATAAGGTAGTCCTATAGATTCTTAGAGATAATGTGCTCCTACAAATCTCTGAACTTTTGTGCATTAATTTACTTTCCCCAGAATGGTATTTCCCTTCATTGCCACAGGCCTGCTGGCAAGTACCTGGGTCTTTATATACTTCCCTGCAAAACTCCTCTGTTCTCAATGGAGAAAAGTTATGGTTATCCCTCTTCTTTCTTTCTGCTATATTTCAGACATTCTTAAAAGAACTAAACTGCCTTACTTATTCTTAGAAAATATTTATTTATTTGAGAGAGAGAGCATGAGAGGGAGGGGCAGAGGGAGAAGATGAGAGATAATTCCAAGCAGACACCATGATGAGCATGGAGCCCCACACGGGGTTCAGTCTCATGACCCTGAGATTATGACCTGACCCGAAATCAAGAGTCAGATGCTTAACTGACAGAGCCACCCTGGTACCCCTAAATTGCTCTTCCTTACTTTAAATGCGTGCATGAAGTCCCTCATTTAACAGGGCACATGCTGAGGCAGGGAGGCCTCTTTCCTTTGAAATCAAACCTAGCTCAGTACACCACATCTCAATAAAATTTGAGTGGAAAAATGAATGCAATCCGGTGTCACTGGTGGGCCTGTCACCCAGTTAATGAATCACGGGCTCCCCAAGTCACTAGGGGAACTCAAAAATACAGATTCCAAGTATTTTGGAGTTAGAACCCAAGACACAGATTTCTAACAGGCTCCCGCGTTGACTCTAAAAGAGCCACAGAAGACATTTGGGAGTCACTAATCCCAACCATCTTACCTAGATGCATGAAATGTTCTTCTCTGACTGGAAGATACCTGGTTCTCAGCTTCCAAAGGTAAAAATCTTTTGTTTCTAGCACCAAGATTCGATGACATCATAGACACGGAACTGGCAATGTTGCAACTATCCACAGACAATTAGCTACCGTAGCACTCACACATCCAGGATTTGATGGGTATTCCAAGAGTTCACGTTCTGGCCCTCTGAGCTTTGGTATGTATCATGCGGTCTTGAGATGGCCCAGCAGATGGCAATATGACCTCAGAAAATGACTTTGGGGGAGGGCATGATTCATGGGAGTGGCCACGAGGTGGCAGCATTGCACGGTGTTCTGATTTAACTGAAGGCTGGAAATCCTGCTTAGACTTAGACTTTTCACAGTTGAAAAGCCTCCTATCCCTAATTGATTTAGAAGCAAGCCGTATGTTCCTAGGATGCTAAAAGTGAACGTTTCAAAGGCTGCATCCACTGCGTGATTTGCGTTGTTTCAGATAAAACAGCATATCCTTAATCGGTTAATACCTGGAATGTGGACAGAAACTCTTCATTGCTTTGTTTTCTTGCACAACGAAAACTGTCCATGGATAGAAGGGCACGATACGTCTTCATCAATCATGACTGACTTAAGGTGAAGGCTCAAAGCAGGTCTTGAAAAGTTTTGTGAGGTCTTGAAGGATTTGTACTGCACGGGGGTGTGGCAAAACCCATTCCCCAAGGGGTTGCCACATGCAGAGAGGTCTCAGGACCTCAGGGGTTGCCGATCTCCTGTAAAGCAGGCTGGCATCTCTCAGCCAGGGTCCAAGGCTCCCAGACACCAATGAGGGCTCAGCCCTCCCTGAACCTCCAGTTTTCACGATCTGTTTGATTTTCTATTTTTTTTCAATGTGAAGTCTCTCAATTCTCCAATATTGGCAGTGAATTCAAATAATCTATAGTAGGACAAACAAAATACAACCATGAGCCAAGATCAACCTTTTGCTTGCCAGCCGGCAGCTCCTGTGTTTCTGGAAGGGTTAAAAAGGTCAGGAGTGAAGCTCCAAGGTGTCAGAAAGGGATGATGTGGGGGGCCAGGACAACCACAGCATTTCACTTTGGGTTTTCGCCCAGGAGAAGCATGTTTAAATAATCTTCAGAACATTTGTCACTAACAGAGAATGCAGATTTCCATGAAAGGATTATTTTCTTCAAAGAGAGTCCCCAGAAGAAGTAGTTGCTACTTGAATTTTTAAATAGTGTTAGAACTGCTCCCTTAGGTTATTTTTGCTGACTTTATTGGCAGGGAAATCATGCTTCAACTTGTGCCATAGAAATATTTTCATAAATAATAATTGCCATAATATTTCTATGTGACATTTAATTTTTTTGTCTATATTGGACATTTATTTGTTATTATTACTGATTATGAAAGTCATACATGCCCTTTGGGAGCAGAAAGGGGGGACCTCAAACACTATATAAACGCATTATAAGCCATAAAAAATAGAAAAATCAATGTCTCCTCACTACGCTCCCCTCCCCCTACTTTATGGTAACAGCATTGTGTGTGTTTTTACAGACTTTTTCTATGCATAGCAAAATGTCAATAGGGGATAAATACACAAATCTAAGTATTTATAGTTGTGTTACCAAAAATGTATGACACTGGTTTGAAGTCCATTTTTTCACACAATAATATTATTTGAAGAATGGACTAATATATTGACTGGATTGTTCTTGGAAGTCGCCATCCATAATAGACAGAACAAACCTGTGTTCAAATTACAGCCCCACTGTTTATGGTAGTGACAGATGACATCCTAATCTTGTTTCTGTCTTTAATGGAAACATTTCTGGTTTTTCACAACTGAACATAAGGCTGGCTTTGGTTTAGTATATGTAATATTTTTAATACATTGGGGAAGTATTCACCTATTTCTCGTTTCTTAAAAAAAGGATTGATTTTATCTTAAATCATGAATGGACATCAGCTCTTATTAAAATGCCATTTTGATGTCTACTGAGATATTTACTTTTTTGACCTTATAATATGGTTAGTGATTTTAATAGATTTTCTTTTAATGATCTATCCTTGTACCTTGGTGCAAACTTTACTTACTGTAGCACATTTTTCTTATGATGTTCTACATAGTTCTCTTTTGTAGGATGTGGGATTGACCTGTGCTTTTCTTTTCCTTCAGTTTTTATGCAGGCTTCTTAAGATTTGGTTTTATTGTTATGCTGTTCTTACAACAATGATTTTGAATGTGTTTTTCACTTTTCTCTGGAATATTTAAAATAGTGTCCACACAATCTTTTATTTGATAATGTGATAAGAATTTATATCATTGATCCTGGTGTTTTCTAGGATGAAGCTCTTTGACAACTTTATTGGGTTAGGTTCGTTTTAAAGCCAACCCCCTTTTCACTCCCATAATTCTACCATGTGGCCAGGATTGAGATCTCTATCTCTTCTTGGGTCAGTTTTAATAATGTATGTATGTATTCAAAACATATGTATCTGTTGATATGTGTGTGTTATGTCTATTTATGTATCTATGTTTAGTTTAGTTACTTTTTTCACATATTGTTGAATATATATATTCATATATATATACATATACATATATTTTAGTTACTTTTTTAGTAAGTAAAGTTTAGTTACCTTTTTTGCATATTGCTGAATATATATATATATATATACAAATATATTCTTTTCCAAATCAGATTTATCTAGGTTAATCTAGTTCTGGGCTTGATTTATCATTTTTAAGATTTTCTAATTTATTACTTTCTCATTGGCCTTATTAAATTTTTCTTCTTTCCTTATGTTAATTTTTGCCTTTTTCTTATTCAGCTGGAAATTTGCTTTTGGAGTTCATTTACTTTTTCACTTTTGTATTTAGTACTGTACATGTGTAATATAAATTTGTCTCTGTACACAGCTTTAGCCAAATTCTACTCTTGCCATTTTTATTTTCTTAATATTTTGGAATTTGAGGCCCATTACACTTTTTAATAATCTAAGATAAAGACCAGTTTTTAAAATTACTGGTTCAAAATACATTTGAATATATTGAATATGTATATTCAAGATATACTTTCTGTACTATATTGTGTTATTTATATATAGCCATTGCTTTTTGTTTGTTTATTTCTCCTTTTAATTATATCCTGCAGACTTTGCTTCAGTATTGTGGTATTTCATTATTTGGTACATAAAGGTCTATGCTCAATATACCTGCATGATGTATTATATACTTTACCATTATAAAATATACTTTTAATGCTTAATGTTCCTCATCTGGAATTGAGATTGTTTATTTCTTTTAGTTTTATTTTTTTAAGCCTTTACCTGGAGGGTCTGCTTCTTGCTATGTTTTCAACATTTCTTATTCATTTCAATTAGCCTATGTCTCTTGTATAACTTAAATATTTTAGTTTTCATTGTAGATAAAATCTGAAAGATTTTAAAAAGTGTTCACTAATGTCTTATTTAGTAATGTAACAAATACCTTGGATCTAAATAAAAAAGAATATTGGGTAAGTATATATTCATTAATGACACAGGGAAATGAGGTTCAGGGTTAAATGGCTAATAAAAATGCCCCAAAGTACACCTGAGCACTAATTCTACTATGGAAATCATTGCTACCATTGTTATTTACCCCATTTCCACCCAGTCCCCAGAAAGAAAGAAATAGAGAAGAGCTTCCCTCCCTCTTTTTCTTGGGTCATTAGCTCTTGAATTAAAGCACAGCAAGGAACTATCTGCTGACATAGGGCCTGTACCCAAGTTTCAAGGGGGAAAGGGAATATCTATTTCCATTCTTTATAGTTGGGAGGTCTTTCCTATCCATTAGGACTGATAAAGTGGAGAATTCTTTACACATACAAAGCAACTCAGATTCTAGAAAGCAGAAAATGAGACAAATGTGCATCACTATTCTTTTAACGGTTACCTTTATAATTAAAAAAGAACATACCTAAATCTCTATTTCTTGTTTTATTGCCTTGAAACTGTACTTACGGATAATCTGTTATGAAATATGAAGAAATTAACATATGGTCGTTTCTTCCCATTTCTTTTTACCTCTTCTACCTCCCAATATTTAAGAAGTATATTGTTTTACATCATCAGCACTTAAAATGTTGTCATTTTGCTTTATAATTTTAATTCACTTAAGTTATCCAATGAGTGGGAAAAGTACTTATTTTGTATTATACTATAATAAGTCAAGGATGCATATTATAACCCCTAGTTTTAACACCAAATAATAGGAAAGTAAGCCAGCAGAGAGGAGAATGACATAATCAAAAATAATCCAAAAAAAAAAAAGCAAGAGAGGAAGGAACAGGGGCCACAGAATAAGTGGAATTCATAGCCAAATTTTTAGGAGGATTATTACTTGTTGATAAGAAAAAGACGGAGGAACCAACAGAAGAATGTACAAGAAACTTGAATAGACACTTCTCAAGAGACAATATCCATACAACTGATAAGCATGTGTAAGAAAACTCAATCGTATAATGGACTAAAACCACAGAGGAAACACCAGTCCAAATACACCAGAAGAGTTAAAATTCAAAGACCATCAGTGCCACCTATTTGCAAAAATAGGGAGCAATGAGAACTCTTATTCCCTTTTATTTGGGGTGGAAATGAGCACGTTGTAAAATTTAACATAGGCCTATCCTGTGACCCAACATTTACTACTATGTATAGTCTCTATAGGAATGCATTATTGGTGCACCAAACACATATCCCAGAAGTTTGTAGCATCAATATTCCTAATAGCCTCAAACTGGAATTCAAATATCCATCAACAGTAGAATAATGAAATATTGGTATATACCATGCATACTGCACATTAGTGAAAACAAATTAACTACATCCAAATGCAAAAACTTGGATGACTCTCACAAACATAATGTCCCATTAAAAAAAAAAAAAAAAGCCAGGCACAAAACATATGTACTGTAGGATTCTTTAAGATGAAGTTCAAAAGCTGGCAAGACTAATCAGTGCTAGAAATCAAGGTAGTGGGTATGAGAGGACTAAAAGGGAGCATGAGAGAGGCTTGGTGGGAGGATTCATGTTCTGTATCTTGATCTGGGTTATAAGTACATGGATATTTTATTGATTATTGTGTATAGTGTCTCCCCCAAACTTAATGGCTTAAAACAATAATAATTTGTTGACTCAAAGTTTCTGTTAATCGGGAATTCAGAGCTGGCATGAGCGGGGGGGAGCCATGTCATTCTGCTTCATGACATCTGGAATGCTGAAAAGCTGAGGTCTGAATCACCTGAAGGCTTGACAGGGGCAAGAGGATTCCCTCCCAAGGTGGTGCGCTCACAGGGTTGGCAGGTTGGTGCTGGTGAATTCTTCCCTCTACATAGGGCTGATTGAGTGCAGCCCTTGCAGATTTCTGCTGACTTCTTCCAGAAAGAAAGATCCAGAGGCCAAGGTAGAAGCTGCCATATCTTTTATGATATAGCCTTGGAAGTCATACAATATCTATCCCTTGCGAAGTATCCTGTTGGTCACACAGACCAGGCACAATTCAATACAGAGGGGAGTGAGTACTCAAGGGTGTGAACGCCAGGAGGCATAAGGCATTGGGGCTGCCCATCGACATGGGAAGTGTTCACTTCTGCCCCTTCCTGTAAGTATGCTGTGCTTCAATATAATGTTTACTCAAGGGCCACTTAGGTGGTGCAGTTGGTTAAGCATCTGACTCTTGGTTTCAGCTCAGGTCAGGATCTCAGCGTCTTGAGATCAAGCCCTGTGCCGGGCTTCATGGTTAGCATGGAGTCTGCTTAAGATTCTTTCTCCCTGCCCCTCCCCCCAAATAAATCAATCTTAAAAAAAAAAAAAGATAAAATAAAATGATTCCTCGAAATAAGGTGGGTTTTTTTCCTGAAAAAAGTTTTTATCAACATGATTTAGAAAATAACAGCAATGAGATACTTTAAGAAGATAAGTCCCTTTTTAGGAATGAGATCTTGCCATTTGCAACAACGTGGATGGAACTGGAGGGTATTATGTTGAGTGAAATAAGTCAAAAAGAGAAAGACATGTATCATATGACCTCACTGATATGAGGAATTCTTAATCGCAGGAAACAAACTGAGGGTTGCTGGAGTGGGGGGTGGGGTGGGAGGGATGGGGTGACTGGGTGATAGACATTGGGGAGGGTATGTGCTCTGGTAAGCGCTGTGAATTGTGCCAGACTATTGAATCTCAGATCTGTACCTCTGAAACAAATAATGCAATATATGTTAAGAAAAAAAAAAAAGAAGAAGAAGGTAGCGGGAGGGGAAGAATGAAGCGGGGGAAATCGGAGGGGTAGACGAACCATGAGAGACGATGGACTCTGAAAAACAAACTGCGGGTTCTAGAGGGGAGGGGGGTGGGAGGATGGGTTAGCCTGGTGGTGGGTATTGAGGAGGGCACATTCTGCATGGAGCACTGGGTGTTATGCACAAACAATGAATCATGGAACACTTCATCTAAAACTAATGATGTAATGTATGGGGATTAACATAAGAATAAAAAAAAAAGAAGAAGAAAAAAAAAAAGAAGAAGATAAGTCCCTTTTTAAAGATGTTTTCATTATTATCATGACAGAATGAATTAGAAGAACTATGTAATATCCCAAGCCCTTCAACATGATAATACAGGGATCAAAATAGTACCTACCTCATAGACATCTTTTGAGCATTAAATAAATTATCTTCTTATTAGATAATAAAAGCAAGAAAAGTCAAATGTTTGGTTGACAAAGGAGGGAACATGTTATGGTACACAGAGCAGTTTTTAAACATTGGGATCACATGATGGTCAATTGTAATATTTTCAAAAATTGTTAAATCCATTATTGTTTCTGAAAATATAAGCAAAATCAGCATGGTATTATCAAGATAACAAAACCTAAAGAGAGCAATGAAAGTTGAAAAAAAGGTGGAAATTTTGTTAAAATTTTATCTAGAATAAAGTTTTTAACCTGACAGTTCATCCTGTAACACCCAGCTGTCATTTCTGTGTGGTGCCATCTGGTTTGTAAATTCATTTCCCCTTTACCTCACTGTCCTCATGAGCATTCAGAGTCAGCCAACTAAGGGTCGTTGTCATTTTACTAAGAAGGAAGTAGATGATCAGAGAAATGAAATAATTTGTCGACTGTCACATAGTTGGTAAGTTGCTGAGCCTAGACTCTGTTTAATATTTTTTAAATTGAAATACAATCAACATACAGTAGTCTATTAGTTTCAGGTGTACAATATAGGGATTCAACAATTCCATACATTACTCAGTGCTCATCATGGTAAACATACTCTTAATCCTCTTTTTTTTTTCACAATTTTAACATATTGCCTTCAATAGAACAAGGCCAGTTTAGACTTAAATTGTCATAAAAAGTTAAATTTATGTTCCAAAAGCTATGTATAAGAAAGGCAGCAAAATGTGCATAGCATCTTAGAAAGACTTCAGGTAAAAATTCATAAGCACTTAACACTGGTAGTGCCGTTTGAAATAAACTGGGACAATTCAGTTCCCAAAATCTCTTAAAGTTCAACTTTACCCAGTAAATTTTTTGGGAAGAGAGGCTGAGTGGTCACCTTTAAAATGCTGGCTGACAAATTATACTTGAGTTGACTTAATTGGGACTAAGACTATGATTCTCTACGCCTATCATTTCATGCTTGTAGACTAAGGTAAACTTGATAATTCTCGGTTATTTTAGACCATTAGAAAATATCGTGCTCTTAAATCATAGTGAGCAATCATCTCAGACGTTGCAGAAAATCTAGGCTGAGGAAGGTCTTTGTTAGATCTGACTCTTTAATTTCGTGTAAGACATCATCTTTACCCCTAAAATCATCTGTTTCGCATTCTCTACTTCTTGGTTTTTCTGATTTGCTTAAACCAAGCAGAGATTTCTGCATCCACAGAACGAAGCAAGTCCCAACTCTGTTTACATTCTTTTCTGCATATTTCTTTACCCAGCAGCGCCTCAGCTCTGAAGAGTGTTCAAGAGTAAACACAATTCTTTATACAGGCTTGAAGAAGAGGTCACCCAAGCAAATATCATGTGACTCCAAGCCTTTGAAAGCTAATATTTAGCAACCTCTTGTGTTCTTCACTTTCAAAATATTTGTCTCTGGAAATAATGTGAGAACAAGTTTGTCAAGGGGAAGTCAAAGTGGACAAAACCCAATACTCAAATGTTTCCCGTTCTCCGGGTCTGAGCTGCGGACAGATCAAAGTGAGTATCTACATCACCTGTGCTTATTTTGGAACAATAAAGCCTGTAACCCGAGATTCAAACTCTATACCTCAGTTACACTCGGCGGGGGAGACAATGTAGGGCTTCAGGTTAGGGGATTTTGAAAATTATTTGGGATAAAAAAATTATGTGGCACCAAGACAAGGGCATTCATTGCCAAATTTAATGCTACTTTCAATTTGGGTGTTTCAAATTCAATATTTTTAAAGTTAAAAAAAAAACCTCTTAGGTGATAATAAAAACAAATCCTTGCTATTGAATTTGTTTGTTGTTGTTGTTGTTGTTCTGTTTTAGTAAATGAATTGTTGATGGTGGTTTGAGTTAAATGAAAGATACATTTACATCAAATTTCAAGTAACTTTTAAAAATGGATGATAAAGTAAAGTCAATAGAACACATTCTTTGAAGCAAATTTAAAAGATTTGTTAAAAAAAATTATTAAAGCATTTTGGGGCACCTGGCTGGCTCAGTTGGTAGAGCATGTGACTCTTGATCTCAGGGTTGTGAGTTCTAGCCCGACATTGGATATAGAGTTCCTTAAAAATAAAATCTTTTTTTTTTTTTAAAGATTTTATTTATTTGAGAGAGAGAATGAGAGTGAGAGAGAGAGCACATGAGAGGGGGGAGGGTCAGAGGGAGAAGCAGGCTCCCTGCCGAGCAGGGAGCCCGATGCGGGACTTGATCCCGGGACTCCAGGGTCATGACCTGAGCTGAAGGCAGTCGCTTAACCAACTGAGCCACCCAGGCACCCCTAAAAATAAAATCTTAAAAAAATATTAAAGTCTTTGAGGAGTTGACAGGTTCCAGACTACAACCAGATACAGACAGGGTTAGGTGAACTCAAACCCATTTTTATCCTGACCATGAGGAACCAAATGTTGGTCACATCTTTAAAAGAGAATTAAAATGATCGCTCCAGATTAAATATGCATTTCAAAATGAAAAATGAAACTCCCCTGAACATGTAGTTATTAATATTGCTGCTAGAGATATAAGCTATAAAGTAGTACTTGGAACTTGATAATTCACAATGGTTCATGCATTCCACAGAGTTTTAATGGGCACCTACTATATGCCAGATGCAGTGCAGGGATTGGGTAGAATACTGAATAGGCAGACAAAGTTCCTTTTCTCATGGAGCTGGGAAGGAATAAATAAGCAGAAAACCCTAACACAGAGAGTTAGGTGCTATGACGAGAGAAGGAAGTGTTCACAACAGGGCGCACAGTGAGGGAAATGGGATACCAGTGGGATAGTCAGACGATGGGTTGTTAGAAGGTAGCCAAGTGAAGGGGAAAGTGTTTCCATGCTTTATTTCCTTCTTCAGAGGGGCTGACACCACCTTCCATTAAGTTCTATGAATTAATGAAAAGATCTCCTCTTAGAGAAAAGCTTGCCTCTGATACACCATGGCCCTACTTCAGGTCAAGATGCATGTTCAGGCCTCCGTGAGAGGAGATGGCACAATGAGAGAAGTAACCAGGTACCAAAATGCCTGGCATTCTCTGTATCCTCTGAGGCTTTATCCAGGGCTAGAAAATAGGCTGTATTTCAGGTACCTGTGTCCAAAGGGTTTGGAAAATTCACTCTCATTCAGGCTGATTGGTGATCTAATGCTGTGGACAGGGAAGTGGATTTGTCTTGGCTTCTGTGAAATTCAACAAGTGGTAAGGGCCTGTTGAGTATGGTACACCCAACAACTGGGAGATGGGAAGGACTTACTGCAGGGAGAAGGCAGAAATTTCTAGATGCATATAGAGGAGGTTATCAAGAGCCTTGTCGATGGCCACCGTAATAGATAACCTTCCTGGGATTCCAGTGGATTCCTCAGTCTAGACCAGGAAAAAGCCCACCAAAAAGGACTGTTTATGAAACCTAGGGAATATTTGAAGGGCTTCCAAGGGATGGACTGGGGTGGAGAGAGAAAGGACTGGTCAATGAGACATTGCTCAAACTTTGTTCTCTTCTAGTTTTTCTTTGTTTCTGCTCATGTTTCACTTAAACAAAGTTTTATTTAGCCTTTAAAATTTTTGATAACCTCCCATTTAATTATCAAGGTATACATCTTAATCTGGTCCTCTAGTAGTTATGAATTCTTGGGAAAGTTAGCCTCTCTGGATTTAGTGTTCTATGAGAATCTAGAACATAGCACTTACTTTACAGGGCTATTATGAGGATTATAAGAGCAACAGCATGCAAAGTGATGAGCGAATGCCAGAAGGCCCACCATGGATGGTTGTATAGATTGAGTGCTGCACAAATCTGGGCAGGGGTCTATCTGATGGTGTCCTGCTGAGTTATAAAGCTTAAAATCTGTGTGACCATGTGTGTCAACTCTAGCAGACATGGAATAACAGGGTGATAATGATAACCATTGTGTTGAGGCAAAAACCTTGTTACAAAAATAGAAGGAGAATGGAAAGAGGGAAGGTTGCAGCAGTTTGGGGTGGGGGTGGGGAGCACAATCCAGCCACACCAATATTGAGCTCAGGCAGGGTGATAAAATCCAGCCCTCACTGGCTGGTGCATCTAAGACCAGCTCAAGAATAGGGTAGGACAGAGTTGTGCCAGTGGTCCTGAATATTGAGAGTCTCCAGTGCCTGCCCCTAGGGAACTTTCTGCTAATCTTCATGTGAGGAAAGTTCTGGAAGACACTGATGATTTCTATGAAGTTCTCAAACTCTGATAGACAAAAGTTCTATGGAATTGGAAGCTGGGACAGAGGCACATTGGCTTTATGGAGGAAATCCAGACTTAGAAGGTGATCCTTGAGAGCCCAGTGTCAACAGGTTAGCAAACCCACCTAGCTCAGAGGCATCAGAGAGCTGCTACCATCCAGAGCACTTTGTGGTTGACCCTGGCAAGATACCAAAACAACCTATAGCAGATGTATTGGGTCTTTGCCTGGTAACCCGGCTTCTTTTACAGGGATCAACTAGACTTTTCTCGCAAAGCTCACATTTCAACAAATTATTCCACTCCCCAGAACAAATTCCTATTGAGGGTGAGGAAGAAAAGATAAAAAGTAAGGAACTCAACAAAGATCAACTCACAGACCATTTTATATGACTTTAGATTAGGGAGAATATGTTGCCAATTAATCTGAGGTGGTAGGAAAAGAAATGAGATATATACTATGATTATGGCTAGATTTTCCTTTTAATATCAGCTTCCACTCCACTGGTCTGTCACAAAAAGAAATGAGAAAAGAAACATCACTCTCACTCAGGTATGAATACTCTGCGTGTGTGTGTGTGTGTGTGTGTGTGTGTGTGTTGAAATGCCAACCAGCTGTGATCATTTGGAAGCAAGCATGAGCTCCTGAGATTATGACCTTGAAAAGCAGAATCTTCATGAAGCTGTTCTAAAAAAAAAAAAGTAAGAAACAATTATCTGAATTATATTGCCTTGAAATGACCTTAGATTTGATCCCGTTTAACCCCTTTGTTTAAAAATATGAAAACACGTGGTCCAGAAAGGGGAAGCAGACTTCTGTGAAACTTGAGATGAGAGTTGTTGGGAGACATTTCTCCATGGCTGTGTCGAATTTCTGCGCATCTGTAAGAAGAAATCTCGACTATTTTCCTTTTGTACTATGATTTCAATGATGTTTGTACAGCCACCAGCCTTGGAGGAAAGAGAAAGTATCTCCCTCTGGAGCAGGAGACAGACATCCTTACTCCCCATGATGAAAGATTCAGATTCCCTCATCTCAGGGCTCCCCTCCTGTAACATAATTCTCCTCATGTGCACGCAGCCATCTGGCCCTTCTGCATTGCCCCCTGGAATTTGGGGGGCAAGAGAAACTCATGAATGTGCCAATGCTCTTGACGCATGTTGTGCTGTGAGTAATCAAGTCTTCTGTCTCTGACCCACAAGTATTATGTTTTCTGCCAGCATCAGGACAACTTGTTCTCTTGTAAGATAAAATCCTTAACACTTCACAATTGATGAGAGTGAGGCCCTTAAAAGCAGGGATTCTGATGCATAAGCAGATGCTGTGATGTTCGCTATTTGATAAGTGGTTTGCAAAATAGTGCTTTTCGTGAAGAATGTTTTCTAAATGAGTGAAACACACACATGCATAGACACACACACAAAGAGAAAGAGAGAAAGAGACAGAGCAAGTTTCAAGCTCAAATAGGCCATAGATTCCATGAGAAATTAAGATATTTTCTAGTTCATTCTAATGCTTAGGTCATGAACCAAGCTTGAAACTGATCCATGCCAAGTGCTTGGCAATATTTCCAGGATTTTCTCTTTTGAATGGGAAAGTAGGAGGCTGTACCACACTGTTATCCTTAACTATATTTCTATGGAGTGCATCTACGGTTTATTTCTCCTTTCTGTCATTCCACCAAGATTTCATTCTCTTAGACATGAACAGACATTTTTCCAAAGAAGACATCCAAATGGCCAACAGACACATGAAAAAGTGCTCAATATCGCTCAGCATCAGGGAAATCCAAATCAAAACCTCAATGAGATACCACCTCACACCAGTCAGAAGGGCTAAAATGAACAAGTCAGGAAATGACAGATGTTGGCGGGGATATGGAGAAAGGGGAACCCTCCTACACTGTTGGTGGGAATGCAAGCTGGTGCAGCCACTCTGGAAAACTGTATGGAGGTTCCTCAAAAGGTTGAAAATAGAGCTACCATATGATCCAGCAATTGCACTACTGGGTATTTACCCCAAAGATACAACTGTAGGGATCCGAAGGGGTACGTGTGCCCCAATGTTTATAGCAGCAATGTCCACAATAGCCAAACTGTGGAAAGAGCCAAGATGTCCATCGACAGATGAATGGATAAAGAAGAGGTGGTATATATACAATGGAATATTATGCAGCCATCAAAAGGAATGAGATCTTGCCATTTGCAACGACGTGGATGGAACTGGAGGGTGTTATGCTGAGAGAAAGACATGTATCATATGACCTCACTGATATGAGGAATTCTTAATTGCAGGAAACAAACTGAGGGTTGCTGGAGTGGGGGTGGGGTGGGAGGGATGGAGTGACTGGGTGATAGACACTGGGGAGGTTATGTGCTCTGGTAAGCGCTGTGAATTGTGCAAGACTGTTGAATCTCAGATCTGTGCCTCTGAAACAAATAATGCAATATATGTTAAGAAAAAAAAAAGAAGATGATAGCAGGAGGGGAAGAATGAAGGGGGGGAAATCGGAAGGGTAGACGAACCATGAGAGATGATGGACTCTGAAAAATAAACTGAGGGTTCTAGAGGGGAGGGGGGTGGGAAGATGGGTTAGCCTGGTGGTGGGTATTGAGGAAGGCACATTCTGCATGGAGCACTGGGTGTTATGCACAAACAATGAATCATGGAACACTTCATCTAAAACTAATGATGTAATGTATGGGGATTAACATAACAATAAGAAAATAATACTAATAAAAAAAAGATTTCATTCTCTTGTGTCTTCAGATTCATTTCTTTTAAGGCCATTTTTTTTTTTTTTTTTTGCTCATGAAGATATGTCTGCTTCCATTCTCCCATCTTAGCAGTGTTTCATGGCTGACCCCAGCTCTGTCTGCCACCATCACTGCCCTGAATGAGAAGGCTTCTGTTTTCTTTTTTTATTTTTATTTATTTATTTTTTAAAGATTTTATTTATTTATTTGAGAGAGAGAATGAGAGAGAGAGCATGAGAGGGGGGAGGATCAGAGGGAGAAGCAGGCTCCCTGCCGAGCAGGGAGCCCGATGTGGGACTCGATCCAGGGACTCCAGGATCATGACCTGAGCCGAAGGCAGTCGCTTAACCAACTGAGCCACCCAGGCGCCCAAGAAGGCTTCTGTTTTCTTATTCTTCTGAGCACCTCTGCCATAAATCCTGTGGACTTCACTTGCCTTTTATCCTCTCTGAGGAACTGCTTGGTATTCAGACGGGCAGACCAGCTGCCTTTCTATTCCACTGCCTTCATCTGTGCTCAAGTAGGGACACACACTTTTATCAACGTGACTCACAGCCTGTGCCCACCTGTCTCTTAGCCATGGGCAGCAGGTTACACTCAGGAGATCTGACTCGAGAGAACAAGAGAATCAGAGCCGCCAGGCTGAGAAAACCAAGGGCTCTTGAGGTGATTGCAGGAATTTTCTAGGAATAATGAGTGAGGATTGGATTGTGCACAGGCGACTGTCTTCCTTGGCATTCAAGAAACATCTTAGTCAGGGCACCCGGGCAATGGCCCAGACTAATAAACACTTCAGCCACGGTCTTGAGAACAGGCCGTAATTCAGGCTCTTGAACCCAGAAGCAAAATCAGGCAAATGGTCATTAGTTTTGGAATCTCTTCTCCCCTTTCAAATCCATTTTTTTACAAGAGCACACTTTCATGTTTCTGTCTCCCCTGGCTCTCTCAGGAGCCAAGAATGTTTAATAATCATAAAGAAAGTTGAAGAAGGCAGATGATGTTTGGTATGGCCTCAGGTGCCTCAGAATACATCTTTTGCTAAGCCAGGATGTTCCATGGAAAGAAAAGGGAGTTATATTTTGTACATGGTACTAATTCTATTCTGTCTATATGTGACTTTTCTTCTGTAGAGGATTGTTTGTTCTTTTCTCAAGAAGAATGTCACAGTTATATATTCTGTAAAACTTCCCTGCTGTCTCCTTTTTACAAAAGGGAAGCTCAGTAGATGTTGTTAGCCTGGAAAACAGTCCAGTGGACAATTTAGGGTCTCCTAAGGTAGCCCTAACTAAATGTATTAAGGAACATTTCACTTGCTTCCCCATGGTACCTGCCTTCTTTTGTATCTGACAGATGGGATGTTCTTGGGGAGGAAGCCCTGAGGGGTTGCACATAGTAGCCATACAGTTCTTCTGGAACTGCAAACTCTCCTTCTGAGACGATCCTCTGAGATTATCACCAGGTCTCAGTTGCTTTAGCCACTCTTAACTCGCCAGTAACTGACAATGCTCCATAGCGCCACAGTTCTAAAAGTGCATCTTTGCTGTTTCCAGTTGTAACACTGTTCCAGCAGGATTATCTCTGTGTATGTGCATGGAGACTTACCCCAGCTCTTTCCTTTCCTCCTCATGCCTGCCCCCTCTGCAAGGAGGTGGATTAGAATTTTGATGCATGCTGTTGTAAAAGCTCCCACTATCTCACTTCTCCTTCACCGCCCCCCCCCCAACAACACACACACATTATTGAATTCCAGGCATTTCTGAGGATGTAGCTGAGGTTATTCGGGACCCGTGGATAGATTTGGCTTGTGATTTACGGCTTCTCTCCCTCACACCTCCTGGTTAAAACCTCCCATGCATGATTTTATGGAAGCATCTGTTTAGAAAGGAATACAAACAGCTATGATTGAATTTATTCCTCTCTTTCCAGACAAGGGATGGTTTAAAGTACGTCTCCTCTGATTTAAGGGAATACAACGTCATCTCTAGAAGTACCTTGAAAGAAAGTGGATTATGTTAGTTATCTACTTTATCAGATAGAGCTGGAGTACTAGCCTGTCCAAAACAATGCAGAAGGAATGTGCAATCTCCAACAAATGTAATCCTTAAGGCGGAGGCTGCCATTTTGTGCATATAACCCAAGGGTTATATGTCTAAGGCACCAAGGACACTGGGACAGTATCAAACTAATTTTATAATGAAAAAATCCTTCCCTGGGTTAATCAATTGTCTTCTGCTGTCAATTAACCCCATTAAAATTTTTTTTATTATATTATGTTAATCACCATACATTACATCATTACTTTTTGATGTAGTGTTCCATGATTCATTGTTCGCATATAACACCCAGTGCTCCATTCAGTACGTGCCCTCTTTAATTTATTTATCTGACAAAGACAGAGAGCAGAAGCGGGGGAGCGGCAGGCAGAGGAAGAGGGAGAAGCAGGCCCCCTGCTCTGCGGGGAGCCCAATGCAGGACTCAATCTCAGGACCCTAGGATCATGACCTGACCTGAAGGCAGACACCTAACTGACCGAGCCACCCAGGCACCCCAACTTAACCCCATTTTCTTCTATTTTACACCTACTGGCAATAGAGAAAAACTGGTCTGTTCTTTTTTCTTAGAAGTCATTGAACTTGTGAAGTAGAATCTTTTCTATCTCCTTGTGCAATTCCTTTTCTTCTTTTCACCAGCTTGGGTGAGCTCCACACCTGGTATTCAGCATCTGGGTTCACGCGTCAGGGATTGACAAGGCTTCTGGTATCCATGAGGGTAGCTGGCCACTAAACAATGTTCTCCACTGAGACCATTAAGTTTGATTCCTAGTCAAGGGACATGGGATTTTAATTGGAACGGCTGGATCATTTCCAAAAAAAGGCTCTTCCGGTGAGTGATTCACAATAAGTCTTCTCCAGGTCATAGATAAGGCATTCTAGTGAACTGTTCTCCCTCTGCTTCCAACCCTTGCATGTATGCCCGAGAGCACAAATCTATGATACAATTAAGTTGAGTAAGGGCATCTCCCTTCAAACACTGTCTGCAATCATAGCACTTTTTTGATTAGCTCGTTTTTCTTGATTCTCCCTTTTTCAAAATCTGTTCATGTATAATGATTAAAGGAGCTCTATTGAGGCTGATCTTCTGCCAAGCACATCCCCTGCCCCCAATTCCTAGGCCTTGTGTGATATTGAGCTACCTTTCTTATCATAGTTTACTCTGTAGGCTGTACTTCAATATCACCACTTATGCTATGTTGTTTGTCCCAGATCATGATATTTTGCTTAAATGACTCTGGTGGTAGAACATTTACTAGCTCCTTATAATGTCTTTTCACTGTAATCTTAGAAATGCTCCCTTATGTTGAGTCACACTGGGGCCTCCCTAGACCTTTTACACACTGCTTCTAATCCTATCTTATTTGTGTTGTAGGCTGGTTGATTGGTTGATTAGTTGGTTGGTTGGGTGGTTGGTTGGTTTTGGAACCAATTGCACAACTTTGTGTTTATTATAGTTGAATTTCATCCATAAGATCCAGCTATTCTTGCATCTAATAGGAGTATAATCAACCATCAAATAGGTGAGCATTTTTATTTCTCCTTACCCTGTGTTGTTTGCAAGTTTGTTCAACTTGAAGTCAACTTCTTTGTTTTGTTGTGGATAAAAATGCTGATCAGAGCAAGTCTGAGAATGGAGTTTAGGGCAGATCTGGTGTTCTTCAGCATTGCTGGGACTGGTGGGGACAAATGCTAATTACATACAGATGTCTACAATGAGAGTTGCAGAAATATGCTAATCAGGGTGAGGTGGAAGCACCTAGGATGTTGGGATTTCTGACCTCAGACTTTTGGAGGAAATTCTATTATTTCATAGAGGGTTGAAGTGAGGAATTATTCAAGATCAATAGCAATTAGACTCTACGAAGCCTCTATTTGAAGGTCCCTAGAGCCACATTGACTTAACCGAAACCTAGCACTTCCCAGAGAGTATTTACAGGATGCTGACACAAATTCCTTGAAAAACAACAACAAAAAAGTCAGCAAAAAAGTTTAGAAAATGCTGGATTAGGCAAAGTGAAACCGATTTTTTTTAATTGCTAGACTTCTTAAAGTTTTTAATACACAAATTTGCCAAGTAAGTTTTTGGGTTTTTTTTAAAGATTTTATTTATTTATTTGAGAGAGAGTGAGAGAGCATGAGCAGGGGATGGGGAGAGGGAGAAGCAGGTTCCTCGCTGAGCAGGGAGCCCCATGCAGGGCTCGATCCCAGGACCCCCGGACCATGACCTGAGTGGAAGACAGACGCTTAACTGACTGAGCCACCCAGGTGCCCCACCAAGTAAATTTCTTAACTGTGTTAATTAAGTAAAATTTCTTACATTTATTTGCTGAGAGGATCCACTTTTCTTTCTTTTGGAGTATGTTTTTTTTGGAGCATGAAGGGTTATTGTTCACTTGGGAAATGCTAACTAATCAGGGTGACTGGGGCGAGGCAAAGAAGACATCAGCACTTGCACACCTGATAGTGAGTACCTCCCTAAACTGGGCCCCCTGGGCCCCCCACTGGTCTCATGCTCTCTGCATGCTTTTATGCTGTGGGCTGTGGTGCACGCTCACCAGGGAGAGGATTCTGGGCTCAGGCAAAAAGCCACACCACTATGTTCTTGTGACAACAAGTAGGTAGCCAAACATTTCCTGAACAAAGGAATTCAAAATAAAAAGGAGAGGTTTATCCTTAACAAGCAGCATCAGGAACAAACTAATATCAACAGCTGTTGCGCACACACACACACACACAATCACAAACACAATCCAGATGCACAAACACACACATAGACACACACAGCATCTGGAATACCAAACTGCAGTTTGTTTGTTTTTTTTTTAAATTTGAGAGAGAAAGAGCGAGTGAGAATGAGAGCACTAGTGGGGGGAAGGGCTGAGGGAGTGGGAGAAACAGGCTCCCTGCTGAGCAGGGAGCCCAACGACAGGCTCGATCCCAGGACGCTGAGATCATGACCTGAGCTGAAGGCAGACACTTAACCAACTGAGCCAACCAGGTGCCCATCTGGAATACCAAACTGCACCCTGGTCCGGCGTGACGTTGGTGACTCTTCCTAGCTAAACACTGCTTTACCTCAAGTCAGCTTGGCTCACCCCCCACAGGGGTCCTGAATCATGACAGGACTTGAGGAACTATTAGAACCCTCGTTTCCAGTTAGGAGACAGCTGCCTCCATCTATGGCATGTGCCCTTGGCTTCCACCTCCCCAACCATGGAAGGGGAATCTTCCAAAAGGTATTGCTGTGGGACCAGGGCACCCTGTGTCTGGGAGAAGACCGCCCCTCCGCAGTTGTTTAGTCCTCATACCTTTATATCCCCTATCCACTCTCTTTCCCTCCTCCACCTCCAGTGGAAATATCTCCTAGAGTTAACCTTCACGGCCTTAGCAAGGGGTAAAAATGACACTCCATGTCTACTCTACAAAGGTTGGGAAGTTCTCTGCTCACCAATCTTTCATCCCTCATTTCCTTTGATCACCCCCCCTCCTCAAAACTCCTTTAGGTGAATTGACTTGTCTTTATAATTTCCAAGGATCCTATCACACATTTCCAAGTGGATGTTGTAAGTAGCAAGAGCGTCGAATGTGTGTGTCTACGTAATACATATTTTTTCCTGTTTGAAATGTAGAGATGATCAATGAGGAGATGTGCATTCTTGGAAAGTTGTAATTGGCTGTTTCTGTCCTGTCCGAGTGTCACATTGTCAGGGCACCATGAAAGATTGCCCGATTCTCTATTTTAAGTACTGAATTGAAAGGGACTCTTTAAGGTGTCATGGGTAATTGAGAAAAAAACCTTGTTGATTTTCTGGGGATGGCTATTGGAGTATTCATTGCCATTCCTGATCCTATGGCATCACCAAATGGGGAGTATGCTCACTGTGAGTTCTCATATCCCACACTAACAGATTAAATAAAAACCTTGTATATAGTGAAACACACTCAATGGGATGCAATCATGAAGCCCAAAAGACTCAGCAGAAACAAACTCAAAAGATTCAGCAGAAATAAATTCAAGGAAGAAATCTTGGCTAGCCAAAGTGACTCTAGATGTGTTCCCAGAATAAAAATAATGGAAAACAAGAATTTTATTCAGTTAATTCTGTGGTAATAAAACAGCACTGGGATGAACATTTTGAGGCTTTGTTTTTGCTTTTTTAGGGTACCACAAATGAGCAATATCCAAGATATGCTGGAGGGAAAGGGGATTGTGACCAAGACTGGGACTTTCTAAATAGACCTCATTAAACTGAGTTGAAAATGTCTCCCACAGATTCCTAGGGTGGGAATATGGGTTTGGGTGCAGTCCTTACTGGATGCAGCCCAATGAACTTCTTACTTGTACTTACAAGAAGTGGATGGACTTGACATTTGCCACTAGGTAATAGTGCTGGTTCTGGTTCTTTCTGGCCAATATCTTTGTTGGATGTTTAATAGAAATGGCTGGATTATAAATATTACTCAGTTAATTCTTCAAGCATTTAAAGTTAACTCACAACAAAAGATCTATGCTATTGGAACAGAAGATGACTTCTCTGGGGATCTAAATATTAGAACCATTTATACAGAGGAAAAAAAGGCATTTTTTTTTTACCCTGTTCTTTGTGGTTTGTATATCTAAACTCTAAGAATATTATTAATATACAAAAGGTTAGAGTCTAAGACTTATCTAAAGTTTTTCAGGTCCCACAGAAAACAGATGCTCTAGGATGGATGATGGTAGAATCCAACAGCCTAGTCTATGATGTCCAAATATCTTCATCTTCATGGTATCAACTGGGAGATTTAGGGCTACTTCATGTTGTGAACATTTCATAAATTTTGTGTTACAAACAAAGATATTGCAAAAGCAAACAGATGTCACTGGGAAAACTTTTCAAAAGAGATCACTTACTTTCTTGGTTTCTGTAGATGAAACTGCCACATGAGCTTTTCATCAAGAAAGACTCTTTTTTAATTGAAGAGTGATCCATTGATCATATCTAAGACAATGTATTTATTTTCTAAATTCAGATATTCTGACTAAAAATTGTTAGTTTAATTAAAAAATTTTCTTTACAGATTTTATTTATCCATTTGAAAGAGAGAGAGAACACATGGTGGGGCAGAGGTAGAGGGAGAGGCAGACTCCCCACTGAGCAGGGAGCCCAGCATGGGACTTGATCCCAGGACCCCAAGATCCCCAAAGGCAGATGCCTAACTGAATGAGCCCCAACTGCTAGCTTTGTATTAATGTGTTTATATAGCTAAATATTTAAGATTTATGTAATACAGTATCTTTTGATTTTCAGAAATATCAATTAATGACAATGATAATAAGTCTTTAATACATTCTTTGGTTAATGTACATGATTTATTTATTTTCAACAAACATTTTTAAGATATACATTCTTTAAATCTCATATAGCTTCTAATATATTTTATATGCCATATTCTAGACTATAATTTTCATGCCCCTTTTCCCTATTGGTTGTTTTTTTTTTACCCTGTTCTTTGTGGTTTGTATATCTAAACTCTAAGAATATTATTAATATACAAAAGGTTAGAGTCTAAGACTTATATAAAGTTTTTCAGGTCCCACAGAAAACTGATGGCACATTCATTGGGTACTTTTCAGAGAGCCTAATAAAGAGACTCCTTGTGAAGATACAAGGAGAGTGTAGGGAAATTTCTAAAGATAGACCACCATCCTAGAGCAGATACCTTTTGGAATCCATTACTCCTCTTGACCTGAAGTGACAAGTGGGACATGCAGTCATGGAATGTGGGAGAGAGAAAGTGTGCTCATGGGATGAGCTGTATTGTCAAGAGCTGCAGCAAGCCCATGCAACTCAGAAAACCAAGTGAATGAAGGCTAGTCTTCATTCTCCTTGCCCCTTCTAGTCACCAACTAGTGTTCCCCATTGGCAAATTCAATGGTGAGCCAAAGTTGATTCAGTCCATAGAGGTCAGCCTCCCAGGTATTATCACAGGTTGGTGTGGGGTGGAGAGTTCTCTAGAAGCATAAAAGCAAAGGTATCTAGAACATCAGGGACGTAATGTTTTTTCTGGGACTTTGAACTTTTTGCTTCTAAATACCTAAGTAAACCTTGTTTGAGATTGTTTAAAGAGAAGACAGTTCACTCATTCCTCCTAATCAGTAGTCCTTATCTATTTGTGTGCATTGGAATCCCATGAAGAGCTTTATCAAGCCTCCCCTCCAGACTTATTCAATCAGAACCTCTGGCTTAGATCCTAGACGTATGGAGTTTGGGTCTCTTAGGGCACTTCCGATATATATCTTAATTAAGAATCTTTGATTTGGACCTCCTAACATGTTATACTAGGATTAAATCTGTCCATAACAGAGATCTGTTTATGGATGCCGTATTTCGGATATCCCCTCTTCCTTCCCATTTCCTGCCCATCACTCCTCCCCATCACAAAAAAGAAAAATAATAATTGCTTTTACGGTATTGTGTTTTGATATTTGAGGGACATTGTAGGAATTAGCCCTATGAAAAAGTATTGGATTTACTGTAAAGATATTGTTGAAGAAATTGCTCATAAAAGCTTCTTTAAAACCCGTGTAAGAAATGCCTTTCTATCTCGAGTCCAGGAATAATCAGATTTCTCTTGGGCTTCTAATTCATTTTTGTTACACAAATCCTGTGAATCATAGTAATGATTACACATGATTTCTTGTTATTTTGTTATTGATTAAAAATTCTTAGAATTCCAGGGTCCTGGGATCGAGCCCCGCATCAGGCTCCCTGCTCTGCAGGAAGCCTGCTTCTCCCTCTCCCACTCCCCCTGCTTGTGTTCCCTCTCTCGCTGTGTCTTTCTCTGTCAAATAAATAAATAAAATCTTAAAAAAAAAAGAGAGAATTCTTAGAATTCAATTGAGGCTCACTTTGGTTATACCAATCTACTATTTTCTTTTCTTTTTTTTTAAAAAAGATTTTATTTATTTACTTGACGGAGATAGCAAGAGAGGAAACACAAGCAAGGGGAGTGGGCCCAGGCGCCCCTGCCAATCTACTATTTTCTGAACATCATCCCAACATTCTTTCCATTGAAATATAACCAAGTTTTATCTTTAGCAGGTATATTGTGTGTATATTTGAAATATGCCTTACATCTGATTAAACTTAATTAATTTGATTAAATCAATTAAAATATTGAAAGAAAGACTTTGAAAGAGGAGGCCTTTCTATTCTTTTTAAGGTTGGTTTGCATACACTAATCTTGAATTATCAAGAATGACTGAAGTGTTTTTCTTTGGATTTCCCTGTTTACATTCTACTATGCTCTGATAATAATAATATATATTTTTAAAGATTTTATTTATTTATTTGAGAGAAAGAGAATGAGAGAGAGAGAGAGAGAGAGAGCATGAGGTGGGGAGGGTCAGAGGAAGAAGCAGACTCCCTGCTGAACAGGGAGCCCAATGGGGGACTCGATCCCGGGACTCCAGGATCATGACCTGAGCCGAAGGCAGTCGCTTAAACAACGGAGCCACCCAGGCGCCCCTAATAATAATATTCTTGATGTGTACACTTAGAATTTACAAAGCACCTTTCCATCTATTATTGCATTTGACCTCCATGACATTCTGAAATAGACAGGGTAGTTCATTATCTTAATAACACAAAAGAAATATCATGTTAAAATGCATACGAAGAGTACTAGGAAATGTTAATTTTCTTATTTCCATGGTATAGACATGAAATTTCAATCCTTTCCACTCTACAAGCTTTCAATTAGACTTAATGACAAGGAGTAGAAAGCACTCTCTGTTTTCATGTTGTTCTATTTTTATTCTTGTCCCACACAATTTGGCTGTGTATTTTGACATAATGAATTATTAAAGAAGGAAAGGCCAAGGCCCTCTTTGGTTGTGCACAGATTCATCACCAAAGCCTTTTCAAGGTAGGTAGAAACCATATTAATACATTCTGCACAATCTGCTATTGCCCAAGGCAAACCACTCTAAGAGATATTTGATGTGTCAAATTTTATGTGCTACATTTTGGACAAATGTTTCTGATTCAAAGGCCAAATCTCTTCTAAGTTGAAGTCACTCTAACTGCAATCCTAGAAATAAAATGTTGACCAGAAAAAGAATACACAAAATGTTTTATAATCTATGCAACTGAACTATTGATCCAAGAGCCTTGGGGCGAATGCATTGTGCATTAGTAGAATAGGTAATAAATCAGAAGGAGAGAGTTAATTTTCAGTGAGTTTATTTCTTGGCAGGCAAGCTGCTGATAGTAATCTTTGCGGGTGACCTCCTTCATGCTTGCCTTCTGCCTCTCTGCATTAGACAAGTCCAAGTCAGCACATGGCCTTGGTCAAAGTGACTAAATGAGCTCTTGTTTATGGGTAATGATCCATTATATTTATGACATCCTTTGGCTGGTGCTGAATGCTCATTTGCCGGTATCATGGAATTTTGATCACTGTTATCTCAATGGGGCTGATTAACTCACCTGTAAGAAGAGGAAGCTAAGAAGAATCCAATTAGAAGCAGAACAAGACATCAACTGTTCAGATTAAGATGGGAAAGTCAGGCTGAATTAGTAAAGATGTCAATTATAAATGTACTGAAAGAGAAATTTACTGTTACAGGAGAATGGAATCTATTTGTCCCTTTAACCAAAGAGAGAGTCCACTAAATATGTTTTTAAAAATTGTTTAAAAATTACAATCAACACTATTGTTAGAATATACATGGATGCTCTCAAAATATTTGAAAATAGTTTGAACTCCTTAAGAATTTGGATATATTTCCTTTGTCATGTTTTGCATTATTTATTTGCTTGCACTTTTTTTTTTTTTTTTTTTAAAACAGATAGTCCAAAAGTGAACTGAACTTAGAGCCCAACTACTCAGAGTGGCCAGTGGCCAGTAGCATTCATCTCCTCTGGGAGCTTGTTAGAAATGGTGACTCTTGAGCTTCACACTAGGTTACTGTATCATTCTTTTTTTCTTTCTCTCCTTTTGATTTTCTGTTTTTCAGGTTGGATAATCTTTATTGACCTATCTTCAATTTCGCTCATTATTTCTCCTGTCATCTGCTGTCTATTTAAGACTCTCAGGAATGATAATCTGATGGGGATTATGATGGGCAAATGTTCTCAGACTTGTCTCAAAGCTCTACTTGCACAACATTTTACCTGAGTTTAAGGAAACATCCATTGGCTGTATCGAACTTTAATATTCTAGAAATGTACATGAAGCAGATTTCCATATGCTCCCAGTCTTCTTTCAAGGATATGGCCTCTCCTATACCTCGTAGATAGAGTCTGCAAAGGAATACACTCCTAGTCCTTACAGCATTAAGAAGCAAGGAGAAAGATGTTTCAAAGTGACTGAGTCATGTGATGCCTGCCATTGTTTGTACCCTCACAGTCTATAGTAAGACCACAGATCTTGGTTTCACTTAGGCACAAAGTGTGCCGTATGCAAATTCTTTCCTTAATAAAGTTATGCATGTCTGGTGAGCACAGATTGGCAATTTGTTTTGTTGAATCTTGAAAAAAAAAAGGGCTCTTTTTACAGAAAACATGCAGAGTGTCTGAAACACTCCTTTCCACTCTTATTTATATGCAAATAAAATTTGCATAAGCTAAAATTATACTTAAAAGATGAAAGTGAGAAGTGTTAATCATGGAGGCATGAAACTCAGGGGTTTTTTTGTTTTTGTTTTTTTAAAGATTTTATTTATTCATTTGACAGAGAGAGACACAGCGAGAGAGGGAACACAAGCAGGGGAAGAGGGAGAGGGAGAAGCAGGCTTCCCGCAGAGCAGGGAGCCCGATGCGGGGCTCGATCCCAAGACCATGGGATCATGACCTGAGCCGAAGACAGATGCTTAACGACTGAGCCACCCGGGTGCCCCTAAAACATTTAATTATAGAGAAATATACTAGGACTCAGGATATCTGAGTTCATAACTTAATTCTTCATCAAATCATAGTGTCATTTTTCAGGCAGTCAATTTCCTGAAGAGAGATTGGACCAGATCAAAAATTCCTAGTATTTTAGCCAAAAAGTCCACTGTATTACTATTATTATTTTCAATTTGGTCACAATAAACATCTTGCTGGCACCTCTGATAAGCAGGTCCAGCCCTCTTACAATGTCATTAGCATGCTGTCAGAGGGCTCGTGGCCATGGCATCATCAGTGTTGATTCGCTGAGTTGACCAATTCTAGCTGAATGCAAAGAAATAGCAACTTAGACCACCTATGCCTTCTTATTCTGAGGAATAGTCTACTTGCATTAAGTATAAACCTTTATGAGCCCAGTGCTTGAATCTTAATCAGTCTTTGCCTCAATACTAAATAGTATCTTTGCATAAGTAGGAATGATATTTAAGATTTCACACAGGGCTCACCACTCTGAATATTGGCCTACCTCTTTAATATCAACCACGCAAATTTCCAGGACCCTGGGATCACGACCCGAGCCGAAGGCAGACGCTCAATGACTGAGCCACCCAGGTGCCCCGAAACTCAGGTTTTAACATGCAGGGAGTTAGGATACCCTAATTGTGGGAAGTCTGGTCCAGGAAGACTCAACAAGGCTATCAAGCAGATATAATGAAAGTGCAAACCCAATTGCAGTGAGCGATACAATTTGTTCAAGGTAGAATGCTCAGGATTTTTACTCTCCATAACTTTAGGTCATGATAATTTCTCTTAACACCAGTACCACCCCCTACCATGCTGAATGTTCGTGGTTACTATGATGTCTCCTTTTGTCCTATCAGGATCGAAGAACATGTGATTTTCATCATTTTCATATTTTTAAGTAGGAAGCTTTTGAAGTGTATGCTTTCCCTCAATTGACAAAAGAGTGTCATGTGAGGATTGACTAAATTATTCATCTTTGGAGCTCTAGTGCCTTGCAAAGGAGGAAAGAATGAGTAAACCAAATAAATGTAATAATCCAGGTTGTTATTATGTGCATGACCTTTATACTAAATATATGATGGGGATGACTTCAGTGGCTTTGCTCTCCACCTAATGCAAAATGGACTCAGCCAATGATGATTAAAAATAACATTAATACTTATAGAGTAGTTATCTCAGCTTTATTTATAATAATTGAAAAGTAAAAATGACCTACACTGGTGTCCCCAAACAGGAAGTTCTTAAGCTAAATTATATCACAACAATGTTATGGAGTGCATCCTTAAACAACAATGATATAGAAGATCATGTAATAATGTGAAAAGATGTTCAAAATATATGCTGTTGGGTCAAAAAGGGTTAGGATACATCATATCCCTATTTAGATGATTATAAACAGATAAGAGACAAGGAAAGAACATGGAACTAATAGGAGAAATGCCAAAATGCTCACTTACCTCTCTGGGTTGGGATTATGAAGGAGTTATGGATTTGCTTTTCGGTTTATAATTACCTGTTTTCTGAAATCTTTAAGTAGACATGTTTCTTTTTAAAGAAAAGACTAAAGTTACATTAAAAAAAATTAGAGCCAGCCAAGCACATACCCCTGAGAACATACGCTGGTTTTTTTATTCAAGGTATTTCTAATTCCTATGATGACCCAGCAAGGTAGACATTAGTGTCTTAAGGTGAGGAAAAGAGCCCCTGAGAAGCTTCGTGATTGTCTCAGAACGGGTAGCTGGTGAGTGCTGGTGCTATCTCCTCCATGACACCCTGTTGGCAGTTTCTGTGTGCGTTTTCAATGGCTTTCCTCTTCCTTTTTCATTTACTGATGAGTTCATGATCTCCTTCCCTCTGAGTTTCTTATTTTTTTTAAAAGATTATTTATTTATTTGAGAGAGAGTGAGACAGGGAGGGAGAGAGAGTGGAGGGGGAAAGGCAGAGGGAAAGGGAGAAGCAGACTCTCAGCTGAGTAGGGAGCCCGATGTGGGACTCCATCCCAGGATGCTGGGATCATGACCTGAGCTGAAGGCAGAGGCTTAACCGACTGAGCCACCCAGCACCCCTCCCTTTCCCCCCACCCCCCGCCCTGGCTTTCAAAGCAATTTTCTGTTTACTCTCTCGCCAGCTCCCTCACTCAGCAAATGTTCATTGAACACTTGATAATCTATGCACGCAAGAGATAGAGTTATATGCAGATGATGTAGAGATAAATCTGACAACAGTCCAATCCTCAGTGGGTTCACACTGCACTGCACAGCACAGATTAATTGTTATCCAGCTCTCCATTGCCAAGTGCTCAGGGACAGATGGAGGCTTTGACAGCAAGGGAAGGGGCTCCACGAGTGTCATGAAGTAGGGATCAGATGACTTAGTTTATTAGAATCATGCCTAAAACAGAAAGGAGCTTGTACTGGGGTCATCCGAGGCCAGACCAGGGACGACAGAGATCTATGTATGCACCTCAGAGGCCATGCTTTTGCCTTTGTGGCATGGTTGAATTCTTTGCTTTAATAGCATTGTGATATTGTTGGGTGTTACTGTAGTTTTGGGGTGTGGTCCGCCTGCGGATTTTTGCCTTTTTTGGGGAGGAAGGGCTGTTTTCACCATGTCTAGTCTCACCAAATTAAAGAGGATTAAATGTGTGGACAGAAATGATCTCTGAAGGGAATTTGTGAATTCTTGCTCTTAGAAATAAATAATTTGTATTAGAAAGTTAGTTAAAAACAACAAAAATGAGAATTCTTTTAATTTTAAACAACCATGATTATTTCTTGAAGCCTGAAACACATACTTAATCCTTTAAAATCTTATGAGATATAATAGTGTGTGTTTTAGATTTAATTAAAAGTAAGCAGTGATGTTCCTTTTTGATAATGTTACAGTTTATATTTCCCCACAATCATCACTTCTTTCCAGTCTTTAATCTTCTGATCGGGCTTATAAAATGAATCCCGGATATGTCCACTCTATTTTTCACAGTTCGAGTTGATTTCTTAGAAATAGTTGGCAAATGCTCCTTTCTTGTTTGTGTTTGTTTTGTTCTCTTACATTTTGTGTTTAACACGTGAAGAATTGCTAATGTTCAATCAATACGTATTGATTAAGGTCTCAGACATGTCAAGCTTTCAACTTAAGAAGTCCATGTTGGGGGCGCCTGGGTGGCTCAGTTGGTTAAGCCACTGCCTTCGGCTCAGGTCATGATCCTGGAGTCCCGGGATCGAGTCCCGCATCGGGCTCCCTGCTCAGCGGGGAGTCTGCTTCTCCCTCTGACCCTCCCCCCCCTCATGTGCTCTCTCTCAAATAAATAAATAAAATCTTAAAAAAAAAAGTCCATGTTGGTTGCAAAAGTTGAGGAAAATCCCATATATTTAGAGCTAAGAGTATTTTATAATTTTTTTCAGGATAACATGTTCTAGGAAACTGGCAAAACCCCACACCAAGCAGCATTTGGTGCTTTAAAAAGCTCTAACATATTTTGCTTATTTTCGTCATTTTTTTATTTGTTTGTTTGTAGAAAAATTTAAAAGTGTGCCTTTTCTGGAAACTTGAGGGGAGTTTACCAGAGTTATCGTCCTAACCACAGAAAATGGCCATTTTCCTTCATGCGGTGTTTGTAGGCTATAGACAGTTCTCTGAATTGATATCCCTCAAACATGTTACGTTTGACAGAAGCCAAAAGAATGCACTTTGGAAGTAATATCAGAGGAACTGGGCACTGACATCTGGGATCCTTGAGACTGCCTCTGTGACGGCCATGCTGAAGAGGGGCAAATGGTGGTATAGAGTGCGGGCGCTGGCCTCGCACCTGGTTCAGGCCTGCTTCTGCAACTATTGGCTGTGTTCTTTGGGACAAATCTCTTAGCTTCTCTAAGACCCAGATTTCCAGTCAGGAAAAAGGAGAGTACAACACTGTGTCGCTGGGAGTGTGAGGAAGGAGTAAGTGACATGCCGTATAGGATGCTTGTGGCCCGGAGACAGGCACGTTGCCAGCAGCCTTAATCAGGGTCAGCAAATATTGTTTTATGAGGGGAAGTGTGCAGTCATTCTGCTGCTTCATCTTGTTTCATCCTGAATCTGTCCCCTACTAGTTGTCTGGCTGGGAACCTGTTGCTTCACATTATTGATCTTCAATTTCTTATTGGGAAGATGCAGTTACCTAAAGCCTGAGCTGCCTAGCTCTGTATCTATGTTCACCTGCAAGATTCTGCCAAATCTCAGTGAAAAGTGACTTTCTAGAAAGAAGTGCACTGGGCACCTGGGTGGCTCGGTTGGTTGGGCGACTGCCTTCGGCTCAGGTCATGATCCTGGAGTCCCTGGATCGAGTCCTGCATAGGGCTCCCTGCTCGGCGGGGAGTCTGCTTCTCCCTCTGACCCTCCCCCCTCTCATGTACTCGCTCTCTCTCATTCTCTCTCTCTCAAATAAATAAATAAAATCTTTAAAAAAAAATAGAAAGAAGTGCACTTATCAAGAGTCTGAGAGCTAAAGCAGATAGGCAAATGTGCTTCCCTCCCTAATCCTGCTGAAGCCCTCTAGCCACGAGGAGTGTGATGGCCTGACAGTTGACAGCTTGCGATTCTCAGGGTGGCCCCAGCCAGTGACCCGGCCCCTGACCGAGCTAGTCAGGGCTGCAGCTGAGGGGCAGACCCCTCTTGGGTGGCCCTTGGCCAATGAGTAAGCAAGCCACCGGGTGAAGGGTTGGCCATTTCTTCCCCACACGGAACACTCCTGGTGGGCTTTCTTTACTTGGGGATGCCCATCTGCCATGCTGTCATCTATGACCTCTCCCACCTCTCCATCCTGTGTCTGCCCCTTTTCTTTTCACTGCTGTTGTTCCCTAATAAACCTTTCTCACACCTAACCATCTGCGGGTCGGTGCCTGGAGAACCCCACCTGAGACAGGGACCAAGAGTAAAAACTCAAGAGTCTCCAAAACAATCATCAGGATTGAGCAGGTTCCTGAGAATCAGAGCAGACAAAGAGAGTCAAGCTAGCCTGAAGGGGAGTGGCTCCGCACCGAGGACCAGTTAAGGCTATGGATGAGGGGTGCAGGGAGGCGGGGAGGGGCAGAAAAGCCTCAGAGGGATTCCCCAGTGTGGGTCCTTATAGGGAACATCAAATCTCCTAACAGTGCAAGTGCTCTGCAGACTGCAAAGCGTCATCCAACTGTAGCCAATTTTTGGTCTGCGCAGCAATGCATTGTTTTGCACCCTAGAGCTTCAGGGCACCTTCCTAACAAAGTTTTGGGGAGGTTGGCACTGTTTGCAGTCTTCCCTCTATTGGCAAAGTAGATACATTTTTCAAAAGAAATCCTGGAACGTTTATTCTCCGCTTCACCAAATGTCATGGGCAAAAGATGCCTGACGGGCGGGACCCCGGTTGCGCCCGCTCCCAATTCTCGAATCCTCTAGGGGGCGCTCTACCATCTGGTACGATTGCTCACATCCTGGTAATCAGCATTTGGGGTCAGAACTGGAATACGGGCATGGGGTGCGGGGGCGCACCACCCCACACTTATCCCCTTCTCTGGACAAAGACCTTTTGTCCGTATAAGCCAAATGATCCATGCCTCGCCAGTCGTACAAACTTTACGACTAAGAGTTAATGCAACAGCAATAAAATCCAAAATATATGGAAGGAACACAGGGTCTTTGAGGCATGTGGAGTTCAGGGTTTTTGTCTGGGCTGCCCGCCCGAAGATTCTCACCTTAAGGAAAAACACGCTTACTTCGAATGTTCAAGTGACCTGAATTTATGCAACAGAAGATAGGAATACAGAATTGTTAGAATTTGCCCTCAGTGATTCTGCACCCCCCCCCCGTATTGTACCTTTATGAGGAAGCTTATTGAAAAATAAATAGATACATCATTAATTTTAAATGAAGAACGGAACAGATTTATGGCCATCTCATTCGGCTGGAACTTCACCGGGCATTTGGTAAAAGGTGTAGGAGAGAAAAATGCACTGCTATTTATATGCATTGCTTTGGAGCTCTTAGGACGGAGGCATTCCGTTTTAGCTACATAACTATCTTGGTTCCACGACATCTGCAAGATATATATCTGCACTTTTCTTTTTCTTTTTAGTCAGGAGCCCCCTTTCGTGACCAGTTTTTATGGAACTTTTCCATTTAAATGTGTAGCAGGACAAATTAGCTATAAAGCTGTGCCACACCCTGATGTGTTTTCCCTTGTAAAACACTTTCCACTGAGGACCTAAAACATGCAGAAATGTTCAAGTCATTGGCAAAGCAAATCTGTCTTTCCAATCTTGGGACGTGTGAGAACTGGTGAAAAGGTTTTTAAAAAATGTTTGCTAGTTAAGAACACAAGAGTTGTGAACTTTGCTTCTCTTATCAGTTATTTGGTATGTTACCTTTAGAAGCCTGATTAGGTTTAAAGATGTTTATGATAGTGTAGGTTTCCCAGTTGAATTTACTTTTCATTAGATTTCATGTTCGTTACAGTTAAAGCTTTAGTCCTATTCTGAGGATCAGATTGAATTGTAGAATGCACCCTGGGTCTTTTAACTTCACTTAGTAAATAACTGAATTTTGACCTTTTCTCTTCAGTGTTAAGTAACGGTATACCTTATGAGTAACAGAAGAAAGTTTAAAAAGAAGAAAAAAGAATGAATGCAATTTTTGCCAATTGGCCGAATCAGCTTGCTTCTTTGGCTACTGCTGTCAAAAGTTTCTTTTCTGATGCACTTTTAGAATTTTTGTCAATTTCAGTTGTACCTGTTTTATTTGCGAGTGACAAAGAACAGGGGACGGTTTCTGCAAGGGACGGAGCCTAGAATCTAGTTCTCTTACTGCCACTGAGTTCTGTGAGCTAGGCTCGTCAATGAACCTCACGCACAGTCTCCTTATGTTTGGCTGGAAGGCCTCAAACTGGATTGGCTGAAACAATGTCTCTTGCTCTAACATTTTGTAATTCTCTACTTTTCCCTGTGTTTGCTATTTCTTAATTTTGTACATTTACACACACAGATAAAAATTGTACATGAAACAGAAGCTGGAGGTGTCTGAAGTAAAGCAGAAAAGGAATCTGAGATTATATTATGCTAACTCCTTGCCACGGTGGGCGGGGGGGGGGGGTCACCTGTGTCCCTGGGGAGACCCAAGAGCTCCTAACACTCGCAGACCTTTGAAAATAACTTTCACAACAGCAAATCCTGAGAGGTCTTGCGTGTTTCATAATCCCTTCAAAGGTAGTAGAAGCAGAATCTCTCTTTTATTACTTCGTGCCTTGAATCTGAGAGATTTGCAGAGTATGAATTTCTGACAGCAAAATTATTCTCTTTTCCTAATAGGCTTTTTACTTGACTTGGCTTTGTACTTGTAAGCAGAGATGCACTTGGATTAGTTGGGTTATTTGGAAAAGAACATCTGACAGATGTACACTCTATGATCCAGATATTGTTATTCCTGAAGGCATACGATTTTTTTCATCTTCAGCGAGTTTGACAGTTAAATCTAAACACACTTTCATTGATTGCGGTGTTTGTTATATTTCCAGATACCTTAAGAGCCCCAACGATGTCTGTTTCATGAAGAATGAGTGTCTTTTTTCTTCAGCAGGTACACATAGGCCAATACTGCTCTCCCCCAGGGAGTTCCTATACGGTTGGATGGATGTTGTGTGCCCAGTGGTTCTTCTCTTGCTCACTCTTGAAGACAATTGCTAGACAAGGCAGCCTGTAGTTGGCTTAGCTCTTGCAAACTAAAAAAGAACTGGATGTTTCTAGTTTCCCAAGTAAAACATTCAGTTCTCCATGAAGATTAAAATTTGTTTTGCTTTTGATATCAAGAATATATTCCTGTTCCTCTTCTACTTAGGGATTATATCGATCTAGTACCATTTATAATTTTCCAGTTGCATGGGGTCATGATATGATTTACAGAAGTGACATAAACATGTATTATGGGAATAGCACAAATACCAAAGACAGCCACCCACCGTGAACTCAGCCACTGCTGCCCTCCCAACATTCCTGAAGAAATGAAGCGAAGGAGTGCATATGAATTTGAAGGACAGTGTCTGGCAAGTAATACACACAACAAATGAAATGGTTATTTTGGCATGGAGAAACATCTAGTTGACTACACTGCCTGAATCATAGTAACCATTTTAAATAGTATCTTATAATCTGACTTAAAAACGTTTGTAAGTGGAGGAGAAAAGTTGAACAAAATATATTGCTCTGGAAATTCCCTTCTTTATTCTGTGAATTATACACATTTATGACCAACTGCTGAAGGACATTGGCACAGATCGGTGGAAATGCCTCCTTATTTTCCCTGTCCTTGGTGTTAAGAAAAGTTTTAAACTATTTCCTTCTTATTTTAAAGGCATCTGAAAGGCAAGTAGTGTAAATTAACTCATTAACACTTGTGCTTTGTAAATGCTTATTACCAATGGAATTATGGCTTACCACATGGACACTGAAGTGAGACAAACATAACATCTAAATCTAGTAGCAGGGGTCAGAGTCTCTTACGGATGGATGTCTCTGGGGGAACTTTTCCATACTAAATAGAAAGGGATCTCAATTTAAGAATTAAAAAAAAAAATCAAGGTACTTTCTTAGAGCTAACGTGAATCAAATATCACCAGAATCAGTGGCTCTTTAGCTATTCCAAAATGCAAGTCACACACTTTCATCTTTAGAGAATTGGCAAATTTTTAGAAAAGCTGAGTTGAAATCTTTATGGATCAACTTTTTCAGATTTACAAAGTTTCAGCCAATTATAAAAACTCAAAGGATTATGCAATAACCCCTCCCCTGAAAACATTCCTAGAATATTGTCTGTCAAATGTCACTTGGTAATAGTGTGTTTAATGTAGGCAGAGGGTTTAAGTGGCTGCCTTAGCCACTCATCAACTAAGGATTAAAGATGCTACAGGGCTGGGGCACCTGGGTGGCTCAGTTGGTTAAGCGACTGCCTTCGGCTCAGGTCATGATCCTGGAGTCCCTGGATCGAGTCCCGCATCGGGCTCCCTGCTCGGCAGGGAGTCTGCTTCTCCCTCTCCCACTCCCCGTTTGTGTTCCCTCTCTCGCTATGTCTTTCTCTGTCAAATAAATAAATAAAATCTTAAAAAAAAAAAAAAAGAAGATGCTACAGGGCTGGGTCTCAGTGAGGCTGGGGTAGGACGAAGGCAGCTTTTATGAAGTGTACCAAGCAAATATGAAAATAAAGACATTTTTAAGTTATCCTAGTCCTGATAGAAACTAAGAACCTGGGGCCAGAGGTGGCTCATGCCCAGTGATGTGCTGTTCAGTGCTAAACAGCTGGTTCTCCAAGGGGGTAGTAAGAAGACCCTGATTTACAGAGCTTGCCAGTTTCTGTAAATAATCCACCATGGTTGATTTCAAGCTAGCAGTATGAAATCACTGAACACATAGGTGGCTAGAAATACTAAGAATCGGCTCTTGCAAACTGGAATAAGCACGTTACAACACACCATTGGCTCTTTCAGTAATACTGGGCCACCTATGCCTTAATCCTTGTTGGCTTATCATAAAGCAGAAACATTAGTGATCAATCGTTTCTTTTAAAACTTCAATTTTCTTTTTTAGCAGGGACATAGGAATAAATTTGAACTGCTTAGATCAGAAGTGGCGTGTTGTATAATGTGGGGAGTGTCATTCATACCATAGTCTAGAGTGCCCCCTGGAGTTGTGCAAGATAAGATAGAGCTTTGCACAGCCATATTTGGTGGCCCCGTTACAGCTCCATCTGCTTAACTTCACTTCCTCCCACGCTCAGCAACTCATGATGCCTTACATCATATCTACTGCTCTGGGAGAAGCAGCTCTCCCGGTCCATTCTCCCACTCGAGCCTAAACTTGACCCGCTTCTGTTTGGGCTTGGGTATCCCCGGTTCTCCTCTCAGGCAGTGTGAGCAAGACTGGAGGGGAATTAGGAGAAAAGTCAAGGGAGCACTCTGACAGCTGAGTTCAGAAGCTGTGTGCAAAGATGTTTCGGGACACGGCCTGGGAGGGCGGGGTGAGGAATCTCAGAGTGCCCACAGCCCTGTCACCGGTCCAGGAACACTGAGGCACAGTGTCCATTATCTGGGGGAGGAAAAAAAGAATAAATCAGCACTTCTACATGCAGCTAAATTACCCTTAAAAGACCTCCCAACTCAGTTGGCCTCTCCAGCTGAGTCATGGCTTCCTGAGCAGCCAGGGGGCCTGATGAACACTATGTGGGTGGCTCTGCATGGGGCAGTAACCCAGTGCTAATCCCAACGCCATGGATGTGAGCTTTTGAAAAAGAACAACAAGCCTGGTTGATTGATGGTGTTATTTTGGCCTTTCTCGGGGAGAAACTCACTTTGGGAGCATAGGGAAACAGACTCTCCTCATGGTGCTCTGGGCTTGCAAACCCAGGGAGGATTCCCAAGGGCAGAATGGTGTGTGCCCAGTCGTCTAGGGCACAAGGAAGGGACGCACCCTCTGGCAGACTGGGACTCAGGGGTCCTGGCAACAAGTGGGGCCAGACTATGAGGAGGGCACAGATCTAAGATTTGTCCATGTCTGTGGGCACGGCACTGAGGGCCCTCCCCCCTCTCTCCCACACACATACTTACACATGTTCATCACTCCTTCCAAGGATGAGAGGCCACAAGTAAATAAAAATGGAGGTGTTAGCACACATCATGGCTACCATGATCCTCCCTGCCAAAAACAACCAATAAAGCGGTCATTATAATTTTGCTGTGAAATGATAGATCCTTCAAACAGAATGCCAATCCATAAAGATCTGTAGAATATGTGCACAATATATATTATAAAGAAGCTATTGGTTGCAAGTAATAGAAGATCTAATTTGAGGCAGCTTAAGAGAAAGAGTGAAGGCAGAGTGGGGGGCTCCATGGGGGAAAAAAGTTACTGGAAGGTCATTAGGCCATTTCAGTAGTAACCAAGAGCAGAGAGGCTGCCAGGCCTATGGACTGGAGTCAGGGCTGGATCTCAGGAGGTAGGTTGGGGTTGGGGGGCTACAGGTTTTTGTGACTTTTCTCCACAGTGCTGGGCCATGCCTCTCTAGGTGCAGTGGAGGCCTCTGCACATAGATCCGCAGGACAGAAAAGAATGGCCAAGAGTTCCCGAATTTTCCATGTTCCAGTCCAGGTACAAAAGAGGTCTTTCCATCTTCGTCTACAAAATTCCCAGGGGAGAAGCAGAAGTGTCCCAGTGTGGTCAGGTGCCACCCTTGATTGGACAATTGTAGGAAGGGCTCAGGGTCTAGGGAAGGATTCTGATTCACCCAGCTGAGGTCTCCACAGCCTGAAAAAGTGAGTTATATTCTGCCTCCTCCTGGAATCCCTCTTCATCCATGACAACACACACTAGAGTAGAAAGGTCAGGGGTTTCGAGCCAGGCCAATCTGCATGTAGATCTCACTCTCTACTTACTAGTTGTTTAACTCTGGACAAATAACTTAAACTCTCCAAAATTCAAATTTTTCATTCTTGAAAAAAATTCATGTTTTCTGGAATAATGGTTCCCAGAGTGACTCCCTCAGCATCAGCCACACTTAGAATTTGTTAGAAAGGCAGATACTCACTCTTCCCCAGATTGCATCAGAAATTCTGGGGGTGGGGCCCGGTGATCCCTGTTTGGACGAACCCACCCCCAGGAGCATGCTACCATTTGAGAACTTTGCTCTAGAGCACTGGAGGGATCCTCCAAGGGCCCTCAACAGTGGACCACGAAGTCCTGGCTGAGGGCCCATCAGGCCTGCTCCCCGGCCCCCAGCGACACCCTCCCCAAGGCAGTCTCTGCAAAGCACATTGAGGGGGAGAGTCTGAAGAACGTCTAGAGTCCGAAGTTCTTGGGATTCTCAGCGGTCTGCTATAGTTTTCCTGAGGAGAAGTGGGCTTTCTCCACCCCAAGTCAAGTGACGATTAAAAAGTAGAGGTATTTGAAAGACTAGGGAATGAGGTACCTCCTGGCCAGGTGCTTGGTTAGCTGCAGAAGACTGTAGGCCCACTTGATGCTAACACAGGTCCAGGAAATTCTTGGAAAAACATCTCTTTCCTTCCACAGCGGCCAGGCCCTGAAGAGGCAGGGGATGCTGAGGGAAATGACAGACCACATCTCTTCCGAGAAGGAGAGGCAAACCCCAGAGGCGGGGAGGGTAGGACACAGCTACGTCACACAGGACAGGATGAGGCCTCACCTCCTGGGATGACGCCATACTGAAAACTGCAGGTGAGAGGAAGCTCTGTGATCTGACCCATATGGCATCGCGGCTTTACCAAGAGTTACAGAAGAGCGGGATTGAAGGCAATCGCTGGAAGAAATAAGTGAGAGTGTTTGAGATGCTGTTTGGAAAATACATAAACATCATGGATGCTGCCGCTTGCTGAGTGCCTGGAGGAGCCCGACTTGTAATTGAGCAACTAAAAAAAAAAAAAATGTCATTAATTTTTATGCAAGGAGGTTATTATAATTCCTCTGGTACAGAGAAGGAAACTGAGGCCCGGAGGAGGTTCGTTAAGTTGCCAAAAGCCACACGGTGAGTCGGCAGGGTCACGCTGAGCTGGGGCCCCCAGGCTTTCCTGTCTCACCCTGAAGCCACGTTGCAAGGGCTGCGTCTTCGTGGCAGCTATTTTAATAATACGCTAATCCCTAAATTGGGAATATTACTCATTTCCTCCTGGGATGGAATCCCTGAGCCTTCCAGATGGCCGTTCTGGGACAGAGAGACTATCTCTCCGTGCTTCAGGAGTCCGCATGGATCCCCCCGCGGGGGGTCCTGGCCAGCCCCAGGCACAGAGCTACTGTTTCTAGAACCAAGAGGCTGCTTTGCTAAGTGGGGTTTACGTGACCCTGTTTGCTACTTAACATTCAAGGCAAAGACAAAGAGTCATTGTGAACTTTTTCAATTCGGGCAAAGCTCTAAGAAGCCTGGGGAAGACCTTTGTGAATTGCGAGGGGCCAGGAGTCCCTGGGCTCCCCTCACAGTGCCTATGACAGTGGATCTCTGGGGGTGGGGAGCTCGGATTACCCCCGCCCCCCCGCCAGCCCTGCAGGTGAAGTTAGAGACGCTTCTTTCCTCTGTTGCTTCCTTGCACACATACCTGTTTATGAGCATGAATCACAGATTTCCAAATAACACATAGGACTGTTTTGTTTGTTTGTTTTAACACCCACCGCATAGCCCAGCCCCTCCAGTCTCCCTTCCAGCTGCCTGTCAGGTGGAATCTGAGCAGCCCAGCCGAGAGGCAGGGGTGGTGAGCCATCAAGTCAGTCTCCGGGAGCTTCGAAACTCCCAGCAATTTGTAGCGCAATTACCGGTCGAACTTGTTCTAGATCCTGGCCGGAGCCCTCCCCGAAGGGTGTGGTGGGAGAGCCCAGCAATATGCCGTGGGTGAGAGCCTTGCAGTGGATTGCTGGGCTGAGGCTCAGGTCCAGGAACACTGAAGGGGCTGGAGAATGTACCAGAAAGGCTTACAGCTCAAGACCGGGCTCGGGGGTCACTCTTGCCCCCTTTTCGGCTTCTAGAAATGCATGGCTAATGGAATTAACTCCATCAAGACTAGGAGATTCACAGGCTGACTGCCTTGCAAAATAGCCAGAGAGCTTCTTGTCCGGGGTAGAGGCGCACCAGTCACATTGACCCAGAGACTCAGCCCTTGAGGAGTCGATGGCCCTCTTAAGCCCCTGCTCTCCCTGTCCAGAAAGCTGTGTCACCTCCTGGGACTGTGTCCTGACCGTAGAGGTACGCTGCCCGACCCGGAGGAGGGAGGAACGAAGTCTGGAGGCGCAATAGAGCTCCGGGTCCTCCCCCATCTTAAAGTCACTAAAACAATGTGAATGAGTGCTCACACTTCATCCTCGTAATTGCGTGTTGACTGTAGATAAAGTGCTGTCTTAGGTATTATTTCATTTAATATTTATAGCTAACCTGGGTGTGGGTTTGTAAGCATCATTTGACAAAAGAGCAAAGGAAAACATCCAAGCATTTGGACCAGCTCAGTTATGAATGACATAAAAATCATCATTGAGGGCTTTATCCAATATGTTTATCAATAGCCCCTATACAATCTTTCAGGTCAGATTTTTTTTTTTACTAAGTTTTTAACTTGAATTTTAGTACAGTTAAAATACAGTGTTCTATTAGTTTCAAGTGTACAGACTAGTGATTCAACAATTCGCTACATTACTCAGTGTTCAAAGTAGTGTATTCTTGATCCCCTTCCTCTATTTCACCCATCCCCCCACCCACCTCCCTGCTCATAACCAGCAGTTTGCTCTCTATAGTTAAGAGTCTGTTTTTTTGGGGTGCCTGGGTGGCTCAGTCGTTAAGTGTCTGCCTTCGGCTCAGGTCATGATCCCAGGGTCCTGGGATGGAGCCCCGCATCGGGCTCCCTGCTCCGCGGGAAGCCTGCTTCTCCCTCTCCCATTCCCCCTGTTTGTATTCCCTCTTTCGCTGTGTCTCTCTCTGTCAAATAAATAAATAAAATCTTAAAAAAAAAAAAAGAGTCTGTTTTTTGGTTTGTCTCTCTTTCCTTTGTTTTGTTTGTTTATTTCCTTTGTTTTGTTTCTTAAATCCCACGTAAGAGTGAAATCAGGTGGTATTTGCATTTCTTTGACTGACTTATTTCACTTAGCATTATACTCTCTAGCTCCATCCATGTTGTTGCAAATGGCAAGATTTCATTCCTTTCTTTGGCTGAGTAATATTCCATTGTGTGTATATACCACATCCTCTTTATCCATTTATTAGTCGGTGGACACTTGGGCTGCTTCTGTATCTTGGTTATTGTAGATAGTGCTGCTGTAAACATCGGGGTGCACATACTGCTTCGAATCACTATTTTTGTATCCTTTGGATAGATACTTAGTAGTGCAGTTGCTGGGTTGTGGGGTAGCTCTGTTTTTTAACTTTTTGAGGAAACTCCACACTGTTTTCCACAGAGGCTGCACCAGTTTGCACTCCCACCAACAATGCACGAAGTTTCTTTTTTCTCCACATCCTCACCAACACCTGTTGTCACTTGTGTTTTTGATTTTAACCATCCTGACAGGTGTGAGGTGGTATCTCATTGTAGCTTTGATATGCACTTCCCTGATGATGAGTGATGTTGAGCATCTTTTCATATGCCTGTTGGCCATCTGGATGTCTTCTCCTGTCAGATCTTTTAAGAATTTATGCTCAGAGAAAAAAACATGACAATAAAGCATTTTTCCTTGCAAGTCAGAGTCCATCAGTGGTCATGCAGCTCATCATGTTCCCCTTTCCCGCTGGGCTGCTAGGAAGACCAGAACGACAATCAGTGGGTGGTTATTGCAAATAATTAGCACCCATGCTGAACATCTTTGCTTTCTCCTTTCTTTTAGTTGCCTTTCTCACCTTCTGTTTAATCTGTGTATATGTACAAAGACCATAGATTCATTGGGAAACTGAAGTCAGCATGAATAAATATATGAATATAATAAAAAAACAACCAAACGAAAAAAAATGTAAGAGGCAGAGACTGACCTCAAAGGCAAATCTCCTGATTGCAAAAGCAGCACATTTTCCACATCATCACCCAGCCCATTCTGGCAGCTCTGGTGTCTTTCTGCCAGAGGATCCCCCAGGAGTAGATGTGCCACTGGGGTGCCGAGTGGTGGGCAGTGATGTGTCACTTGGACAGGAAGAACAGGTGCTTAGGAGAGAGTCCTGACCCCACAAGGGCTACGCCCCTGTGTACATGTAACCTAGACTGTGCCTCGACCCCAAGCAAGAAGCTTTTGGATTATACTGCAAGCCAGTCAGCCTGTGCATCTCCGAGTTTTATTGGAATGAACAGCAATGTATTTCTAAAGCTGAAAAAGGAATGAGAGTGACCTTGAGCTCTTGTGCTGCTGTGGCCTCACCCCTAAGCCCTCACCCGCACGGACAACAAGGAGTCGGTCCTTATCAGAGCGGAATGGTCTGGAAGTTGCTGGCCACATGCCACCGATGTTCTTTTCCCCCCTCAGGAACAACCCAGCAGTCTTTCCTTGAGGGAGAAAATTTAATTACGAGGAATTTGCCAACATATTTGGAAAGAAAGGTAGGGCAGTTATTTTTCAATTAGATAGAATCTGGTTTTAATCACCTCCCTGGCAGCATGTCCCCCTGGGAGGCGGGCGCTAGTGGGGATGAAGATTGGAGCAGAGAATCAGAAAAGGAGCTTTGGGTTTGGATATCCCTCCCAGTTGTGAAATCCGAGATTCAAGGCTTACATAGCTATTTGCGGATCTCTGAATCTTACTGCACAAATGTGCTGTTCCTTCGAGGCTGAAGGATCCAGGGGGCGTCAGCAAAGCCAATTATTCGGTCTCTAGCTGCCCTGAGCCCGAACAATGGGCATGCTCCAAAATCTGCTGGAAAATCCCACACATCTCAGGCCCCCTCCTGGGAAAGAAGCCTGGGTGTCAGTGTGTATGTTCAAGAATGTGTTTGCGGGTGTGAGCAAGAACGTGAGTGAGCGTGTGTAAGTGATTGTGTAGGAGTATGAAGGTGGGTGAGTTGCGTGCATGTGTGTGTGCATGAGGGGAATGTTTGTGTGAGTGGGTGTTGGGGTGGGTCAACGTGTGCGCGCGTGAGTGTATGAGTGTGTGCATATGCAGGTTTCTGCCCGTGTGCCTAAGTGTGTGAGTGTGAGTTGCACGAGTGAGCACATGAGTGTGAATGCGTGTGGGTACGTATGCGTGAGTGTGTGTTGGAGCGGGTTTTTGAGTAGGTGTGTATGTGAGGGTGTGTGGCCTGTGCAACCGTGTGCATGTGGGTTTGTTGGAGTCTCAGTGCATGAGTGGGAGGCATGGGGAGAGGAGAATGCATCTGGGCTGGTAGCTTGCTTGACCTTGCCCTGAGCTGACAGAAATGAAAGCGTGGACTAAAGCAATTGGCCTCAAAGATAATCCCTCCCCATCTCCCTCATGCACCTAACAGTCCTTAAATAAATAAGGAAAGGAAGACAGACACAACTGCCTAGAAATAAGATAATTGTGTACTCTTCCCATTAGCTTCCCACATGGGCTCGCCAGCTTGACAGGCACGTGGAATGGCCCACAGCCAGGTTCCCAGTAAGTTCTGGACCATCCGAGCTTGCTCTCGATTTCACAGGTGGGCTCTGGAGCTGAAATCATCTTAGGAGCAGCAAGCGTGATGATGTCATCTTAGCTGTTAAAGGGTAGGGAAGAGCCTTGGTTCCCTCATGTTCTGAAGGCACAGAAGAATCAAGGGCAGAGCCGGGACCAGAGTTCTTGGTGTATACCAGAATGTGATTTAGCTTGGCTTCCTCAGAGCCACCTGCCTTCTTGTATTTTGTCCTTTCTTCATGCTCATCTCTTCCCTACCATGCCTTCCTGTGTCATCTAACTCATGGCTGGATTATTTACGTGGTGGTGTGACTGGACTCCTTTCTTCCCTCCTATCAATCATTGTGCCCTTAGCCAGCCTTACAATTGCCCTGAGTATGTTCCTCTGCTGTTCAGAGATATTCAGTGGGTTCCCACTACCTACAAAATAAAATCCAAGATACTTAGTTGGCATCCAAGATCAGTCTACTTTCTCTCAGTCTATTTTCTATCTTTACAATCTACACCTATCTTTACAGTCTATTTTCTATCTTTCTTATTTCTAATGTACTTTTTAAAAATTATTATGTTATGTTAATCCCCATACATTGCATCATTAGTTTTAGATGAAGTGTTCCATGATTCATTGTTTGTGCATAACACCCAGTGCTCCATGCAGAACGTGCCCTCCTCAATACCCATCACCAGGCTAACCCATCCCCCCACCCCCCCAGAACCCTCAGTTTGTTTCTCAGAGTCCACAGTCTCTCATGGTTCGTCTCCCTCTCCGATTCCCCCCCTTCAATGTACCTTTATCAAAATTGGTTTACTAATTGCATTAATAATGTACTTTACTCAGTCTTTCATTCAACAAATACATATTGACTACTTTCCATGTCCCAGTCAGTATGCTAGACACCATAATAACATAAGAACTTCATAATAACATCATCACATGGACTTCATGAGAACCTACTGTGAGTCAGCTACACTTCTAAATTCCCGGCAGGAAATAATTGATGTATAAAGCTTCTGCACGCACAACTCCAGGAGGTGCCACATGCATGGATGCCAACATGATGATGCCTTTTGGATTTGGCAACACATCAACTCTACATGCATTCTTCACAACCACCTCAAAAGAGACGTGGTTATATTTAACCCATTTTATTTTATTTTATTTATTTATTTTTTAAAGATTTTATTTATTTATTTGAGAGAGAGAAAGAGAGAGCACATGAGAGGGGGCAGGGTCAGAGGGAGAAGCAGACTCCCCGCCGAGCAGGGAGCCCGATGCGGGACTCGATCCCGGGACTCCAGGATCATGACCTGAGCTGAAGGCAGTCGCTCAACCAACTGAGCCACCCAGGCGCCCTAACCCATTTTATTGTTGAAGCAACATTGTTGCACTATTGCTCATGCATAGTAACATTAACTGTGAGTCCGTTGCAGGGTAAGTTTCAGTGCCGGCACTGAAACCCGATGGCTTGGGCTCTGCACCCATATGCCTGACCTTTATTATACTAGCCTTCCAAATGTGCATCATCTCATTAAATACTCACCACAATGTAATGAGGCAGTTACTAGCATCATCATTTTATGGGTCAAAGAAAAAAAAATGCAAGGTTCAGAAAAGTTAAATATTTGCCAGATAAATAGTTAATAAATTTCTCATCAGGATTTGAATCCAGGTTACATCAGCTTTTCTAGAGCCAAGTAAAAATTGTTCTAAATGTAATTAGTGTTCATTCCGGCACGAATGCTAAATTTGGATCCCCGAGGACAGGGATTGAGCCCTTGCCGCTGTCCAGCTTGGATGTCCTTCTCTCTGGGACTTTGTCTCCTCATGGGCAGTATAAAGGGACTCGATCATATCAGTACTTCTGAATCTTGGGTACACGTTAGAAGAAACTGAAGAGTTTTTAAAAATACACCTGTCTGTGATTTTCACCTCAATATTTAGTTGATGTGTGGATGGGCTCAGGCATTCATGTTTTTCTAGAGGGCCAGGGTTGAGACTACTGGATGTTCCATAGTCACTACCTTGGGAGATTTGCGGCTGCTGCTTCTCTCACTTCAATGTCATCCTTTTCTGTTCAAGTTGATGTGTGGCCTTGCACTTGAAAGGCATGGTCCTTGGGAACTATTTTAGGCAGGATAGGTTAGGTTGTGCTGCAGTGATAGATGACCCTGAAATCTACCCTAGATTGTATTTCTCACTCACTGTAGCTCAGCTGATGCTCCAGTTCATACTGCTTTCACTCCTAGGCCCAGGCTGACACAACAGCATCTATCTGGCAGAAGCCAACAGGTGGAAAGAAAAGATGACAAACCATGTGCTGGCCTTTAAAGCTTCTACTTCCAAGGGATGCTCATTGCTTCTACTTCTATCTCACTGCCTAAGCAGGTCACATGACCAAGCCCTAGGTCACTGGGGCGAGGAAGTATAATCTACCTTCAGAGAGGGCAAATGGTTTTTTTTTTTTTAAAAAAAGAAAGATTAATTTATCTGAGAGACAGAGCCAGTGGGGGAAGGGGCAGAGGGAGAGGAAAAGAGAGAATCCTCAAGCAGACTCCCCACTGAGCATGGACCCTGATGCGGGACTCGATCCCAGGACCCTAAGATCATGACCTAAGCTGAAATCAAGAGTCTAAAGCTCAATGAACTGAGCCACTCAGATGCCCCAGCAAATGGTATTTTTGTGTAATAATGAAGCTGCTACAGGTTGTTCATCTGCAAGCCCAACTCATCACCCCCATGAGGACCTACTTGACCCTTCATTGACTTTGTTCACTCCTTAATTTGAATCTCTATAGCACTTGGTTGAACCTCTCTTTTATAATATAGTAATCTGTGTACTGGTCTTGTGCCCTACACATCGTAATAAATTTTTTAATGCGGAAGCTATATTTGCTCATCTTTAAGTACTTTATGCACTGAAAGTATACATAGGGGCATGCAATAAGTCTAAACAAACACCTTTAAAATTAATTTGGCCACTTATTAGCCTGATGAGAAATCTTTTATTTTTTTTTTATTCTTATGTTAATCCCCATACATTACATCATTAGTTCTAGATGAAGTGTTCCATGATTCATTGTTTGTGCATAACACCCAGTGCTCCATGCAGAATGTGCCCTCCTCAATACCCACCACCAGGCTAACCCATCCTCCCACCCCCCTCCCCTCTAGAACCCTCAGTTTGTTTTTCAGAGTCCATCGTCTCTCATGGTTCGTCTACCCGTCCGATTTCCCCCCTTCATTCTTCCCCTCCTGCTACCTTCTTCTTCTTCTTCTTTTTTTTTCTTAACATATATTGCATTATTTGTTTCAGAGGTACAGATCTGAGATTCAACAGTCTTGCACAATTCACAGCGCTTACCAGAGCACATACCCTCCCCAGTGTCTATCACCCAGTCATCCCATCCCTCCCACCCCACCCCCCACTCCAGCAACCCTCAGTTTGTTTCCTGCGATTAAGAATTCCTCATAGCCTGATGAGCAATCTTATTGATAAATCTACACTGCCAAATTTATTTCTGTTCAGTGAATATTTATTGAATATTTACAATGGCAGAGTAGGAGTCTGGTGGAATCAAGAGGAGAAACTTTTGATTTTGGAGTCAGCAGGCTTGGGATTTGATCCGGACTCAGTCACAAGCTCTGCTCTGGAGAAAGTTACTTAACCACTCTGAGTCACATTTTCCTACCTGTAAAATAGATTTTAACAATCTCATAAGATTGTTGTAATGATTAAAGTAGGTAATGTATTTACCTGCAATACTGCAGGTAATTCAAAGTGATAAACTATAATTTTAGTAGTCAATTTTTAGACACAAATGCTTAATTTTTTTCTCTTTTTACAAAAACAACATCTCCTTCTCCTTCTCTCAAAGCCATGGAAAGGGGAAAATTACATTTAATTTTAATCTCCTGGGTCTCAGGGTGGCCTAGCATTACCCCTTTCTGTACGATCTCCAGGAAGATGCATGATCACGTACTTTTCTGTTTTTAATTTTTTTTTTTCATATGCAACTGCTGGAGTTCCTGCAGAGAATTAGCTACCCTGCCTTTGTTCAGAGCAGGCCCTGACTCTTCTATTCCTTCTGTAGCTGCATTAGCCCATTGAAATTCTACATTGGAGCCAATGTGTTGACATGGAATTAGTGTGTTTTTGGAGACTGACTAATTTTGGTTCAGATTCTGGCTCTGTTTCCTATCCCATGTGTAATTTGCCAAATTAGCTAACTCCAAGCATACATTTTTCATTCATTAAAAGGTTATAAGGTATAGTACCTTGCAGAATTTGTAGATCGAAGAAAATGTGATAGAATACAGAGCATGTACTGTCGTTTCTGCTATACATTTTGGTACTCTACTGAACAGGAGTCACCGTCTTCCCATCATCATATTGGATCAATGGACAGGTTGCCATTCCCACAGCAAGAGTCTTCAGGGTGAAGGCGCTGGACAGTTATTTTCAGGGAAATAAACAAGGTAAATATATACGAGCATTGGGTTTACTGCTCATGTCTGTGTTCAATCTTCTGTGTTATCTCTGCTATACATTTCCACGAAAGATGTCCCCAAACCTCTACTGGTGAGGATTTCTGAACCATAACCCAGGGATCTATACAGGGAAGATTTGTCCTCCAATAACTGTGATCCTAGAAAGGCACTTAACGACTGAGCCACCCAGGTGCCCTCTCATTGGAGATTCTTGATTGGCTGGAAGCCCCTGAATCTGCTTATAAGAAATGGCCAAAGAAAAATGACACTAGAATAATAGCCATAGAAGTACTGGTTAAAATATTTGAGCATTGGGACGCCTGGGTGGCTCAGTCGGTTAAGCGTCTGCCTTTGGCTCAGGTCATGATTCCAGGGTCCTGGGATCAAGTCCCGCATTGGGCTCCTTGCTCAGCAGGGAGTCTGCTTCTCTCTCTCCCCCTTCTTGTATGCATATCTCTCTCTCTCAGTTAAATAAAATCTTGAAAAAAAAATTGAGCATCATGGTCACAGTTGTGTATTTGTCATCTTGTTACTGCTAATGATTCTCAACTCTGGGCCACACACCAGAGACACTGAAGGAACTTTTTATAAAATACAGGTCTTCCTAGGCCATAGGCTATACCTCTGAAGCAGGTATAGAAATTCAGGCATCTGGAACAGAACAGGTATCCACCCGTCGACTAAGAAAGGATCAACAGGCAGAAGATGATGATGAAGAGGATGAAGACTTAGATGTTACAGAAGAAGAAAATTAATTTTCTTAAGTAAACCTCACCTTTCAGTTTTCATCTTAAATGACTTGGAATCCAGAATTACTACACTGTAAAACTTTATACTGGCTTCATACACGTTAAACCTCAAAATGATATCCTACTGGAAATGAAAATTAGAGGAAATTTGTGCTGACCAAAAATGAAGTTTTTTGTTTTTTAAAAAATATTTTATTTATTTATTTCACAGAAAGAGAGAGCAAGAGCAGGAACACAAGCAGGGGGAGTGGGAGAGGGAGAAGCAGGCTTCCCACTGAGCAGGGAGCCCCACACGGGGCTCGATCCCAGGACCCTGGGACCATGACCTGAGCCGAAGGCAGACACTTAACAGCTGAGCCACCCAGGTGCTCCCCAAAATGAAGGTTTTAAAAAATATTACACACCAGTCATTTCAACATCCTATCCAACAGTATGTGATTTTTGTATAGGTTCCATTTAAAAAAATATGTATTTCGGAGCAAGATGGCAGAGGAGTAGGAGACCTGGATTTTGTCTCCTCTCAGGAATTCAGCTGGATAGGGATCAAACCATTGTGAACATCTACAAACTCAACAGGAGATCGAAGAAAAGAAGAGCAACAACTCTCTCATCAGAAAAGCGACCACTTTCTGGAAGGTAGGACGTGTGGAGAAGTGAATCCGAGGCGATACTTGGGAGGATAGACGGCGGGGGAGGGGCCTCCGTCGGCCGCTTCTGGCAAGTGATAGAACCACGGAGCATAAAGTCGGAACTTTTAGAAGTCTGCTCCGCCGAGGGACGTCACTCTGGTGGCTAAGCGGGGGGTGGAACCCTCCGGGACAGTGTGGTCTCAGGACCCTCGGGGTCACAGAAAGACCGGGGGTGCCTGAGTGTGGCAGAGCTCCCAGGTAACAGAGCAGGGAAGCCGGCTGCAGAGGTGGAGCCCAGGCGCGGGCGCTCAGCTCGGGTTGCCATAAACCGTGATCCGGGCACAGTCGGGCCCCTGCTCCTCCAGCAGGGACCCAACAAGCGGCAGATCCGGGGAGACTCACCTTCTTCCCCGGGGAGGAGCCACGCGGGAGGGCACCGCAGGGATCTGCTGGGTTTGGAGACTCCACCCGGGGTCGGGTGCCAGAGATAGAAACGCGCGGTCACAGGCCGGGCAAGCACGGGGTGCGGCCGGAGACTGGGGAGACGGGAGTGACTGACGGCTTTTCTCTGGGGGCTCACTGAGGAGCGGGGCCCGAGTTCTCGGCTCCTCCAGGGCGGAGATTGGGAGGCCGCCATTCTCACTCTCCGCCTCCAAAGCTGCACGGAAAGCTCGCAGGGAACAAAAGCCCCGGAGAGCAAACCCGAGCAGATTATTTAGCCGGGAGGGGGCAAGGGCGGGGCAATTCCGCCTCCGGCAGAGACATTTGGAAACCACGGCAACAGGCCCCTCCCCCAGAAGATCAGCGAGAACAGCCAGCCAAGACCAAGTTTACCGATCAATGAGAACGGCAGAACTCCAGCGCCAGGGGAATACTGCACATAGAATCCATGGCTTTTTTTACCATGATTCTGTAGTCTTTCAAAGTTAGTTTTTTTTTAACTGTTTTTTTTTTTGAATTTTTCTTTTTCCCTTTTTCAACCAACATCTTATCAATCCCTTTTTTTAAAAAAACATTTTTATTTTTCATTTTTAGAGTCATATTCTATCCCTTCATAGTAGTTACCCGTATTTTTGGCATATATATATAAGTTGTTCTCTCTTTAAAATTTTGAGATAGTTTCTTCTAACAGATTAAAATATACCCTAAATCTCTAGTATATGGTTTTTTCTACTCCCCTGCCTGATCACATTCTCTCCTTTTTTTTTCTTTTTTCTTTTTTTAAATCCTCCTCTTTCTTTTTTCAAACAACTTCTTATCAATTCCTTTTATAAAATTTTTTATAATTTCCATTTTTACAGTCATATTCCATCCCTTCATCATATCAACCCTTATTTTTGTACATATATAAGTTTTTCTTCCTTTAAAATTTTGGGAGGCACTTTCTTCTAAAAGACCAAAATACACCCCAAATCTAGTGTGTGGCACTGATCTATAAACCAGCCTGATCATATTTGATCACATTCTGGTTTTTTTTGTTGTTGTTGTTTTGTTTTGTTTGTTTTTGTATGTTTTTATCTTTATCTTTTTCTTTTTTTTCTTTTTCTTTTTCTCTCCTTCCATTTCTTTTTCCACTGCTTCAGGTATTTTCTGATTTGTTTAGAGTATATTTTCTGGGGACGTGGTTACTCTGCTATCATTTTGTTCACTCATTAATCTATTCTCCTCTGCACAAAATGACAAGACGGAAAAAACCACCTCAACAAAAAGAAAAAGAGGTAGTGCCAGGGACCTACTCAATATGGACATTAGTACGATGTCAGATCTGGAGTTCAGAATCATCACTTTAAAGATACTAGCTGGGCTTGAAAAAAATATGGAAGTTATTAGAGAAACCCTTTCTGGAGAAGTAAAAACTAAAATCTAACCAAGTAGAAATCAAAAAGGCTATTAATGAGGTGCAATCAAAAATGGGGGCGCTAACTGCTAGGGTTAAAGAGGCAGAAGAGAGAATCAGTAATATAGAAGATGAAATGATGGAAAATAAAGAAGCTGAAAAAAAGAGAGATAAACAACTACTGGATCACGAGGGCAGAATTCGAGAGATAAGTGATGCCATAAGACGAAACAACATTAGAATAATTGGGATCCCAGAAGAAGAAGAAAGAGAGAGAGGGGCAGAAGGTATAATGGAGCAAATTATAGCAGAGAACTTCCCTAATTTGGGGAAGAAAACAGGCATGAAAATCCGGGAAGCACAGAGAACCCCTCTCAAAATCAATAAAAATAGGTCAACACCCGACATCTAATAGTAAAACTTACGAGTCTCATAGACAAAGAGAAAATCCTGAAAGCAGCTCAGGAGAAGAGATATGTAACCTACAAGGGTAGAAACATTAGATTGGCAACAGACCTATCCACAGAGACCTGGCAGACCAGAAAGGACTGGCAGGATATATTCAGAGCACTAAATGAGAAAAATATGCAGCCAAGAATACTCTATCCAGCTAGGCTGTCATTGAAAATAGAAGGAGAGATAAAAAGCTTCCAGGACAAACAAAAACTAAAGGAATTTGCAAACACAAAACCAGCCCTACAAGAAATCTTGAAAGGGGTCCTCTAAGCAAAGAGAGACCCTAAAAGCAACATAGACCAGAAAGGAACACAGACAATATACGGTAACAGTCACCTTACAGGCAATACAATGGCACTAAATTCCTATCTTTCAATAGTTACCCTGAATGTAAATGGGCTAAATGCCCCAATCAAAAGACACAGGCTATCAGATTGGATTAAAAAACAAGACCCATTGATATGCTGTCTGCAAGAGACTCATTTTAGAACCAAAGACACCCCCAGATTGAAAGTGAGGGGGTGGAAAACCATTTACCATGCTAATGGACACCAAAAGGAAGCTGGGGTGGCAATCCTTATATCAGACAAATTAGATTTTAAACCAAAGACTGTAATAAGAGATGAGGAAGGACACTATATCCTACTTAAAGGGTCTATCCAACAAGAAGATCTAACAATTGTAAATATCTATGCCCCTATCATGGGAGCAGCCAATTATATAAGGCAATTAATAACAAAAGCAAAGAAACACATCGACAGCAATACAATAATAGTGGGGGACTTTAACACCCCCCTCACTGAAATGGACAGATCGTCTAAGCAAAAGATCAACAAGGAAATAAAGACTTTAAATGACACACTGAACCAAATGGGCTTCACAGACATATTCAGAACATTCCGTCCCAAAGCAACGGAATACACATTCTTCTCTAGTGCCCATGGAACATTCTCCAGAATAGATCCCATCCTAGGTCATAAATCAGGTCTCAACCGGTACCAAAAGATTGGGATCATCCCCTGCCTATTTTCAGACCACAATGCTTTGAAACTAGAACTCAATCACAAGAGGAAAGTCAGAAAGAACTCAAATACATGGAGGTTAAAGAGCATCCTACTGAAGAATGAATGGGTCAACCAGGAAATTAAAGAAGAATTAAAAAAAATCCATGGAAACCAATGAAAATGAAAACACAACTGTTCAAAATCTTTGGGATGCAGCAAAGGCAGTCCTAAGAGGAAAGTATATAGCAATACAAGCCTTTCTCAAGAAACAAGAAAGGTCTCAAGTACACAACCTAACCCTCCACCTAAAGGAGCTGGAGAAAGAACAGCAAATAAAGCCTAAACCCAGCAGGAGAAGAGAAATCATAAAGATCAGAGCAGAAATCAATGAAATAGAACCTAAAAGAACAGTAGAACAGATCAACAAAACTAGGAGCTGGTTCTTTGAAAGAATTAACAAGATTGATAAACCCCTGGCCAGACTTATCAAAAAGAGAAGAGAAATGATCCAAATCAACAAAATCATGAATGAAAGAGGAGAGATCACAACCAACACCAAAGAAATACAAACAATTATAAGAACATATTATGAGCAACTCTATGCCAACAAATTAGATAACCTGGGAGAAATGGATGCATTCCTAGAGATGTATCAACTACCAAAACTGAACCAGGAAGAAATAGAAAACCTGAACAAACCTATAACCACTAATGAAATTGAAGCAGTCATCAAAAATCTCCCAAAAAACAAAAGCCCAGGGCCAGATGGCTTCCCAGGGGAATTCTACCAAACATTTCAAGAAGAATGAATACGTATTCTTCTGAAACTGTTCCAAAAAATAGAAATGGAAGGAAAATTTCCAAACTCATTTTATGAGGCCAGCATTACCTTGATCCCCAAACCAGACAAAGACCCCAACAAAAGGGAGCATTACAGACCAATATCCCTGATGAACATGGATGCAAAAATTCTCATCAAAATATTAGCCAATAGGATCCAACAGTACATTAAAAGGATTATTCACCACGACCAAGTGGGCTTTATCCCTGGGCTGCAAGGTTGGTTCAACATCCGCAAATCAATCAATGTGATACAATACATTAACAAAAGAAAGAACAAGAATCATATGATCCTCTCAATAGATGGAGAAAAAGCTTTTGACAAAGTACAGCATCCTTTCTTGATCAAAATTCTTCAGAATATAGGCATAGAGGGTACATACCTCAATATCATAAAAGCCATCTATGAAAAACCTACAGCGAATATCATTCTCAATGGGGAAAAACTGAGAGCTTTCCCCCTAAGGTCAGGAATGCGGCAGGGATGTCCACTATCACCACTGCTATTCAACATAGTATTGGAAGTCCTAGCCACAGCAATCAGACAACAAAAGAAATCAAAGGCATCCAAATCGGCCAAGAAGAAGTCAAACTCTCACTCTTTGCAGATGATATGATACTTTATGTGGAAAACCCAAAAGACTCCACCCCAAAACTGCTAGAACTCATACAGGAATTCAGTCAAGTGGCAGGACATAAAATCAATGCACAGAAATCAGTGGCATTCCTGTACACCAACAACAAGACAGAAGAAAGAGAAATTAAGGAGTCGATCCCATTTACAATTGCACCCAAAACCATAAGATACCTAGGAATAAATCTAACCAAAGAGACAAAGGATTTGTACTCAGAAAACTATAAAATACTTATGAAAGAAATTGAGGAAGACACAAAGAAATGGAAAAACGTTCCATGCTCATGGATTGGAAGAACAAATAGTGTGAAGATGTCAATGCTACCTAGAGCAATCTCCACATTCAATGCAATCCCCATCAAAATACCATCCACTTTTTTCAAAGAAATGGAACAAATAATCCTAAAATTTGTATGGAACCAGAAAAGACCGCGAATAGCCAGAGGCATGTTGAAAAAGAAAAGCAAAGCTGGCGGAATCACAATTCCGGACTTCAAGCTCTATTACAAAGCTGTCATCATTAAGACAGTATGGTACTGGCACAAAAACAGACACATAGATCAATGGAACAGAATAGAGAGCCCAGAAATGGACCCTCAACTCTATGGTCAACTAATCTTTGACAAAGCAGGAAAGAATGTCCAATGGAAAAAAGACATTCTCTTCAACAAATGGTGTTGGGAAAATTGGATAGCCACAGGTGGAAGAATGAAACTGGACCATTTCCTTACACCACACACAAAAATAGCCTCCAAATGGTTGAAAGACCTCAATGTGAGACAGGAGTCCATCAAAATCCTAAAGGAGAACACAGGCAGCAACCTCTTCGACTTCAGCCGCAGCAACTTCTTCCTAGAAACATCACCAAAGGCAAGGGAAGCAAGGGCAAAAATGAACTATTGGGACTTCATCAAGATAAAAAGCTTTTGCAAAGCAAAGGAAACAGTCAACAAAACCAAAAGACACCAGACAGAATGGGAGAAGATATTTGCAAATGACATATCAGATAAAGGGCTAGTATCCAAAATCTATAAAGAACTTATCAAACTCAACACCCAAAGAACAAAGAATCCAATCAAGAAATGGGCAGAAGACATGAACAGACATTTTTCCAAAGAAGACATTCAAATGGCCAACAGACACATGAAAAAGTGCTCAACATCACTTGGCATCAGGGAAATCCAAATCCAAACCTCAATGAGATACCACCTCACATTAGTCAGAATGGCTAAAATGAACAAGTCAGGAAACGACAGATGTTGGCGGGGATGCGGAGAAAGGGGAACCCTCCTACACTGTTGGTGGGAATGCAAGCTGGTGCAGCCACTCTGGAAAACAGTATGCAGGTTCCTCAAAAAGTTGAAAATAGAGCTACCATATGATCCAGCAATTGCACTACTGGGTATTTACCCCAAAGATACAAAAGTAGGGATCCGAAAGGGTACATGCACCCCGATGTTTATAGCAGCAATGTCCATAATAGCCAAACTGTGGAAAGAGCCAAGATGTCCATCGACAGATGACTGGATAAAGAAGATGTGGTATATATACACAATGGAATATTATGCAGCCATCAAAAGGAATGACATCTTGCCATTTGCAATGACGTGGATGGAACTGGAGGGTATTATGTTGAGCGATATAAGTCAAACAGAGAAAGACATGTATCATATGACCTCACTGATATGAGGAATTCTTAATCTCAGGAAACAAACTGAGGGTTGCTGGAGTAGGGGGTGGGGTGGGAGGGATGGGATGACTGGGTGATAGACACTGGGGAGGGTATGTGCTCTGGTAAGCGCTGTGAATTGTGCAAGACTGTTGAATCTCAGATCTGTACCTCTGAAACAAATAATGCAATATATGTTAAGAAAAAAAAAGAAGAAGGTAGCAGGAGGGGAAGAATGAAGCAGGGGAAATCGGAGGGGTAGACGGACCATGAGAGACGATGGACTCTGAAAAACAAACTGAGGGTTCTGGGGGGGAGGGGGTTGGGAGGATGGGTTAGCCTGGTGGTGGGTATTGAGGAGGGCACGTTCTGCATGGAGCACTGGGTGTTATGCACAAACAATGAATCATGGAACACTACATCTAAAACTAATGATGTAATGTATGGGGATTAACATAAGAATAAAAAAAATGTATTTCAAAAGTATTTCATATTAATGCACTAAACATAGTTGTGGTTGCAGTATAAGCAGATGACAAAAAAACAAGAGATCTAACAATTTGACTTGTTTCTTTTGCTTTCATTGCCATAAAAGGGTCTTTAGTCATTTTGATTAAGTACAAATTCTATTCCATAAAGCCTTAATAAAAAAGACAAGGGTTTTTTTTCCTTTCCTTTTTTTCACTTTTACTACAACCTTAAGTTTCATTGTTTGATAATTTACTTTTCAACAAGAGTATTATTACTTCTGATTAAAGGTAATGGGACACTAGGGTATCAGTGTCTTAAATTTTAGATTAAAATTTAGCATAAATTTTAGATTCAAAAAGAAAGCTACATTCAGCCTGATTCCGGTTTTAAAATGAAAATGATGTCATACTGAGGAATTATACACAAAACTACAACTTTTGGAAAGCTGTAATTTGGTGGAATGTTGCCTATGAAAACATCATGGAAAACCAAAAATCATTAAAAGTATAAAAATTTTACCAAACCACCATCTAATTAATGAAAGGGGATATAGTTACTTTTATTCCTGAAAATAATCAATTTAATCAGAGCCTTTCAGTACGTCCATTTGTTTCTTTGGATGGGGATTGTACTTTTGATATTTCATGGATGCCAGTCAAGCATATAAAAATTATGAAATTTATAAAATCATTTGGGATAACCCCAAAAAACAATTATTCATAGCAGACAAATAAAGACTTTCTAGAAAGCTTAAAAAAAGAAATCTTTATTGGTGAATTGGTGATTCTAACACACAGAAGCATAGCAAATATTGAGAAACCTGGAAGGTGGTAACTACCAGTGCTGACTAGACTAATAAAAATCACTTTCCAAGGTCACTTAGTAAGTGGTAAAAGCACAGACTGGAGTTCAAACCATCCTGATCTCACAGCTTGAAAAGGTAACTTTCAACAAAAGCAGGTGCAAAGAGTGCAGAGGGGTCCTATGGGATGTGAAGGGGCCCTGCCTGTGTTGTTTTGATTCAGTGGGATGAAGAAAAGAGCCAGAAATCAACATTTTAGAAAGCCCTCCCTCAACCAGGTGATTCTGATGTGGGTGATCTGGGGGCTGCATTTTGAGAAAGCTGTTCTACTCCCTTTAATTTAAAGAAGGGAAGCAATACCCTTTCTCCTAAGTACTTGGCCTACTTCTCAGCTTATGTAGACAATTAGGCCATTTCCATGGACATGTCATAGATCCCCTTTTTTTTTCTTTCTCCTTGTCGATGAGGGGTTTTTTTTGTAGGCAGAAAACCAAATGATAGACCTGTTAATTCTGTTAAATCTAGAGTCTAACCCCTTTTCATGAACTTCTGAGCTCTACACTAGATCCCATCTCCTTGCTCCTCCTTCCTCCATCTTTCGTCTGATCTGCACATCTGGTCCAGCCCACTGGATCTAGCCGAGTAGACAGGACCAGCCACAGGACATGGTGAGCACACGAAGGAAAACCTCCACTTCTGCTTGTCTTAGGGTAAATGGAATTCTCTCCCAGCCAGTTTCAACTCTCAAATCTGTTTCCTGGGAGAGAGGGCTTCTCTTCACAGTTCTCCTTCCCAGAGCTGCTTTCTGTCACCTTCCTCGTCATCTTCTAGCTAACACACTGCTCCCTGTTTGCTAAGATGTCTGCCCTGGCTGTCTTTCTGTACATATTACATTACATCTAAAGAGTGAAGACCTTCCCATGCATTGCTGACCAATCCTGGGCGTGTTGCCTCCTAGAACCCTCGTTGCCCAATATACCCAGAGTGGCTACTCCAGAAATCGTGGCTTTGAAGGAGGCCCTGCAGCATCTTCGTCCCAGAAAAACTTGGCACATGCTAAAGTCACATTCTGGCAGCTTTTGTTTTAAAATCAGGAAACTATGTATGTCTTGCAGGAAAATGACCTCTAACTACATCTGTCTTTCTTCTACCAATATTCCAACCAAGGTTGCGAATACACCGTACGTGTGTCCTTGCTACCTCTGGTCAGTCCTTCTGGCTGAGTCTGTTGACTCTGGTCTCATAATCTCTCTTAACGTGACATTTCATGACACACTACTGAGTGTTTGCACCATGCTGTGCAACCCAGTTGCTCCCCCCCCCCCCGCAAGAAGAGATCCCTGAACTGAGCTTACATTTCTTCTTCTTCTTTTTTTAACATATAATGTATTATTTGTTTCAGAGGTACAGGTCTGTGTGAGCTTACATTTCAATCAATTGCACATCTTGCTGTGAACTTCCCATCTCAGAGCCATGACTTTTCAGCCTTCTTATTGGTTTTGTGTTTGTCATAGTTTGTCAGATCTGTGGTAATTTTGTCACTTACTATTAACTTCAAATCAGCCCAAATGGCTCAGCAGGTCCAAGTGAACTAGGGCTATATTTCCCCCTTTATTTTCTTCCAACCTTCCTCTAAGAACAGCAACACACACACACACATACACACACACGCACACAGGAAGCCCTGAAGCCTTCATCCCCATTTATTTTACTGCTGGGGTGTAATTTGAAGAGGTGCACTAAAAATGTCAGAAGTGAACAGATTGGAATGAGTGTTTCAATCCTCCAGGCATGAGACACACTCTCCATGAAAGTAATCTTGAAAGTATTTGGACTTGACCACATTGTTTTAAACCCTCAAGTGAGGGTTTAAACCTTGTCTGCCGGATACAAAACAGACAGTCGGTGTGGAGAAAGTCCCCTTTTCTGTTTCCACCCCTCAGGGCAGAAGACCCCCATGGCAGAGGCATCTCTGCTGCCTGGTTGGGCCATTTCTAGGCATGATGCTCCCGTGTCTTCAAACCATTCTTCTGAGGGGTCTGGGCTGATTTGGAGGATCTCCTCCACCCGATGACTGAGGATCTCCTCCGCCATGCCAGGACATGAGTCCCCCCACCCTTGAGGAGAGAGCCTGAATGTTTTCTAAGATGAATATCCCAGCAAACTTCAGATGTGTCATCTCCTGCTGCTTCCTCCTATTGCTCTTGAAATTTCAGCTGGATGCAGGATTCCTTTACACTTCCTGTTCTGGGCCATTGTCCGGTGCTCATTACCCACCAGCTGTGGCCCAGCTGCTACATTCCACATCAGAGGTGGCGTCATGCACCTGGCGTGTGAGCTGATTTCTCTTCTGCCTCTTATCATGGTGCATTAAGCCTTCTGGGTCTTTGTTTTGAAAGCAGCTCTATAAATGTCAAATATTATGAACTGTCTAAATGAGAGGTGGGAAAAACCAAAGATCTTGAAGAAACTGAATAACTGAATAAAATCTGAATTTTTTTTTTTGCCCCCCACCCCCTTCTTTCCTTTTCCAGCTGCCACTTTAATTTGGATTTCCAGGCTAACATTCAAAGCATTGAAGTGATCATCCCCATAAATATCTGAGTTGACACAAATCTGGAAACACTAACCGTTTGAAAAGAAAACCAAGGTTATTATATTATTGCTCACATTAGCAATAATTTTGGCGTATAAGATAGAAATGTAAGCAAATGTGGCCATTATCCCTAAAAAGCTTTCAGACTAATGTAATTAAAAACAATATCCACCATATGCGTGGTGTCAGTGTGACCAAGAATAGTTCTGTTTTCTCTGAGGTGGCAAATCACAGCCTGTCTTTATAGATATTGGAGCTGTTTTTACAGTAACCTATTAACGGTCTCCTTGCTTTTACTCTCCTGGCTCATCCTCTCATTTGCAAATGATCTCCCTTAAATGCAAGTCATGTCAGGTCTTTTTCTTGTTATTTTTGTTAAAATCTTCAGAGGAGATCAAGGAAAAGAGCAAAGGCAACCTATTCAAACATCAGGCAATTCTTTCTGAATTCAACCTTTCAAAAGCAAAAAAAAAATTTTTTTTAACAGGTATATTAACTTATCTACCATTTCTTTGAATGGTCTAGACAGATAAAAACATTTGTCCCAAGAATAGAAGTCTTTCAGGAATATGTTGATAGAATGACTCATTCTTAAATAAGATTTTTTATTTTTGGAAGAAATCTGATCAGCGTGCATATCTTCCGCCATCTATTTCCATTCATTAATAGCCAATATGACAAACTTGGAAGAATTTATTTATTTTCCTGGTGTTTTGCCTTCCTTGGAACGTAAACATTCAACAACCAAACCAAAGGCAGTATTAACAAGGGAAAGCTTACAAAATGCAAGATGTCACATGAGCACTGGGTTATTTATGTTTTGTAAATTAATATTATAACCCATTGGGGCTTCTTCCTTTAATTGATCTCAGCTAAACTCCTGGGGCAATCTAGCTGTATTCCAAGGCTGTTGGATTAATAATAGCAGGGCTGGGCTTCTCCCAAAGGGAACACTTGCTGGTAAGCTCAAATGAATTTCTAAACATATTTTCAACATTGATTTCAATAAATGCTATACTCCGAGGTAGTGTACGTAGGTATGATTTATAGTTAAAAAGGCTTATACTGCGTAGTCTTACCATACTGCATATATTTCCTGTTGCTGATGGAACAAATTACCACAATTTTAGTGGCTTAAAAAGAATGAATTTATTATCTTACAGTTCTGGAGTTCAGAAGTGCACGATATGTCTCACTGGGCTAAAATTAAGGTGTCAGCAGGGCTTTCTTCCTTCTGGAGCCTCTAGGGGAGAATTCCTTTCCTTGCCTTATCCAACTTTAAGAAGCTGCCCATGCTCCTTGACTCCTGGCCTCATTCCTTCATCTTTAAAGCCAGCAATGTTGGGCCCAGTTCTTTTCAACTGCTATCTCTCTGGGTCTTTCATCTGATTCCCTTTTAAGAGCACTCATGATGACATTTGTCCTCTCTGGATTATCCAGAATAATATGTCTATATTAGACTCATCGAATTAGCACTCTTAACTCCCTTTGCAAACTTAAATCCTCTTTGTTATGTACGAGAACATATTCATAGGCTCTAGGCATTGGGATTGAGGGTCCAATAGTCTGCTCACCATACATATTGATAAACTTTTGAGGAGTTAAGTCAACTAGCTGGGGAAAAAAAAAAAGTCAATCCTTGAGTGAAATTCAGTAAAGACTGAGGTTTGGGACTTGAAGTAGATTGAAACGATAAATAAGAAATAAATGTTTTGAGTGTTCTGTGAAGTCTCAGCTCCCAGCATGGGAGTTGTGCTGTTGAACGTTTCTGAACAAGCACCCACTCATTACCAGACGCTGTTGAATCTGTGTGTATTAAAAAATAAGTAAAAGGGGCGCCTGGGTGGCTCAGTCGGTTAGGCGTCTGCCTTTGGCTCAGGTCATGGTCCCAGGGTCCTGGGATTGAGCCCCGCATCAGGCTCCCTGCTCGGCGGGAAGCCTGCTTCTCCCTCTCCCACTCCCCCTGCTTGTGTTCCCTCTCTCGCTATGTCTCTCTCTGTCAAATAAATAAATAAATAAATAAAATCTTTAAAAAAAAATAAGTAAGAAAGTCCCTGTCTGTCCTGCGACTGGGAGGACAGGAAGGATGTCAACAACATATAAAGGGCAGGAGATGCTGACTGTTGGGGTCTACACCAAGTATGGCTTCATCCTGGAATGAATTTGGAGCATTTGGAAAGGCTCCTCGCTGGGATGGCATAGCTGGGGCTGAATTTTTATCAATGAATGAATGAGCAAATGAATGGAGAAGCGTTCATGTGGAGAGAGTTCTAAGAGCAAGATTAGGCATGGGGAGATTCAGGTTTTGTGGAGTCTGAAACATATGATCTTGGGGGCTCTCCTTAAGAAGAAAAAGAAGAAAATGTCATGAATGCAAAATTAGGCCAGAAAGTAAATATTAAGGGAGGAAGAGAAAATGTTCCCCCAAAATGGCATATACCATAAGGGTCACAAAATCTGGAATTATGACATAACACGGTATTAATTAGCTGCCTAACTCACCTCTCTACTACCTTGTCTCTTCATTTGTGGCTACACATGCTTTAATCACTTATTCATGTGACAATAATTTTGCTCTATTACTTTAATAAAAATACTTGAAAAAAATTAATATTTTCCTCTACGTGGGTGATCTATTATTATTATTATTATTACTGAGAATTAGAATGGAAAAACATGTTATTTCCCACACAGATGCATTTTTCATTTGTAGTACTACTAGAGGATTGAATATTCTAAATAGAGGAATTTTGTTAAATTCTATTTTGTGTAACTCCCATAAAAAAGAGAAAAGATTCATGGCATGTGTTTATGATTGTGTACACTCTATTATTACATGTACTTCTGATAGTAGAGAACCTCCCAGTTTTGATTGGGCATTCATAAGAAACAAAGTTTTATACGTGTTTGAATGAGAGAGTTTTCCACAGACTAACTTCTGGCTCCCTATATTTCACATCTTGTGTCTCCTGCATGGGCCATATGCCATCAGGCCCCAGAGGATGGGCTATTTTCATGACACACTGCACAGGGAAAACTTGGGGAGCTCTCGCTATGCTAAGACAGCTAGAGAGAACATATTTATGCACAATATTGGCTACAAACTACATAAATGTTCCCCATTAATCCCAAACTACAAGTATTCCCAACTTAAATATTTCTTAGCAAGATCCCCCAGCTCCCCATGGCTACTCCAATGCCACTCAACACAAGTAGAAATATAATGGAAAGGAAACCAAAATGGAAAGATATTATGTGTTACTGCATCACAAACCACTCCCAAAACTTAGTGACTTGAAACAAAAGTAATCATTTATTATGTCACAGTTTCTGTGTGTCAGGAATTTAGACAGGGCACAGCAGGGATAACTTACCTCTGCTCTATGATGTCAGGGCCTCTACTAAAATATTTAAGAGCTGGGGAGCTAGAATGATCTGAAAGCTTGACTGGGGCTGGAGGATCAATTCTGATGTTGGTAATTTGGTGCTAGCAAATTGGTTTCTCTACACACGAGTCTCTACATGGGGTGGCCTGAGTGTCTTCATGATGTGGTGGCTTGTTTTCTCCTGGGTGAGCAATCCAAGAGAGCAAGATCAAAGGGGCAATATCTTTTATGACTTGTGCTCAGAAGTCACACACGTTCACTTATGGTTGCAAAGGTAGACACTTATTCACATGACAAGAAGAACACAGTGGTATAAATACCACGAAATGAGAATCATCTACATTATGGACTGAGGGTCTGTGTCCCCCCAAATTTCTGTGTTGAAGCTCTAACCACCAATGTGATAGTATTTTGAGGTGGGGCCTTGGGAAGGTAATAAGGTTTAAATGAAGTCATGAGAGTAGGTTGCATGATGGCATTAGACTCTTTATAAGAAGAGGAAGAGAGACCAGAGCTCTTTCTTTCCCCTATGTGAGAAGGTGGCTGTCTGTAAGCCAGGAAGAGGGCTCTCACCAGAAACCAAATCTAGATGGCAACTTGATCTTGGACCACTGGCTTCCAGAACCGTGAGAAACCAATGTCTATGTGTAAGCCACCCAGTCTATGGTATTTTGTTATAGCAACGCGAGCCAACCAAGACAGTTGGAAACCACCTTAGAGGCTTGCACCACAAGAGAAGTGAGCCTTAAAAAAACAAAATTAAATTTTCTCATGTTGACATATTCAAACAATTATATGACCATGTGACTACGTTAGTATGGTTTCTTCCAGAACCTTGGAAACAGGAAATAGAAACTTTAACCAAAAGGTTTGTTTCTTCTCTGAAAGTTGGACTCTGTTTTGCTATTTATATCAACTCCCACAAATATCCTCATCCCTTGAGCAGAGTTTCTGACATATGGCAAACCCTATTTTGATTTCTACCATAAGCCTGAGATGCAGGGAAGTTCAGGGTTAATATTAACCATGGGGTTTCCCTATATTTCTCTACATCATTGAAGTCAATGTTAAAAGAATACCAGGAGCGGGCGCCTGGGTGGCTCAGTTGGTTAAGTGACTGCCTTCGGCTCAGGTCATGATCCTGGAGTCCCAGGATCGAGTCCCGCATCGGGCTCCCTGCTCGGCGGGGAGTCTGCTTCTCCCTCTCCTGCTCCCCGTTTGTGTTCCCTCTCTCGCTGTGTCTTTCTCTGTCAAATAAATAAATAAAATCTTAAAAAAAATAAAATAAAATAAAAAAAAAGAATACCAGGAGCAACCCAAAAAGGGAAAAGAAGGCAGAGGATGGTGACCTAGAGCCTGAGATTAGGTTAGTGGAAGTCTAAAGGGCACTTCCATCCTGTGGTCTGTTTTGTGACTATGAACCTCAGCTCTTATTTTGAACATCATGACACATGCCCCTAAACTCTCCTGAGAATCTATTCTCCAGATCTTCCTTTTAGACAGACAGCTTCCCCTGCAAGTACATGCCACTTTTGGCAAGGGATTTGGCTTTCTGGCTACTGGACACTGCATTCCACAGGCTCTCTTGCAGCTAGGTGTATGACTAAGTTCTTGCCAATGGAATATAAGCAGGAATGATCTATACAATTTGGTGGCATTTTCTCTAAGGATATTACTAGTTCCCCACTGCCCCTCTTTCTCCCTTCCCTGTGGTGAAGAGATGAAAAGAGCTGCCTTAGATTCTAACATGGAAGCCACATGGTGAGGCTAAAAGAGCTACCAACCCCGTTGCTCTACGTAACTCACCTCTGGACCCTTTTGAGAGAGTAAGAGGGAAAAATGAGCTTCTGTTTTATCTAGTCCATGAAAGTCTGGTGTCTGTTAGTTCTAGCTCCTTACTTTGACCCTTACAATAGTAAAATAGTGAGTTAAACAAAGACTCATCTCCCTTCAGACAAACATTTTTTTTTTTCCCCCCAACAATGAGTAAGTCATTGCCCGGATGCTTGATAGAAAATGACCCGAAACCCAGGTTGGAATAATCCAGCCATTTCTTCTGTGTTTCCATGCTCTGGCCTGCTCTTGGTGGTCCTTACTTCCAGACTCAGTCTCTTTTTCAGCAGCATCCTCTGAATGTGAAGAAACTATACACACGATTATTTCATCCCTATTGTCTCCTCTTTGCAAAGATGAGTGAGTGTTTTGATTGTGAAATTCTCACAGTGGGGATTTTGCTATTTTTTTTTCCTGCTCACCTGCTCTTTTTTTTTTTTTTTCCCCTGTATGTCTCATTTCAAACCTTGTAGTGGGAGGAGGAAACCTGTCAGCATGTGTGGGTGACAAGAGTGAGGTGAGAACTGGATGTATGGTCTGAGGTTACAGGAAATGGCTGTTTATGTAGCCCCATTGGTACTCAGGGGATTACAAAATGAAGCATTAAATTCATATGTTCTGACTCACTATTCCCTTGAGCAAAGGACTTCAGAAAACACAGGTGTACGGCCTATTGAGCTGATGGTTTCCTTTACAGTTTACTTCTGAAGAAATAAACTTTGACATTCTACCCCAAGGGTTACAAAGTTTTACCTCCCAGAGAGACCCCTGGGGTGATGTGTATTTTATAAACCTCAGAAATGAACTTGTATTTAGGTGGGGTTCACCTTTGGTGATATCACTCACTCCTGGTTTTTCTCCTCCTTCATAGGATGGAGCATCCTGGCCTTTACCTCTCGCTCCTTTTTTTCTTCTGACTCCTGAATGCTGACTGCTCCCGAATCAACTTCGAGCCTCCTTCTCTTAACTATAAACTGGGTCTCATGGCTGTAAATAACCTCTAGGTTCCCATGACTCCCAAATGTCCACCCCTGGAATTCCAGACTTTTTTTTTTTAAAGATTTTATTTATTTATTTATTTAAGACACACACAGAGAGAGAGAGAGAGAGAGAGAGAGAGACTGAGAGCAAGCATGAGCAGGGGGGAGGGGCAGAAGCAGGTTTCCCATTGAGTAGGGAGCCCGTTCGATCCCAGGACTCCAGGATCATGACCTGAGCTGAAAGCAGCCGCTTAACTGACTGAGCCACCCAGGCACCACCTGGAATTCCAGACCTTTATATTCCAAGTGCTTACAAGGCAAGCCAGTCGTCCAATATGCATCTAGAACTTAATGTGCCAAAACAAAGAGAAAAGCAAAAACAAACAAAACCCTCCATCTTGCCTTTTTCCCAAACCTGCTCCTCATCCAATAAGGAACTATTAGTTCAGGTAATGCTGTAAAAACCCATAATGGCTCAAACACAATAGAAGTATATTTCTCACTCATTTAGAGTTAAAAACAGGTGTTCCTCGTCAGCAGGGGCTCTTCTCCAGGCTGTGCTTCAGGAACCTGAGTTCCATATCATCTTGTTCTGCCATCTTGAACATGTTGTTTCTGAGATTACCGTGCCTACCTACGTCGAGGAGGCAGAAGAGAAAATAGTGTGGAGGATTACGAATGGGGGATTTCTATGGACAGTCCCAAATGTGACATACACCACTTTTCTTTACAGTTTATGGCTAACTATCATACCAACCTGCAAGAGAGCCTGGAAATGAAGAGAAACGACTTTGCCTCTAACACATCTCACTTTTTGGCCAGAAAATACCCATTTCTTCCTTGTCCTCTCACACAAACAAAACACAGTCCAAAGTCCAGGATCTCCAGTTTTGTGCAAAACTCTTGATCAAGGGATGCCTGGGTGGCTCAGTCGGTTAAGTGTCTGCCTTTGGCTCAGGTCATGATCCCAAGGTCCTGGGATCGAGTCCCGCATCAGGCTCCTTGCTCAGTGCAGAGCCTGCCTCTCCCTCTGCCTGCCATGCTCCCTGCTTGTGCTCGCTCTCTCTCTCTCTCTGACAAATAAATAAATAAAATCTTAAAAAATAAAAACACGATCTTGATCAAGCCTAGAGGGGACCTGTCAACTCAACTTCTGGTCAGATGGCTGATTCAACCCTGGAAGGTCCATCATCTTTTAATTCTCTATATACATGTTGATCTCCACTTGCGAACAGCTGATTCTTGCCTGAGCTCACCTCTTTCTTGTAGTACTTTACTAAGGGCAGCCGATAGTAACTAACATATAACACTCTAAATCCTTCCAGCCGATGACCTCAGAGCTACACCACAATGCCTGCCCATTAAGCAGTACCATTTACTTTTTTTTTTTTTTACTAATGGCAACACTCCCTTCTGGAATAATTACTATACAGTAGCAAACACACTAAAAAATAAGCATTTTGAAGATACTGTTTCTTTTTTTACTTTTCATAATTGTTTCATTTATCCACTCAATACTTTCCCTGTTAAAACTCCTCAAAGGATTACTACTGGATTTAAAATAGAGTCTAGGGGCGCCTGGGTGGCTCAGTTGGTTAAGCGACTGCCTTAGGCTCAGGTCATGATCCTGGAGTCCCGGGATGGAGTCCCGCATCGGGCTCCCTGCTCTGCAGGGAGTCTGCTCCTCCCTCTGACCCTCCCCCCTCTCATGTGCTCTCTGTCTCTCTCATTCTCTCTGTCTCAAATAAATAAATAAAATCTTTAAAAAAAAAAAAATAGAGTCTAAACCCTGTACCATGAACTATAAGGCTTTGTGTCATCTGGTTATCACCTACATTTCCAGCCTCCTCTGGTGCCCTTCTGTCCTACCCCTTGCCACATTTACCTAGGGCCATTTTCGGTTTCTAGAACATGTTCAGTTGCTGTCTTTGTGTTACCCGATACCCTTGCTTGTAATGATCTTCCTCCTTATCATCATGTGAATTTCAAAAAAAAGAGAAAAAAAAATCTTCTTTGTTATTTACATATGGAGGTTTAAATGTAACTTCTTCAAATAGGCTTTGCCTGGCTTCTTTCACTCTATTTTGCTTTTTCTAGTTATTGCTATCTGATTTTCTTCTGTTATCTCTTTCTCCCTCACTTCATCCTTCATTCCTTCCTTTGTTCCTTCCTTCATTCCTCCCTTCCTTTTCCCCCCCTTTTTATCTCTACTAGCATGTAAGCGCCATGAGACCAAAAATCTATTTAGTTTTGTTCTGTGACTTTCTATTCATGGATAAAAACAGTACCTGGACCATCATAATTGTCTAAAAAATATTTGTTGAGCAAATGAATGAACTCACTCTTCTTGAGGAAATGCCAGTACTAAATTTTGCAGTGAATCCTATAAGTCTAGAACTGAAAGAGACTTGATTAACAAATATGTCTAATCCCCCAAATGAATACATAATAGAGTAACCAAAGTTGCAAAGTTGGGAATATTTGGAACATTGTCTCTTCTACTTACATGTTCTATGATATATAAAGTGGTTATTTCAAATGTCCAACTAGTTATTCCTGGAGAACAAGAATTACCACATTATAATTCATTTGGCATCAGTGATCAAGTGATGATGGTCCCAGTGTACCAATTTTTCTCTCTGCTTAAATTAGTCGGTCAATGGGGTCAGAGATAAGTGTATATATTGACATGGCATCTCTCAGAGGATTTCAATAATCTGATTCTAAGGGAGGATAGAACATTTTTGCTATTAAACTTCAGCAGCTAGTAAATCAGGAGCTGGCAAACCAGCACATGAACCCAAACTGGCCCATCAACCATTTTTATAAATAAAGTTTTATTGGAACACAATTCTACCTATTCATTTATGTGTTGCCTATAGCTGCTTTTGCACCATAACTGCAGAGTTGACTATTTGCTTCAGAGGCAGAATGTCCCTTAAAGCCTATGGGGCGCCTGGGTGGCTCAGTCTGTTAAGTGTCTGCCCTTGGCTCAGGTCATGATCCCAGGATCCTGGGATCGAGTCCCACATGGGTGTCCTTGCTCAGCATGGAGTCTGCTGCTCCCTCTCCCCACCTCCCTGCTCATTCTCTCTCACTCTCTGACAAATAAATAAATAAAATCTTAAAAAAAAAAAAAAAGCCTAAGACACTTCCTATCTGGCCCTTGTTGAAAAGTTTGTTAACCCTGTAATAAACTATTCCCCCTACAGCCCTCAATCCCACAAATACATTTCAGCTTATTAAAATATGGCACTTTCTCATTGAGAAATTTAAAAATACATGTTACCTGTAACCCAAGGGCTGAACAATTATGCTTCCCTTTTAAACATTGTATCTAATGCAAAGTCTCCCTTTTTTAAAAGATGTATTTATTTATTTTAGGGGGGAGGGGCAGAGGGGGGGAGAGAGAGAGAGCATACTTCCCACTGAGCGGGGAGCCTTATGTGGGGCTTGATCCCACAACCCTGAGATCATGACCTGAGCCAAAATCAAGAGTCAGATGCTTAACCAACTGAGCCACCTAATTGCCCCCAAAGTCTCCTTTTTAAAAATGATTCTGACACATAAAAATGCTTTCAAACAAAACAAAACAAATGAAAACATTGAGCGAACTAGAGATTCAGTTACAGTATGTGGAACAGTCTGTTGGTTTTCTTCAATATTTATACTTTGTTATGTTTTTGTTTTTGTTTTTCCTTTAGTGATTGAATGATTGAGTTTTAGATGGACAGGTAACCATTCTGCTGAAATTGCATTTTCCAGCCTCTTTTTTTTTTTTTTTTAAGATTTTATTTATGGGGAGCCTGGGTGGCTCAGTTGGTTAAGCAACTGCCTTCAGCTCAGATCATGATCCTGGAGTCCCAGGATCGAGTCCCACATCAGGCTCCCTGCTCAGTGGGGAGTTTGCTTCTCCCTCTGACCCTACCCTTTCTCGTGCACTTTCTCCCTCTCATTCTCTTTTTTTAAAAGATTTTATTTATTTATTTGACACAGAGAGAGAGAGAGAGAGCGCCAGAGAGCACAATGGGGGAAACAGCAGAGGGAGCAGAGAAGCAGACTCCCCGCTGAGCAGGGAGCCCAACTTGGGGCTTGATCCCAGCACCTTGGGATCATAACCTGAGCTGAAGGCAGGTGCTGAACCGACTGAGCCACCCAGGTACCCTTTCAGCCTCTTTTGAAACTTAGGTGGCTATATCCGTATGTCCTGGCCAATGCTATGTGTGCAGAGGGGATGTGGGCAATTTCTGGGTCCCAACTTCCCTTTTTTCCACTGTACTTCCCACTGACAGGAATGTAGATGTCAGGGTGGAATTTGGGGCTGCCTGCTTAGACCATGAGATGAAATCTTTGTATTTAGATTGGCAGAGCAACAAGAGAGAAAGATGGTGATGCAGGGCCATCATGTTAAATCCAGGGCTGTTGATCCTTAAACTTGTATGGAGATAGAAAAATAAGTAAAAACTTAAGGTGCTGTTATTTTCCAATCTTTGATACAGTAGTTGAATTAATATATTATTATAGGTAATAATTACAGTGTTAAAAATTCTCATTCAGTTATAAAACCCCAAATAGTGTGTAAAATGACCCCATATCTCATCTAAACATCTTCTTACCCCTTTTATGAGAGGAAATCCAGATTTAGAGATAAGTGCCTACAACATCACATAATCTGGATGGAATTTAGGACTGATTCCAAAGCAGAGTCTGGAAACATATATTGAAATCATGACACAAAGAAAGCAAGAAAATGAAGATATGAGCCACTTGGTGTCTTTCTTGGCTTTGATTATTTAGGTCACTAATAATGGTAACTATTTTTTCTTTAATATTGACAACAAATATAAAAACAATACCATTTATTGAGTATATACAGTAATATAGGACTCTGCGAGAGGCCCTTTATAACTAATATCTTATTTAGCTTATCCAGAATGTCTCTTTTAAAATATAGAAACTAAGGCTAACAGCATTTGAGTTTCTGGGTGAGGCATCCACTCAGCAGCATGAGTGAGATTTATATCCAGTCTTTGTTTACTCCCAAGACTATAATCTTTGCGGGGCGCCTGGGTGGCTCAGTTGGTTGGGCGACTGCCTTCGGCTCAGGTCATGATCCTGGAGTCCCTGAATTGAGTCCCGCATCGGGCTCCCTGCTCGGCAGGGAGCCTGCTTCTCCCTCTGACCCTCCCCCCTCTCATGTGCTCTCTGTCTCTGTCATTCTCTCTGTCTCAAATAAATAAATAAAATCTTTAAAAAAAAAAAAAAGACTATAATCTTTGCGATCAATCATGCTGCATCCACACAGTCAGGCTTCTTTCATGTCAACACCCTGTAAAGTGTTTTAGAATCTCTCTCTTCATTTTTTTTTCTTGGTAAGAAAACATAACATCCATTATCTCAGGATTCTGTGAAGAGAAAGCTTGAGGTTTGCCATCCTTACCCAGCTCCTGTTGCACAGATGTTGAGCACTGATTTCTTTTATTAGAGTTAATTCAGAATTGCCAGATTCTGAAGCAGAAGAACACTCTAATCCCACATGAGTGTGGAAATTGTAGGAATTAAGCAAAGGTATGTGGGCGATTCTGTTAAACCAATCTCACAGATGGGGAAGGAAAGGAACAGAGAGGCTTAGCAAATTTCTCAGGTTTACATAGGGAACATGAACTAGTTAGAGCCCCTATTCAGATCAAAGTCAGTATGCTTCTGGGGAAGAGTTGCTACTTGGGTGGCCCTCAGTGAGCCACATCTTCTGGTATTCAGTCTCTTGTGTAGTTTCCTCTCACACTAACTGAGCTTGGTCGTGAAACTAGCTTTGGTGTAATCCCAGTGTAAAGTAAGCTGAGGTTTGATACATTTGCCCACTGGGTCCTATCCTTTTGGACTGCTGGCTCTTGGGATAAACCCTCTCAGGACCCAGATATGCTGAGAGAAGCCCAACGAGCCAGGTGGATAGGCCACATGGAGTAAACTCCAGGCTGACAGCCCCACTGAACTTCCAGGGGGCAACCAGCACCAACTTGTCAGCCATGTGTGTGAGCCATCTTGGAAACAGATCTTCTGGGCAGAGTCAAACTGCCCTAGCTCATGCAATGGGGAGCATAGATTGGAAGCTCTGACCAAATCCCTGAGTTGCCAGCAAATATATATAATTTTGTTTTTCTGTTTAGAATTCCAAGCTTGGGATGGCTTTTTTCCCAGCGATAGATAACCAAACATTTTAATTACTCTTTCTGCTATATTGCAGTGCCCTGGATCATGAGCAGAAAGGTTAAGGTTTTGCAAACCAAGACGTAACCAACGTCTTACCTTTATAGGTCTAGGAAAGCAATAGACCTAATCAATACCTTGCCTTCAATGTGTTGTTTTATTTTGTGTTATTTTTTTTAAGATTTATTTATTTGGGGCACCTAGGTGGCTCAGTCAGTTAAGCGTCTGCCTTCAGCTCAGGTCATGATCCCAGGGTCCTGGGATCGAGTCCTGCATTGGGTTCCCTGCTCAGTGGGGAGTTTGCTTCTCCCTCTGCCCCTCATCCTCACTTGTGTTCTCTCTCTCTCAAAAATAAAGAAAATCTTTTAAAAAAATAAAGATTTATTTATTTATTTGAGGGAGGAGGGGCAGAGAGAGTCTTAAGAAGACTCTGCACTGAGCACAGATCCCCAGGTGGGGCTCGATCTCACGACCCTGAGATCACTGACCTGAGCCAAAACCAAGAGTCGGATGCTTAACCGACTGTGTCACCCAGGTGTCTCTTTATGTGTATATGTGGTTTTTTTTTTTTAAGATTTTATTTATTTATTTGACACAGAGAGAGAGAGAGAGAGAGAGGAATCACAAGTAGGCAGAGTGGCAGGGAGTGGCAGAGGGAGAAGCAGGCTCCCCACTGAGCAAAGAGCCCGATGAGGGACTCGATCCCAGGACCCTGGGATCATGACCTGAGCCGAAGGCAGACGCTTAACGACTGAGCCACCCAGGCGCCCCTTTATGTGTTGTTTTATAGGAAAATAATATAACTCACTCATTGACAATAAGGTGTGTTCCTTATCTGTCTCTCCACCCGGATGGTAGGAAAAGTTACCAAAGGCTCCAAAGTGGGAAGGAGCCAGGTGGGACTGAGGTTGAATACTCCCTCAAAACTGTGGCTTTGGCCAAGTGACTGAACCTGTCGGATCCTCTGTTTTCACATTTCTAAACTGCAAAAGATGATCACTCTCAGGTTGGAGGAAGGGTCATCCCTGGTGTGCGTGAATGGCTCTAGCATTGTATCCATCCCATGGAAGGTACTTAATATAAGGCAGCTGCTATTGTCACTTTAGGTTATAACTAATATCTTATACAATTTATTGTCTGCAAAGGTATGCTCTCCAAGGACTGAGGAGCTGTCTGAGGTCTACAGTTTATGCCAAAGGGACAGGTTTCTTGATGTAAAGCTCTACCTCTATGTGACCTTAGACACTGTGGCCAAGGCTTATAAATCCCCTGAGAACAAGAGGCATAGAATGCTGTAGTTATTCCAGAAACAGGGAGTGGAAGCAGCCTCTCCACAGTGAGACCTTCTTTGCCCTCCCCATTCCATGCAATGACCCCCTGGAACTTCAGAGCCCGGAAATATGAAAGCCAACTTGGAGATTTCTCTCAAAAAAGCATTTTCTCCTCAATCACTCCTGCCTTGTCAATTCCATTCTGGCATAAATAGGGCTCTCAAGATATGCCAATTATTTCCTCATTATTCTCCCTGAAGTGCTGCTGATAGATGGAAACGTCGGGAAGGATACGGTTGAAAAGGTCTGAGATCAGTGAAGCCGACATGGATGCTGGGGAGCAGTGCAGGCTTTGCACAAGGTGGGACACATGAGTCTCAGATGGAGCTCCAAATGGTCCCTGAGAGGGATGTCAGATTGTGCAGCTCCCTTTGCAAAATGCTCTTCTCTTTTTAAACTTGCCCTACGTGGAGCAGGGCTCTCGCTCTTCCCCAGGGAAGTTTAGGAAGGAGGTACAGCCAAGAAGTAAAAATAATCAATGCACACCTCGCACTGTGAAATCAGAGGAAATGATTGATGTGTGACAGCTCTCACATAGCAGCTTCCCCTCTGTGACATTAACTTGCAACCTACAGAGGAAACCCTGCTTGAGATGCTCACAGATGAGAGCACAGTGAAAAGTGTGTGTGTGTGTGTGTGTGATTCCTTCTGTGAAGTGTGTGGGTTGGGGGGGGCTTCAGTTCAATTTCCATGGCAGGCAAGAAGAGAGCAGGAAATCAAACATTAAATGTTGAAATGTTGGTGACAGCCTGAGTTGAGAAAAAAAAAAATATATATATGGCACATCTGGAGAGCTTATTCTGAGACCATTACTGGACCTGTCTGCTTCTTCCTCCTGTCTCTTTCACCATTGTGTAACGGGTTTGCATCAAGGGAGCTCTACCTCCGCTAGGTCAAACCTAGGCAGTCTCGTTAGTGTCAACTGTTCATTGTAGGGGTGCCTGGGTCGCTCAGATGGGTAAGCCTCCGACTCTTATTTTGGCTCAGGCCATGATCTCAGGGTCCTGGGATCCAGGCCCAAGTCAAGTTCCGCACTCAGCAGGGAGTCTGCTTGAGGATTTCTTTCCCTCTCACTCTGCCCCTTCTCCCCTCCCACCCCACTCTCTGTCTCTCTCAATCTCTCTCTCTTTCTCTCTAAAATAAACAAGTAAATCTTTTTTTTTTTTAGAATTTATTTATTTGAGAGAGAGAGAATGAGAGGCAGAGAGCACGAGAGGGAAGAGGGCAGAGGGAGAAGCAGACGCCCTGCTGAGCAGGGAGCCCGATGCGGGACTCGATCCCGGGACTCCAGGATCATGACCTGAGCCGAAGGCAGTCGCTTAACCAACTGAGCCACCCAGGCGCCCAACAAGTAAATCTTTTTAAAAAAGTGTTCATTGTTCTCTGCAGGGTTTTGGAGTGGGTTGGACATCTTACTTCAAAGTCAGTGCTGATTTTCACAGTGTATCGGAGATCCAAGAAAGCATGGTGATCATCCTAAGGAAGCCTGGGGAATACTTCCGCTCCTCACGGCAGAGCAGGGCAGAGTGTCAGTGACACATCTGGATGAAAAACGAAAAGAATACCACAAGGTTCTGAACTCATATAGGTTCCATGAAGATGAATCTAGCAGAACAAAAAATACCCTTGAAGGGAGAGGGTATGTGGCAGTCTGTTTTTCAACGCGGAAAGAGAACAGCGTTCAAGTGGCAATTTCATGCGAAGTACACATTCTGAGGCTTTGCCAATCTATATTTGATATATTTGATTGGTTTTTCTTTGCAATGCTTTTAAAAGTAAATGGAACTCGGTTTAATAAATGTTTATTGAGCATCTACTCATGCCTGGCACTAAGATCAGCTCAAAGAATGCAACAGTGAATAGTATAATGTAACCCAGAGGAAAGAGGTGTGAGCGAGAACCCCAGGAGGTGGTTCATCTGGGTTTAGGAACTCATCCGCAGCCAGACTTCAGGAGCAGGACCATCTCCTGCCTCACTGCTCCTGATCTGATGGACACTGGGTACCCTTCCTGACATCATCACTGCTGCCCTCCAGGGCACCACCATCAACACACTGCAAGCCTCAGGATGCCAGCGTGCCCCCTGCCCTGTGGCCAAGTGGAAGAGTCACAGAGAATGCCTCTTTTCGTGTTTAGAAATTGTTAGAAGCAGGACAGTTTGTGTCTGGAGGTTTTAAAGAGATTAAGGAAGCAGCATCATCAGGTTTTATTTTTTGCTTTGTCCCATCACCTTACCACCATCCCTTTCCACTCCAGGTCCTAACATGGCTCCTTGAGACCAGGCTGAAGACATATCAGATGGCTAGAAACCATGTTGTATTCAGAATCACAAGTTCTCTCCAACAACCAAGACTCAGCTCCAAAGCCTCCATGCCAGGTTTTTCTTCTTCCCTTTGACTATATTCCCCTTGATGTTTCTCTATCCCAGTCCTTGCGTGAATGTGCTCCCAGCAGATCCACCTGCCAGGCTTACAGATAAACTTAGACATGTGTGAATTGCCTAGGCAAGTTTAGGGTTGCTAATGCACAGAGATTTGAGGAATGTGTACTTTGAATCCTGCAGAATCCTGTGGACTCTTTCTAATGTCTACTTCTATATGACCTGCTCCCATTTGTCTAACCTCATTTCTCAAGACTTGTTTATATTCATCTTCTGTCCAACCTGTATTGAGTTGCCTGGGGATGCCATGCACTGTTTTACCTTCATGCATTTGCCCACACTATTCTTGATCTCCTGTCTTCTCTCCCATTCTGCATCTGATAAGGACTTTCTTATCCTTTAAGAATCAGCAAAAATGCTTCTCCCTCTCCCATCTGAGACACTCTTACCCCTGCTTCCCTAATGCCTTATGCACACCTTTGTATATCCCCAAGGCTGAGTGCATTTTTATTTATCTCCTGCTTTAAATTCTGAGCTCCTCCAGGGCAAATTCTGTCTTATCATTTGATTCCCTATGCTTGGCACACAATTTGCCATGAGTCAGGGCCCAATAGTTGTTGAATGGAAGTCAAGACCAATGTTCATGTTTATACCAAACAAAACAATGCCTATAAAGATCACCTGGAATTATTAATGATACCCACTGAAAGAGATTGTCCCTCTCTCCTCTGAGAACTAAATGTATGAACATGAATACAGAATGCATGTTTGAACTACTGATATCCACTCAGATAGAAGCCAATGTCCAGAATGTGGGGCTTTATCTAAATGCCCTCAAGAGTAGCAGGGAGGGCAAAGGGAAGAGGTGGCTGTGGTTATTTGTGTTTCTGGCCTCTGTGCTCAAGGAGGCTCCTCGAAGGCTGTGCAAATCTCTCTTAGCAAATTATATTATCATTAGCCACTTTATAGAAGTAAACTCGGAATAGAAGCAGACATGTGATGTTGAAGTAATCACAAGAAACTTCATTGCGGCCTCTTGAGAAATGACCACAACTGGTGAACAAACCAACCACTAAAACGATAAGTCAAAACAAAACAGAACAAAACAAAACAAAACAAACCAATAACTGGCTTTTAGAGCATTTTCATAGGAACTGAGGTCCCGTTGAAGCTGTGGCATATGATAAAGTCAGACTCTAATGGCTCTGTGATTCCCCTGTTCTGAGGTTATTGGTCTGAGGTTCTGAGAGACCCATTTCTTGAAGACCCTGTCTAGATGGGCTGGGGCTGTCTGCAGTCTGGCAGGTGGGGGAAGCCAAATTTCTAAACCTGAACTCAGCAGCACATTGGCACTCGGAGCCCTACAACAAATGTTCAGCTGTGATTTTTCATGTATCTCTTTATAATCCTCTGCCTTTGAGTCATGTCCTTTGTATTTCTCAAATCCTGGGTGATGCAATTTTGCTCAAAGTTCTTAAGAAGACTGTTTATAACATGAGCCTTTTATAGGAAAAAGAGGAAAGCAGATGCTTATTTTATTGCTGAGCTGTTTTGTGTTGTTTTATGGTTTCATGTACACAAGGATGATGTGCAAATAATCTGTCTATTCATTTTCTTCACTGCCTGGTATGGGGACTGGGACTCTGAGGGCCATCTGGGCCACTCTTGCCACAATGGCTTTGCGGTTCTTGGAGGAGACACCGAGCAATCCGCACGGTGAGATTTGTGGCACATCAGCAGCCCGTCAAGCTCCTTGACACTGTGGACTAGGAACTTCCATGAGCCACTGGGAAGCATGCGCTTTGTTTTCTTGTTGCTCTGTTAACCCGCCTTGGGCATCAAGATCTGGCCCTTGAATCTTCTGTGCACCCTATTGTCAGTGTCTCTCAGTTTCTACCAGTTGTGCTTAATTTTGATATATCAGTCTGACTGGTGCCAGAGGAACTTCTTGATCCTCTTTTTAATGATCTTGGACTTCACAAGAGGACCGAGGACAGCCATGATGCTGAGTAAGAGAGCTGCCACCTCCATAGGCAGCACCTAAGAAGAGAGGGGGCATTCCTGGGCTTTTCTAAAGAGAAGGAGTAGGCGGTTCTTTTAATAAATGTATGAATCATGATATTTGCTAATCCTAAAACAAATATGTGGATTCTCATCCTCTTGGGTCTACATAAAAGAATAGTTCCATGTAAGGAATTACTCTATTTTTTATATAGAATATACATAGTAATTAATAAATCTGCAGGTAACCATCATCCAACTTCAAGAGCTATTGACTTATGTCCCGTCTAGTTTCACCTCGATCCCTACTCACTTTCCCCTACACACACATATTATTTCAAAGCAAATCTAAGATGCATCATTTCATTCATAAATATTTCAATATGTATGAGTTACTTTAAATATTATGAACTGAAGCTCTTTTTTATTCATTTCACTAAATTTAAAAACAATGATCTTTCAGCAAGAGAGAAAAGTATTGATCCAAATAACTTAAATTAATTGGCCTACTTCCTGCCGATAATAGAGGAGGCCTCTTCTATTCCAATTGACATTTCCATTCCATTTGATGTATCAATAAACATCAAAAGAAAGAGTTTTGTAATGAATAATTATCTCTAGATAACATGATAAATACTGAATAGTCCTTGTTCATTCGTGTTTAACTTTTGCTTCTTTAACATCTTCTGTTGACTAATTCATTAATTCAATCTTGCACAAGGGATATCCTGAGAACCTCTTCTGAACCAGACACCAATGCTATGCTCTGGGAATGGAGTTGGAGCCTTGTGGAAGAAATAGACAAAAAGATAACCACAATGAAACATTGCAATGAAACAGGAGGACTTCTATGCCATCAGGGGCTGAGGACCATCCTTTGGGTACCATAGGTCTCATTCTCTTCCTTCTTTGCTCTTTCAGTTAATAAAGGTTTCAGTGAGTTATTGGAAAGACACATCTTAGGGCTGTCTCCTTTGTGTAGCTGGTGCTGCCCTCTGATTGCCCAAAAGATAGTGGGACTTTCTACAGATTTATGAGAGGAGAAAACCATTCATCCTTCATGTTAGTAATTCCAAAGCATATATTGCTCCCAGGCTCCTATGAATTTCATACAGCCTGACATAAAATGCTCAACCTGTTTCTGATACAGAACAACTTTTCTTTCTTCTTTCTTTTTTAGAAGTTGTATAGCTTAATCTTAAGACAAGGCAAGCCTTTGAGGGAAAAACAAAATAGCTCTGTTCCCCCCCTAACCCCCCAAAGGGAGTGGAAAACAGACTTTGTGCTCCTGTAGCCTGGTCTTTCCAGTCTTCATAATAGGGGCATACAGAGTTTTCACCTGTCATTGATTTAGGCTGTAGTCAAAGGGCGATTGTTTTCTTCCTAAGGAAACCTCTGGGGACATTTTGGGAGAAAAGAAGAGAGTATTTTGGCTTTTGGAAGTAGAGAGCAGAATTGTTTTGGAAGAATCTTGGGTGAAGCCCAGAAGGAGGGGAGAGGGGGACCCACAGGGAAGGGGACACCAGATCCAGGTACCAGTCTCACCTGAAGAGACAGAGCTCTGAGAGAAGTTCTACTCCCCAGAGCACTGCCAGTGTGTGTCCAAGGTCTGGATGCGACCAGAGACTCTCACCAACCAACAATCTAACTTTTCATTTTCTAAAGATTTTATTTATTTATTTATTTGAGAGAGGAGGGAGGGGCAGGGGGAGAGGGAGAGGGAGAGAGAGAATCTCAATCAGCCTCCATGCTGAGCGGGGAGCCTGATGCAGGGCTTGATCTCACGACCTTGAGATCATGACCTGAGCAGAAATCAAGAGTCAGTCTTTTAACTGACTGAGCCACCCAGGCGCCCCCTGAGAGGCATGTTAAAACTATGAGTAAAACAACACCACTGCAAGTTATCAACATCTTATATAGCACTGGGTGCCAATTGTGAGAGCATGGGGTTTGACTGCTGGCATAAACACAATGCATAGACCTACTTTTAAGTTTACAAATTTTTTCCTCTGCATGTCCAGCTGTAAATGAGCCCACCAAAGCATTCTTCATTTCTGTTACTGTTTCTTATAATTTTACTTCTAACATCCCTTTTGATTCTTCTTTATAATTGCCACTTCTCTCCTGATATCACCCATATGGTCTTGCATGTTGCCAACTCTTCCCATTAGATTCTTAAAGATATTCATTGTAGTTATTTAGAATTCCCTCTCTGATGATCTAATAGCTGTACCATCTCTACATCTGGTTCTGATGATTGGTTTGTCTCTTCGGACTGGTTCTTTCTTGGCTTTTGAAATGTATTATACTTTTTTGTTGAAAGTTAGGCATGTTGTATGATGATAATAGATACTTAGAATCTTTAGTGTGAGGATTTATATTGATTTGGCTAAGAGTTGGGCTGTGTTTAATGTTTGTTATTTCTATAGACACCAGATGCTTCAAATTCCTCCAGTAATCTTGCTTTTTCCTCCCCTATCCATTTTGATGCTTCCCTTTGTACTGCTTTCCAGGGACAGGATCTGTATCTTTCAACTGGAATCCTCTGTTATTGGGGGATGTTGTTGGTATGGTAGTAGGATCTGGGGAAGTAGACCTTTCGCTAATACTGTGATGATGTCTCAGTCTTTGAAGTGCACGGAAGGCCTGTGTCTAGGAACTGTGGCCTTCATAAGAGTTTCTGAACCCCCTCCAAGAGTGGGTTTATGCCTTTTTTGTGCCCATTCCTTTCCCTGACTACAGTATTCACAGTCTACCTGCTTGGAGCCTTTTCCCTGTGATCAACGGCTTCCCCTCCCTCTTTTCCTTAGATGAGACAGAAAGGCTGGAGGGCTGGGATAGGCATGGTTCCCTTCCTCTAGCTAGGATGAGATGTATATTTATCCCTGGTCCAGATGTTTCTCCCTGAAGATTAAACCTTGGGTAATCATCCTGATTTCTCTTTTCCTCTCTCTGTCAAGGTAAATGAACATGGAATGATGGGAAGGGCATGTTCTCCGATCCTCCCTGTGAGAGTCTGATGGGATTCTGGGGGATGAAGCTCCCAAAAGTGTAAGGATATCTGTATAACTCTGATCCTTAGTCCACACTTGGCCTTCATCAAGTGTTCCTACTGGCTTACAGCACCCAGGAGCTTCTGCTCCAAGTAAGCAAGTCTCACCCCCTCCATCTCTCTGGAGGCACCTTCTCTCCACTTTTCGGGATGGTGATTTATCCTAGAGCCTCAATTATCTGATGGGTCCAAGAAAAGCAGTTGAGTTTACTTAGCCCAGCTTTTTCTTGTTAAAAGGATGAGAATGAAGACTTCCATACTCTGTACAGTTCAAAGCTGAAACTGAAAGTAGAAGTAACTTTTTTTTTAATATTAGTGTGTTTTGCCAAGTTATTTTGCAGAGTGCTTGAAAACAATTTGCACTCTTACTACCTATGAGTGAAATTTCCTGTTTCCTCACTATCCTCACCTACTTGCCAGCAATTGCTATTATTTTTATTTTTCTGGCAAACTAATAGTTGAAAAGTGGTTTGTTATTGTGATGTTTTAATTATAAGAGTCTGAATATGTCTTTCTATGAATTAACTAAACAGAGTGGTTCATATAAATTTCCTATTCAAAACTTTTAACCATTTTCAGTAGTGTCTTTTTCTTCTTTTTTATTTGTGATTTTAATGTATTTTAGATACTGATCCTCTTCTGCTAGACTTTACTGTAACTATCTTTTTCTGTTTTCATTAAAAAAAAACTTTGTCTAATATTTCTTTATTCACTAAGGATTATATATTGAAATCAATTAAATTTAAATTTAAATTTTTAATTTTAAAATTAAAAAAATTTTTTTTTGAAGATTCACATGTGTTTAATGTATATAAAGGCGAGGAAAGGGCAGTCCTGGATTCAAGAGCGGTATTCTGTACAAGGCATATCGTGGGGCTGAGGGGGAAGGGCAAGAGACTGTAGAACCCACACCTGAACATGTACAAAAATAACTTAACATGGCGACCCCCACCAGCAAGGATGTGGAGCTCTCCCCAGGCCCCAGGGCCGGGGGGGCACATTCTAGAAAATGGCACAAGGGTTGCTAACCAGTGCGGGCCAAGGTGCTGTGGGGGTGAGAAGGTTTCTGATTTGTGTTTTTTGGGTTTTATTTAAAGTTTTTTCTAGCCTATGTTTTCTTAGGTATTATTCTAAATGTTTTAAAGTTTATTTTTTTCATATTTAGGTCTTAATATATGTGGCACATCCTTTTTCTTTCTTTTTCTTATAAGCCACAGGTTTTTTTTTTTTTTAATGTGGTGATAGAAGTAATAATATTTATTCAGTAATTGATCATTCTCCTGGTATTTAGAGATTACTAGCAACCAATAATAATATTTTCATAACACACCAAGATCACATGTATGTTTTGGGATTTGTTGTGAGATTTCTAATACAATCTATTGATCCCCTTTTTTTCTGTGCTAACATTACATTGTTTTAATTATTATAAATTTATAATGAGATGATATCTGGTAGCTCTACCTTGTTATATTTTGAGAATTTTGAGAATTGTCTTCACTATTCTTGGCATTATATACTTTTATATAAATTTTAGGATTAACTTGTCTAGATTCACCAAAAATATCTTTTGGGATATTAATTGGAATTTTATTAATTTTATAGATTTATGTGTGAATATTTGACATCCTAAAATATTAATTTTTCTACTCATAAACATGTTATATTTTCTAATTTATTCATATAAATCTTCTGTTTTTACATTCTTCCATACAGGTCTTGCTTCTACTTTTGGGGTTTTCTCTTAATAATAATTTTGATTGTTCATTTGAATGGGATATTTGTTTTACCTAATACTTTTTCCAACTGATTATTTTTGAAGTATAGAAATGCTACTGTATTTTCTTAGAGTTAACATGCTAGCTGAACTCCCTATTCTATTAGTTTGACTATAGACACTATTATATCTTCTCTTTGGACAATCATTTGTCTGGGAATAATGCCAGTTTTGTCTCTTTCTGTCTGGCCCCTATAACATTTATTTTTCATTTATTTCATTGTCTTGAGCCTCTAATACAATTTCAAATAGTAGAGTGATCCTGACTTTGTACCAGACTCAAATGGGTATTATGGGTATACTTATACAAATTTATCATATTGATTTTTATGGTTAATTTTGTAAATGTTTCCCATTTTCTGAAAAAAATAGGTATTTTTTAGTGCAGAATTATGTGCCTATGCATGCACCTATTGGCACTCTAAGCTGGATACTTCTCTAAGCATCCTGATGTGCATTATTTAATTTTATTCTCACAACAAGTTTATGGAGTAGGCACTATTCTTATACCTATTTTGAAGCTGAAGAAACAAATGTACACCTGTAGTAACATAGCTAGTAAATCAGTGAGCAAGAATTTAAATCTAGCAAGATGTCTTCCACCCAATCTTCTGTTCTCAACTACCATACAATAGTGCCTACCCTAAATTCACAAATATTTATGTCTATTTTAGATGAAACTTTTAATTGTGTTGACCTTAATATTTTTCATTCTTGCCTTGTTTTTCCCTACCTTATTTATCTTTTTTATTTGAGAGAGGAATATTAAATCTCTCACTATGGTTGTATGTGTGTCAATTTTATCACATAAATCATTTTTTTTTTGTATTGTAGTGTAATGCTCAGAATGTAGTCATGTATCACACATTTTCACTGTCTTCTAGCTTTAGGAATTGCTCTTGAAAAATTGCACATCACTATGATTTTCATACCTATTGTATGAGATCTGATTTTTCTCTCTGGAGGCTTTTAGGGTTACTTTGTTTTCTCTGTTTTCTCAGTTTTTTTTTTTTTTATTTGAGAGAGAGAGAATGAGAGAGAGAGAGCACAAGAGGGGGGAGGGTCAGAGGGAGAAGCAGACTCCCTGCTGAGCAGGGAGCCCAATGTGGGACTGGATCCCGGGACTCCAGGACCATGACCTGAGCTGAAGGCAGTCGCTTAACCAACTGAGCCACCCAGGCGCCCTCTGTTTTCTCAGTTCTAAAATTTTAATATAATGTGCTTTGGGGTGTGTGCATGCATGCATGAGTGTGTGTGTGTGTGTGTGTATCCTTTCTCATTGCTCTGGATATGTAGTGAGCTCTTTTAAACTAGAGAATCAATATTTTAGTTCTGGGATTTTTTCTTCTATTATCTCTTTGATAATTTCTTTCCATTTCTTTCTCTTTCTGGAAATACTAAGATCAGATGCTGGATCTAAAATAATCTTCTAATTTTTTCTGCCACTCTTATGTTCAAATCTTGGCCTTTTTCTTAGACTTTTTCGGGGTTTTTTCCACTATATCATCAAACATTCTATTAAATCTTATTTTAATTTTCATATATTCTTTCTTGCTGTTGAAATTCCTTTAAATATGATTTTCTTGATTCATTGAAACAATTTCTTTTCTAATGTGTGTGTGTGTGTTTAATTTTTTCCTATAATATGCATTGCTCTGTTTCCTCTGAGTTCTTTATTTTCCTGTTTTTTTTCCTCTCTTTTAATTTATTGCAGGGATTTCTGCAAATAACAAGGGATCTACTCTTCATTCCAAATAAGGAGACACTGAAATGTTGAGTGCTAAGCTGTTTACATGGTAACAACTGATAAACTTTATTAGCTGATAAACTTTATTGGAGAAAAAATGAGAAGGGATCTAGAAGTTTCTTTTGGAGATGACTGAATGTTAATGTCTGTAGGTCTTTTCTCTCAGATGATTCTATTTAGCCAATGAGAATCCTTACAAATCTGCTGTTGGGGTTTTAAACCTATACCCTGGCACTCTGGGAACAGAGTGGAAAATGAGGGAAAGAATTCTTATTGTTCAATATATAGTTGTTTACTTGATCTGCCTTCTGGTGTTTTCAGTGGCACTATATGCCTGCCCTCATTTATACCTTGCATCTGGGTGTCCTAGAACTTAGAAACAATCATCCTTTCCAGAGTAATCTTTATCTTTTGCTATAGTTGTGGGAATGGGAAGGGGAAGGGGAGGATCTGGGATGTAGCTCCTCTTGTTTCAATCATTCTTCTGTTTAAGATCCATTTCTCAATCTGTTTTCTCATACATGGTGTTTCTGGGTTTTGAGTTTTCAGCATTTTGGGACATGGATCAGTTGCTTCCCTTTGGATGTCCTCTTTTATTTTTTATTTTTTTAAAGATTTTATTTATTTACTTGAGAGAGTGAGCCAGAGAGAGTGCATGAGTAGGGGGAGCAGAGGGAGGAGCAGAGGGAGAGGAGAAGCAGGCAACCAGCTGAGCAGGGAGCCAGATGTGGGGCTCCATTCCAGGACTCTAGGATCATGACCTGAGCCCAAGGCAAATGCTTAACTGACTCAGCCACCCAGGTACCCTAGATGTCCTTTTTTAGCATTTAGACTTCTTTCTCTGTGGTCATCTTATCATTCTGTTTGTACTTGCAGGCTAATATAGCTTTTTAAAAGTCACTTTAGTTGGCTTTCTGTGTGGAATGGAGATAGAGACATGGCTATATTTAGCATATTTAACCAAGTAGAAAGCTATTTGATACATTTTCAAATCTTTATTTTATTTTACTTCCCTATTCTTTTTCATGTATTCTCAAGTGTGGTGTATACTATCCATTTCTGTATCTCTTAGTATCTGTAACACACTTATTTCTAAGTGACTTTCATACTGCCATATGAAGAGTGAACTGCCCTCTGTTTAGACTCATCAGCTTTCTCTCACGATATGTTTGCTTCTGTGCTTTGCTTACTGCTTCCTCTCTTGACTTCTGAGATAATTCACTATGTGTACTGCTTTTTTATAAACAGACTTTTAAGGGGTTAGTTTCAAGCTTGTCTCTTTTTGGTCCCTTGTTGGTTTTATATCAGTTTTTACATGAGTTTCTTGCCTAAGGGCTTTCCCCATGCTGTTGGAATTCCAGTTCCTGCAAGGGAAACATCATCCATCTAAGCCCAGGTAGGTAGCACCATGGCAGAACACGTGGCTATGAGGAGAATGGAAATTTTGTGCATGGGACAACTTTTCCCAGATTCCAGGCTTTATGCAGGCAGCCCACTTTTAGCTTACTTCCCCTTCCACTATCTTCTGGCACAAACTCTGGGCTTTAGCCCCAGAAAGAGAGCAACAGTGATATCAGCCCAGCCCATCAGGTGTACATGAAGACTCACTGTCTCCTTGTCTCCTTGGTCTTCCATTATCACTTCTTGTTTGGGTATGAACTTTCTACTTCTATGGCATCTGGATATTCTGTTTCTTACATTCAAACTCTGATACATTTTTTTCTCATATCTCATCTAGTACTTCTGTTGTGGAGAACAAGAGACAGAAGAGGGAGGGAATATCTAGAGCCCTTAATTTACAGCTAGTCAGGTGTGTGTGTGTGTTTGTGTGTGTGTGTGTATGAAATGCTCTTTTTGTGCTTTGAAACATCCCACTCTAGGCACAAAGGAGCCCTGAGACACCTTACAGGTTTATAAATAGAAGGAAGAATTCTTCCACCGGAGTAAAAGTGATCACACCAGAGCACCCTGAGCAAAAGAGGAATTAGAAATGTCTATTATTTACACATATGGAGGCCCACAGAAGGCCCCTTAACAGAATACTTTCCCCGCAGGCTACTCAAGATAAAAAAGCCCACCCACAATGAGTTTTTTTTTTTTTTTTAAGTAAGTGATCTTAATCCAGTCTCTTAATAAATGGGCATTAGGGGGTTTATGTAAATCCCAAAATTTTGTGCACGACTGTGTGGACATGGGATTTTTTTTCAGATGAAATTATCCATTGTGTCTATCTTTTGCTAATATACAAATAATCCTAGTTGTCAATATGCCCGCTGCTACTTCATCCTGATCCTTTACATGTATTTGTTCAACGAATGCATGACAGAAAAAGGGAACGCTGGAGGGAGTGGTCGAGAGAGGGAACGGGGAATGGGACTCTGTCGGTACAACACATCACTGTGCTGAAAACTGTTAACCAAAGAACAAAGGAAAATTAATTTTCCAAACCCTATCTGAAGAATGTATCCTCTGTGTTGCCAAAGCTACAGCAATGACAACACTTGCATGTCCTCATTCAGTAGAGGTAATGGGTATTAATATACGTGAGAAGACCTAAACTGTGTGTTATTGAGCATGAAGCAAAGAAAAGAAGCCAGGGATAGTCCGCAGATGGCCTTCCCCTATTAATCCATTTAAAAATGATGGGGGAAAAATGTGAACACAATTTTCAGATCAACTTCCCACCAGACCTCAAGGGAGCCTCCAATTTTATCCCATCTCCATTAGGCTTCATGGAAAGACACATGACTCCTTTGTCTCTCACAATAAGAACCCCGCTCCTCAGACGGATGATGCAAGAGGCAATTATGTGCACACCAATTGTTTCCACAGCTTGGAAGAGAAGTCACTGGTCTCTAAACTAGCTGCGCAGCTTTGCAAAAAGCCTCTCAATCTGGCCCGTGTTCGATGACAGAAGCCCTTCCCCCACACCCAGTAGACTTTCTGGTTGGAAAGGAAGGGACAAGGAAGCAGGTAAATTGCAGATCAGGGCAGGCTGAAGCAGGTTTTGTAAGGAGCTGCACAGCTGTGACTGGAGAATAATTCCTCCCCGCCAGTCTAGGGGAGGCATGGTCAAAATAGATGAAGTGGCATGTACGGTGTTAAGTAGATTCAGTCCCTGATGCCTTTTCAAATATTTCTACCAGGTTTCCCTGAGCAGAGTCTGCTGCCAATCAGCGACTCACTGGGGAGGAACTCTAAGAGGGAAAATTAAATCATATGCTGCTTCTCTAAGTTGGAGGGAGATGGGAGAAGAAATCCTTGTCAGGGAGGTCAAGGAATGATATTAATAAATAAGTCAATTTCCTAACCAGTGAAATAACCCTTTTGAAAACTTCCAGACTAGTTTATCTGTACAGAACCCCCACACCTGTTTTTTTTTCTCTGCTGATTATTCTACCATCTCTCTAATGTCCTTATTTCCTATAGTAAATTAGTAAAACAGAAGTTCTCTGAAATGAAGTCAGTATTCAGAGGAAAGATACCCCAAAGTGGCTTTGGAAACACATTCAGAGCCATTCAGGAAAGTACAAGTCATTGTTCCCATCTTGTAAGCTCTGCACGAGGGCTCTAGTCCCTCTCGCCCTATAAATTCTCTTTCCAGTAAGGGCACTAGTAATGGATTGCAAGTTGAGGACAAAGGGTGGGCCACAGACCCCATTTTGAAATAGGTTAACCTTGTTACTAGAGCACAGTCTCTGCTTTCTGTCCAGACTCCGACTTTCCTCTCTGAATTCCAACATCTGTGCTTTCCAGAATTAACTGCTACCTGGTCCACCTCTCCATCCCAGTCCCAACTCACCAAACCCTAGGCTGCCTTAGACCAGTGCCATGTTCACTATAATGTCGAGGATGTACATTTCTAGAGCTATGGTAATATATGCATTCTTGTGGTTCAGATATCATTTTCTATCTGGCTTTCAGCCCTACCCCCAATCAGTCACTTACTAGCTTTGTGATCCTGGGACAGTTACGATGTTTCTGTGAGCCTCATTTTCTCACCTGTAAAGTGGAGATGATAATAATTATAAGGATTCTATTTTGAAAATCAAATGCACTAATGTGTGATGTATGAGATGTTGCTCACAGAATACCTGGACAATATTCAGTAAATGGTATACTTTTTTTACAGTATTTATTTATTTATTATTTATTTATTTATTTATTTATTTATTTATTTATTTATTTATCAGAGAGAGAGAGAATGAGTGAGAGAGCACAAGCAGGGGGAGTGGCAGGGAGAGGAAGAAGCAGACTCCCTGCTGAGCAAGGAGCCCCATGCAGGATGATCCCAGGACCCTGGGATCGTGATCTGAGCTGAAGGCAGACACTTAACCCACTGAGCCACTCAGGCATCCCAGTGAACAGTACTATTGTTATTTTTGTTGTTATTGTTGAAAAAGAGTATTAACACCAACAAAAGATTTCTTAATGTTAGCCCTCTATAAATCATTAAGGGAGATATTAGATGGGAAGAGCTGTCTGTTATAGGCAATGTTCATTTTTCACTATATAATGGGACACATCTGTGATCATGGGCAAGTTTTGAAATTGGGTATGCCTCAGAATTTCTAAGGTGTATAATTGTCATGGTAATGGAACAATAGTAACCTCTATGAACCATGAGTGTGTAATATAACATCTCCGATTTGAACGATTTTGTTATTGAATGCATTTATTTAATTCCATCATTCAATCAATATTTCATGAGAGCAATCAATTGTCACCCCTGAATTAGATGCTGGAGCCACAGAAAAGAATTTCTCACAGTCCCTGCCTTTAAAAAGTTTATGGTTCCACCACAAAGCCTACAGTTCAACAAACAATTTCAATGTGAGTCCAATATTGAATAAGCTTGTTAATGCCTGTTAAACACAATGTTTCTATGCAGAATCCTGACCTCAGCGGCCCTACAACTCATCCTCGAGGGGACGTTCTTATTAAGTGGCTCAGCCTCTCCAGAGGGATGTTAGCCAAACATCTCTTGCTGGGTTTTAAGACTGTTTGCGGTAACGGTACACACATCTGTCAGCAATCTAATCCAGAGATGGCTGGTCTTCACTCGATATTGTTCAAAGGCTCATTTAAGAGTATGCTTTATAAAGCACATAGCCTATGATTTCTAACAATTTTCTAAAACAGATTATTGACTCAAGCCTGATCAACAGAGAACCAGGAGTGCGGACTCCGCTACTGTGGTAATTCACTGGCTCCTACCCTTTACTCTAGGCTCTTGGTCTATCATCATTGGCTGACATTGAGAATCGTGATAAAGATAAGATCCTAGAAAACCATTATTAGATCAATTAAAAGATAGATTGGAGCTGCACCTTGGACTACCCCTTCTTTGCTGCAATGTCTTCCTTTTCATTACTGCCCTGTGCCTCTTGAAAAAATAAATATACCCCCTTGCTTAGTTAACACTCTCCAGCCACTTGACCATCTCTCTACTCTTCAGGGCTAGGCTTCTGGAAAGAGTTGACTTTGCACTCTCTGCCTACATCCTCACCCCTACTCATGCCCCATCTACTTAAGTCTGAGCAAAGTTCAGTGATATGAAAGGTGAACATAGGAAGTACAATATCCACCTAATAATATTTCACTTGATGTTCATTTTTACTTTAATCTGTTTTGAGATTTCCGGGACTTTATGGTTTAGGTCAACAATTTGGTTTCCGGCAATTTCGGTTGGATTATTTTGCTATTTTTAAATTTTTTGGTATTCATATTTTTAATGTTTTCTTCATAGCTTTTCCCCCCTCCTTTTTCCCTAACACTCTCTTCTTGTTTTATGGGTTGAATAGGCTCTTAAACCTTTCTTTGGATATTGATTTGATTTTTGTTTTTGTTCTTTAGTTCTTTTCCATTTTTTCCCCCTAGGGCTGTAGTTTTTTTTATTTTTCCTAAAACTCTTTCTTGCAAACTCTGGGTTTTCCTCACATGCTTTGTGACTTTTGGCTCTCCGAGTATATCAAAAACTAGCTTGATTGTGTGGTAGGTGGAGTGACTCTTTCCCCTCCATCATGTGTATGTGTCTCCTAAATTCGACCCTCCCCTGAATAGGAGAAATAACTGAGCTTTGTGTAAGTCAGTTACATCTCTCCAGAAGCAATCTTTTCGATCTCGTACATGGGCAGGGAGCAGGCAGCGAGCTCAGGGGCAAGCAAGTAGCAAGGTTTGACTCTCAGGTGGGAACATTTAATGTATAATTTACTCTCCTGGGTGCCAAGATCTTGTTTTAATTTCATCTGGATCTTGTTTTAAGGACTTCAGTTATCTCACACTCTTCTCTGCTTCTCTCTCAGACCTCAGCACTTATACTACGAGTGTTCTCTAAGATGCTATTTCCAGTCATTTAGGAAAGAGTTCATAGGATTCTACCCAGTGAGGAAATGCTGCAGCCAGCACCTCTATAAGTGTCAATGATGGAAAGGAGTTGTCTTATCCAGCTGATCTTGAAACAGAGGTTTAACCTTGAACCTGGATGAGTGCCTCCAGCCCACATCTGCTCTGAGTGTTCGTTAACCTCAACTTGGTGTCTCTCAGATGTCTGTTGGGAAGAGGGGCTCTTCCTTCTGCAGCAGGCTTTGCCTGTGGGTATTTGTGGATTTCTGTGAATTTCTCTACTTTGGTTGTCTTCCCACTCAACCTCTATTACTTTTACTTTCTACCATTAAGAAATAGCTCCAAATTTCATATCCACTCATGGTACCCATTTAAATGGTGAGCACAAATATTTATTATATATTTTAAAGTATCTTTACTGTTACTTGTGTGGGAATTATATTTATGTGGGAATTTGGGAAGGATGGGAATTAAACACATGAGCTCAGTTCTACCATTAATTATTGGAAGCTCCTTTGCTGCTGAAGTTCTGTCTCCTGCAGCCTTTCTTTCTGCCTTCAGGATTCAAGACACTGGTTTCACAAGGTTGTCTTATCCATGTTTAATGCAGCCCTTTTAGTCACCATGATGCATTGTGGCACAATGTGAGATATAAGTGAGTTAATTGAAACACATATGAGAAATGCAGATAGAGTCAGGTATGGATGCTCTGTGGGAAAAGGGGTCAATGTGACCAGCTGGGCCCGTGGATGTGCACAGAGGAACCAGCACAATGGCCTTTACAAAGGGAACAACTGAGCCAATTCTTGAAGAGAAAAAAAGGCACTGACTCACAAAGAAGACCCAGGACAGAGAGGAGAGGGTGAATGAAGGCATAAAGTGAGAAAGTACTAGACACAATGGAATCCATGAATAATTTCATATGACTGGAGGGAAAGGAGTGTGTAGGGAATGAAGCAAGATGCAAAATCAGAAGCCAGATCCTGAAAGGCTTTGTCTATTGTGCTAAACAGTTTGGAATTTACCCTAAAGGCAGCAGTGACTCAGTGAAGGATTTTAAACACAGGGACGACATGATTAATAATGGCTAACATTTAGGAACGATGTGCCAGGCAATGTTCTAAGTGTTTCACATGGATTAAGTTATTTAACCCTCATGACAATCTGATGAGGCAGATGCTATTAATATCCTCATTTTTCAGTGGAGCAATTGACTATAAAACATAAATTCCTCAACATAAAGTCTTTATGTGTGTACTGATGGATCTTGAAATTCTAGTGCTGGATCTGACAGTGAATATGCATTGAATGGATGTATGAATGAATGAATGAGACACCAAGATTATACTCCCAGCGAAAGGCAGAACCAGGATTTGAAAAGGGGTGGCCTGATCCCAGAGCCATCACATTTAAACACTATCATTGTGTCTACATTAAAAAAGAAAAAAAGATAATTTGGGGCAGAAGGAGAAGAGTCTGGAATCTGACAGATCTGGGAGCAGCTTCACAACAGAATTGAAAGCATTACAGTGTTACTGAAAGTGTAACCATTGAATGTTAATTTATATTTACTTTGCTGTTGTTTTTGATTTTTACTCTCTTCTTCCATTAGAATCTATTCTCTGGGAGGTTGAAGATTTTGTCTATTTGTTTAGTGTTGCATCCTTAGCACCTCACAGAGTTTCAGGCATAGAATAGTTGATCAGCAAATATTTGTTGAATAAATGAGTAAGCAAATGATTACATAAGTTTGCAAATACTGCATACCGGATCTCCCTTTTGGTGATTCATGACCCACGTTATCATATTAATGGTAATAAAGAAACCTGTTCAATTTTTTCAACCTCATTTTCCCAAATTTCACTTACTCTCACACCCTTTTATTCTTAGAATTAGTGTTTTTCTTAGAATTGCTACATTGGAATTAGAAAGACTTTGGAGAAACCTTCCTTCAGGAAGTTTCTACTCAATCTATTGTTATAGTGTCAAGTTGTTTCATATCTTGCAAAATATCTATATGGTACCCACTGTTAATAAGGCAAAGAAATGGTCTTAGATAATGACATAACAACCCCAGGAGGAGGGAAAGTGTTGCCAGTTGGGTTAAGTCAAGTGAGCAACACTGTCCAGTAGGGCTGTGTAGAGTCTGTAGAGATTTAGTTTCCAAGGGCACTGATGTGAAAAAAGAAGAGATGAATACCCACAATTCTCGCATAAGTCCACATGATGGTATGGATTAATGTATAGATACCTGTGATGCTCCTGGGTCTGCTTATTTCATGATTCCTTGTCTTTCCCCTGCTTCTGAGTCAAACCATTTATCTTTGGAGGAAGGTAAATCTGGTGGCAGCGTCTCCCAGATCCTCCTGTCATCTGGGTTCTAGTTGGTTTCAGCCAATGGGAGGCACTGGCAAGAAGAGGGTGGGAGACACCAGGACATTTTTCTCCCTTCTTTACTGTCTTAGGTTGTATCTCCAGTAGCATTGCCCCATTTCCTGCTGTACAAGACCACTGTGGTACTGGTTTGTTTGGGATGACATTAGTCCTGGGGATATCATAACATCACATCCTTCTTCGCCAATCCTGCCTTAGAGTGGTGGTGGCCTCCTGATGCTAAATCCCAGAGTGCCTCATTGCTCCCCATTTGGCTGAGCTTTTTTCATTGCCTCTGAAACCAGTGACCTGCATTAAATTCCTTCAGCTTGGGATGCCTGGGTAGCTCAGTCAGTTAAGCATCCAGCTCTTGATTTCAGCTTAGGTCATGGTCCCAGGGTCATAAGATCAAGCCCCACATCGCGTTCCACACTCAGTGATCAGCAGGGAGTCTGCTTGAGATTCTCTTTTGCCGTCTCCCACTGCCCCCACCCCCTTCTCTCTCTCTCTCTCTTTAAACATAAAATAAATAAATCTTAAAAAATAAATAAATAAATTGCCTCAGCTTTCAGTACTTAGAGTTGCTTTTGTTTTCTTAGTCATGCTTTAAAGATCCAGTCAACAACAACAAAGAAAGGAAAGAGTGCTATTGGGATCATCTTTCTAAGCTTCAAAATGGGTGGTTTACCTGAAAGATGAACTTCCATCTTTGAAATGTGAAGGTTCTATAAATGGCATTTCCTAAAGTACTGTCCAAGGATCATCTGCTTCAGAAATCTCTGATAAGTTGAGCAAAAATGTATATTCTTGGACTCATCTTTGGCCTGCTAACTCTAGGGGATGTGGCTAGGGAATCTGAAATTCCAACCAACTCTCTATGAGAATTTTATAAAAAATGAAGTTTAAGATCAGCAGTCTACCATCTTTGATCTTCTTGAGAACGTTTTGCAGAGAAGTGACACAGTGTCTTAAGATATTCTCAAAAGTTTTCCATTTGCTCTATTTCAAGAAATGCCATCTGTCAAATCAAGAAATTTAGATGAATTTGGTTAAATTTTTTTGGTTAATTTTTAAAATGTCACATATTATGGATCTTCCAGAAGTAATCTTAAGCAGGGGTATGTATGTTTCACATGCTTCTAAGGAACTTCACAATCCACAAAATATTGGATATATGAAATATAAAACTATGTGCAGACTAAAATTTCATGCCTTTCTTGCTAGACTAGTGATTGCCAAATTTGATTTATCATACCCTAAGGAAAGTTATCTTATGTAAGGGGCACCAAGTAGTTTGAATACATTTTCAGTAAAAATAAATTTTTAAACATTGCTTGAAATATGCATTGTCCAACACTTCCAAGAGACACTAAACAGTTAGTTTGCTTTAGGTATAAAGTAGGGTAATAACCTTTTTTTTTTTAGCTTAGGTTCTCCTAAAAACCAAAGCTTAAAGCAGGCACTTGGGTGCAGGTAATTTGTTTTGAGAAGTGAATTCAAAGAGGAGGAATGGGAAAAGCCAACCCAAGAGTATGCTATCAAGTTGACTGTGACTAACAAGAGCAGGGGCCAGATTCTAGTAAGAAAACACTGAAGAGACACACAGAAAAAAGACACAAATAAATTCAGTTGGAAAGAAGAAGGGAACAGTTATCCATCAGTCCTTTCCCTTCACTGGCCAAAGGTTGTCTAATGGTATCATTGACTCATCATGCTTCCAGGCATGTGTTTTGGTCGGAATGGCTGAATTGGTCCCTGTACCCACTCCAGACAGTGGTGGCCAAGTTACCCGGGGAGCAAGCTGCTGAGAGTTTACACCTACACACAGTTGTTGCTTAATAATGGCTTCTGTAAAAGGTGGGCAAAATATTACATATGGCCCCGGAGGAGTATGATACCTCCCTTTTTAGGTATTTAATAATCATTAGAAATGATTCCCAACCCCCCAGGCAAAGGAGTGTGGGTTTTTTCAAATACATGAATTATAAATATTTTATCTCCAGAGATGGTTTTTGTATTTTTAGTCTGGATTATGTTTATGCCTCATCTTTTCTCCTCCTGGCCTGATGGGAAACATTTATCCCTTTGTAGTTAACATGCAAAACTTGGAAAGAACCCATGAAATAAAAGCAGGTTAAAATAAATTCCCTAGAAGCTATGCCTTGAAATTGTTTATTTGCTAGTGAAAGAGTCTTGTTGGACATTGAGCAGATTATAAAGTTGCCACCAAAAGGACTTCTAAGCATAGGGTGCTTTTAAATCATTCTGATGGCAACGTAAGCTACGGCAAAGTGGAATCATTTGAAAAAGTGCAAGACGTGTCCCCTCATGCTTTCTTAGAATAAGCACAATGACTCATATTTTTTCTCCTCTGGATGGTCTCAAAGTCCTCCATATCAGTTTCTACCCCAGCTCCCTTCCATGTTTCTCACCATACCTGCCCTTCATCTGTCCTATTTTTTTGTTTGTTTGTTTAAATAGGAAATGAAGGGAAGAACATTCTCTACCTTTCCTATTATTTCTGCTAATGTAGATTCATCATTATGTACCTGTATCTAACCCTGTATTCTTCCAGAAACTATTTAGGCTGTCGATGCTGGTTTATGATCTGGCTCTTGTGTATTAGTAAGAACATAGACCCCAGACTTGGTCAGTCCTGGGTTTGAATCCTGCTCCAACACCTATAAGCTGTATGAATTTGCAATGCCCTTAACTTATTTGGACCTCATGCTACCTTCTGTGAAACAGGGCTAGTAATATCTTTCTTACAGGCTTATAATGAAACCTGAATGAGGAAATAGATGGAAAACGGTTTAACACAGTGTCTGACACATAATAAACATTTCATAAATGGTCTTTGTCATTTTTATTTAGTGCTCTACACAATTTGTGTTTTTCATCTCCATTTTTATATGTTATCTGTGGATTTAACAATAAATGTATAGACAGGATCTTGGTAACAGGCACTTAAAATCAATCTTGTGGACTGGCTTTAAGCTAATGCTCTTTTACCCAGAGTGTTAATGAACTACACACATAGAGAAACACAAATAGAAACAAAACCAAACAAGTGTTGTTAACAACAGATCTAGACAGCAGAAATGGTTCCTAGAAGAAGCCTCGAAGCAAAAGCTCCAGACTTCTACTTAGTTAGGAAAAGGGAATGGGGGAGCTGACCTGCCTTGGATGAGAACTTCAACTGTGGACAGTTCTTTATTGAATTTCTCAAAGTCGGAAATAGCAATAGGTTTTGTTGCTGTATCTGCAAAAGTGTAAAAAGAATGCAAGCTTTCTATGTGCACAATGAGGAAATGGTTATTGGCTTTATTTTGTGCTCTGTAATCCCACCCAAAGTGCAGTCAATACCACAAAGTACAACAATAACATTTTACTTAAATTGGTGGTTCAGATGGGCAACATGAATGCCAACGGAATATAAAGTGCTCTGAAATCTACCCAAGACACAGGAGTGTATGCATTAGCCACACATGTGAGTAAATAAAAAGCTTTTATACCAAAGAGGAGACAAAGAGCTTTGAAATTTCTTATTGTTTTATTCTTTTAGATTTTGTTTATTTATTTGATTGAGAGAGAGAGAGAGAGAGAGAGCAGGGAAAGAGGCAGAGGGAGAGGGAGAGAATCCCAAGCTGACTCTGTACTGAGCGAGCGTGGAGCCTGACCCCAGGCTCCATCTCACAACCCTGAGATCATGACCTGAGTGGAAATCAAGAGTTGGACGCTCAACAGACTGAGCCACTCAGGTGCCTCTAGCTTTGAGATTTCTTAAACACTTATTAACATAACTTGGATGTGATATCAGGAAGGCAGGACGGGACTATGATTGGAGTAGGGTGAGCAGAAACTTAAATCAATGGCTTTTGACTCTATTTGGAAAGATACTGTAAAATAAGGAAGGGTGGTCATTTTGAAATGCAAGAAAGGGATTCAGAAAGCCAGAATTCCACAGGGTTTATCTAAAGACTTCCCAGGAGAGAAAGCCACTGGATGTGATAAGCAGAAGTCCTGCCATCATAAAAGTGTTTTCTTCTAAGGAGCAATGTTAACCTGATCTCCATGGGTAATAATAATAGCATCGCAGAAATCTCTGCAGACAGATTTTGAACTTAAGAATTGCTCAGCAGCAGAGTTATGCTTAATTCTGAAGTCTTCTCATCTCCAGGTAGGAAATAAAATCTTGAAGTTATTCACATTTTGTATAGCAATCTTATCTGAACATGGACATTCTGCTTTACTGGTCAAAATATAGGGATAGATGTTGTTCTGCCTGCTTGGAATGTATATCTCAGACTTGTCCCTGGATGATCCATCTTATATCCTTTCCATCAATCCAAGAAGCATTTCTTACCAGCCTCTAAAGTCATGTCACCTCTCTGCCACAGCCAGCCACACTCCACCACATGACCCAATCACTTTCATTGCTTAGTGTGAATTTCACTGTGGCAATTTCACTATCTGACATAACCTTATTGTGCATTTATTTAATTAATTAATTAATTTATTTTTGCTTATGTACTGCATGTCTCTTTGTACAAAAATGTAAATTCTGTGAAAGAGAAGGCTCTGCCTATCTTGTTTAAAGCTATGTCCCTGCTGGGCGCCTGGGTGGCTCAGTTGGTTAAGCGACTGCCTTCGGCTCAGGTCATGATCCTGGAGTCCCGGGATCGAGTCCCATGTCGGGCTCCCTGCTCAGCAGGGAGTCTGCCTCTCTCTCTGACCCTCCCCCCTCTCATGCTCTCTATCTCATTCTCTCTCTCAAATAAATAAATAAAATCTTAAAAAAAGAGAAAAAGATAAAGCTATGTCCCTGGTATTCAAGAGTGACTAATCATAAATTTTCATTGAATGAATGAATTAGAAAATGAATAAATTAAATATTGTACTAAATTTGTGGTTACATTTTTTTCTGCTGTCATACCGAATACTAGCAAATACTAGCAAATTAATTTTATCAAGTCGTCATCTTTCATATTCAACTCAACCATTATACCACTTAAAACAATTTTCCCACCTTCTCCCTGAGAGATGCCGGGGCAAGCACAGTGTTCCCTGAACCTCACTGGGGAGCCACATTAGTGGAGGACTTTTCTGGTACTTTCTAATGCTGATGCAGATGGTAATGATAGTACCAACATCCAGACTTGTCATGCATTATCTCATCCAATTCACACAGCCAAAAGGAGGTGAGCATTACCATCCACACATCAGAGATCAGAAGACTCAACTCCAAAGTACAGTGGTTTGCCCTATGTCAGAGAGTGGGAAGGTGTCAGGGGAAGGTTTATCTGTTCTTAAAGCCCAGACTCTTTCCAAAGAATATCTCCACTAAGCTCTATTGCTTCCCTTGCAACTTAATTCCCAAGTCTTCTTGCCCCTACAACCTCGAAAACATTTCTGTAAGTAAAGCTAAATCAACAACCACCAGAGAACATGGCAAAAGTTAGTCACCATGAAATTTTTTTTCAAACTTAAATACCATTAAGTTTGTCTTAAATATACAATTCTTCTACAAGTCTTCTTAAATATATAATTAAAACTATTAGCATTCATGGGGAGCCTGGGTGGCTCAGTCGCTTAAGCGTCTGCCTTCCGCTCGGGTCATGATTCCAGGTCCTGGATTGAGCTCCCTGCTCGGGGGCCAGGGCGGGGGGGTCTGCTTCTCCTTCTCCCTCCGTGTGCATGCTCTCTCGCTCTCTCTCAAATAAATAAATAAAATCTTAAAAAAAACCTATTAGCATTCTCTTCCTAAGTTATCTCTTAACTGATCGTTATAGGAAAATGCACCCCTTTGACCATTTTACCCATTATGTGTTTGAATGCATTATTTAAATCAAACTGATTTCCTAGGCCTGCACTGTCCAAAATGGTATCCACTAACCATACGGGGCTCTTGAGCACTTGAAATGTGGCTAGTCCAAATCAAAATGTACTCTAAGTGTATCATTGAATCATGAAGACTTTGTATATGAAATGAAAGTAAAATATCCCAAGAAGTTTTTGAATGCATGTACAAATGTTAATATTTTGGATTTATTAGATTAAGAAAAAATAAACCGTTAAAATTCCTTTCACCTACTTTTTTGCATGGTTAGTAGATATTTATAAATTACATACATGGCTCACATTATGTTTCTGATGAGCAGTCCTGGCTCTGTAGTCTTTGTGATATCAGTTCAACCCATTACCTTTAAGGTACCCTGTTATATTTACAGTGTATCATATTCCGTTCTGTAAACTGCCAACGGCTATCCATTTTTATTTTTGGAACTTGTACCTAGCACTGGGTCTTTATGAGATAATGTCCATTAGGAATGGTTCTGTGGTGGGGAGTAACCCCAGCTGCTCTGTAAGGTCAATCTGCTGGTCCAGAGTTGGCACTTGCTTACAACAGCTCATTGTCTGAACCAGACTTGGGCTTTCTTATGTGTTCTGTATTTGTAGCCCTAATTATGGCTTCCAGGGTCAGGCACTTTCAGGCAGCTAATGGCCAGTTTGACTAAAAGTCCATCAGTTTTCCAGCCATTCATTAAATGCTAGGAAATGCCTTACCCCAAGGTCAATACTGCTTAGCTCAGTCATACTTTATAATCGAGAGAAAGAACGCTTTCCTCTTCATTGTCAATAGTATTGATTGGCAGTTCTTTGGGTGGCCCTGGTCATTTTTACTTGCCCTCCCTTTGTTTTCAACTGCCAAGGAGCTGACATCATCTTTCTTTTCACAATATGGACATTATTGCCATGCTGAAAGCCCAGTACAAGGAGATCCACTGTCAGACATTGGACCTCACCTCTTCATTATTATTGTAAAGTGACTCACAGGCAAAAGGAACGGAGGAGCAAGGAGGCCCATGCAATAAACTGTACAAGTCACCGGCCTGATAAACTAACATCTTTACCACCAGCCACAATGCTCCCATTAAACTCAAATAGAAGAGTAGGTATGACTAATTCTTCCCTTTACCCGGCAAAAATAAATCACAGCACCAAGCTGGAATGAGACACAGACTTTTCCAGGATGAAGAGTTGAGTTGGAGGCTGAAACATTGGAAACATTTTGAAAAGGAGCCAGGCTTCCTGAGCAGGGGATTGCTGAACAAGCTTCCCAGAGCAGATCCTTCACATAAAAGCTGATTTGTCAGAGGCAGCTGCAGTGACTTGCAGGATATGGGGACATTTATGAGATTTTATTAGATATTAAATATGCATTGTTCTTTCCAATAGGTCATTCATTAATTCATTTACACAAGCCTCTGTCTTTCAAAGACCTTCACAAATTGTTCATGTTTAGGGACCATTCCAGATGTCTCCCCCAGAGCTATGTATCTAAAATTCATAGCAGCTTATATGTACAGATATTTTGTTTGCATCTGATTCTCTGAAGTTTGTGGGTGTTGGGATCTGACACTTGGCAAATTAAACTCTAATACTTCGTGTTTTGGAGTCTTCATCTGTAAAATGGAGACATGAGTAAGTCATTTGTACGGTAAAATATATAAGGGATCTATTAACAATGTTAGAGCCTTGTGAATATTATCCTAGTGATTGGGGTTAGCATACAGTGGAATAAAATGGCTAAAGCTTTTTATTACTTTGGATCAGAATCAATATATTTATGTAGCCAGTATAATAATTTATATATATGAAGCACCAAATAACTGGTTCCTTTTATTATTACCATTATTACTGCTTTTATCTAACCCTGACATTTTTGGAATGTTGCAGTGTCATTTCGCATCAAAGATTCATTTGGAAAATTCATTAGTAGAACAATGAAGATGTAATTAATGCAGAAGTCTTTGGGGCTGTTTCAGATCATGCGTCAACCCCATTGCTGGGGGACAGACATCTGCCCCTTGGACAGGTTGGAGAGGACAGAGATGAAAAGGACATGTTCTACAGCGAGAGCCCTTGCATGTAAATCCCGGTTCCATCACTTAACTATCATGTGACTTGAGGCAAGTTACTAACCTCTCCATGCTGAGGCATGGATCCCTCACCTATAAAACAGAATCACAGACTCAAAAAGATATTTGAACACTCATGTTCATAGCAGCATTTTTCGCAGTAGCTAAAGAGTAGAAGCAACCTGAGTGTCCATCAACAAATAGAATGGATAAATAAAATGTGCTTTATGTACACAATGGGGTATTATTGAGCCATAAAAGAAGGAAATTCTGGCACAGACTACAACATGAATGAACCTTGGAGACATTGTGCTCGGTGAAATAAGCCAGTCACAAAAAGACAAATATTGTGTGATTCTACTTATACAAGGCACCTGGAGTGTTCAAATTCGTAAAGATAGAAACTAGAACAGCAGTTGGCGGGTCCTGGGGAGAGGGAAGAATGGGAAGTTGTTTAATGGGGACAGAGTTTCAGTTTTGCAAGACAAAAAGGGTTTTGGAGGTGGATGCTGTTGATAGCTGCATAATAATGTGAATGCATTTACTTCCACTGAAACTTACACTTAAAAATGGCTAAGATGGTAAATTTTGTTATGTGTATTTTACTACAGTTAAAAAATTAAAACAAAAGAACCAGAATAACAATCAGTTTCTTTACATTTTTGTTGAAGGGACTAAATGGAATAATGTCTTTCATGATGTAGCCCACTGTTGGGCACCTAAGTATAAACTAAATAAATTGTAGGTGTCAAAAAAAAAAAAAGTTACAAAAACAAAACACTGACACCAACCAGCTATGGGATTTCTTTGAATTCACAACCCTCAGCTCTGAGCTGGTCTGTAAGGCCGAAAATGGGCCTAAGTAGTTCTCCAAAACCTGGAGTGACACGGTTAAAGGCAGGACAAGGTGGGGTCCTTAGCAAGATGAGACTTCATCTGAGCAGAGAAGTGTTGATTGCTTAGTCTAAGAGAATCCCAAGTATAGTTAGCAGGGGACAACAAAGAGGATAGACATAGTAAATTGGTACAGGCCAGGGAAGGAAGGCCAGAGCGGAGCTGTGTGGATGGTGTCCCACTGTGGTGGGAGGTCACTCCAGCAGGCCTAAAGTCCAGTCCTCTGAACGTAGCCCCTGACGCTCCACCAGGCATTAATTTTCCCTCATAAATGCTTTTCACGGGACTTCACTCACTTGGATGTGTCTTTTCCCCAAAGCTAACAAACTTGGCACACTCGTTCTTCCTAACAAAACATTGTGCCACTGGAAGGATTTTTTTTTTTTAAATAATAATATTTCTTAAGCCACTGGGATGGCTCAGTACCTGTCAGGCTAGCAGGGTCTATCTCTCACGGGGATGTGCCAAGCCCATTTGGGGCTACCTAAGGTCAGGCAGCAGTGACTTTTCTCATAGGGCTGGGTCAATTTGCTCTTTCAGCTCACTTGCACTATCCCAGCAAATCTGGCCACACTTCCTCCTCCTGATCTAAAATATTCCAGTTTTTAATTAGTTCCAGGCCTGTCGATGTGACTGCCCCATCTGCACAATGCATTTGTGCCAATTCAAAGTCTGAAGCTGATGAACTAATATAGCCAACTGAAGACCTGTTGAAGGAGGCAAATGGAGCCACACTGTTGCTGGAAAATTCGCCTGGAGAGCGTGCCAATGCCCGGGCCCTTTCCAAGCCGTGCCTGAACCGTGGGCCTGTTATGAAAGGGCTGATGGATTCTATATTCTGTTTCTGTCCCTGCCTCTCCAGAACCAAAAGATGTGGGATGCACACTCTCGTGGGCTGCACACTCCCCATAATCTGGGGCATGTGTCCATGATCAATAGCTTCCTCATCGGTGCACATGTGAGCAAGAGGTCATGGCCCAAATCCAGCGAGGGCCAGCAGAATGGAGGAAAAATAAAATTAACACAGGTACAGTTTGGGTTTTTTTTTTTTCCAATATGCAGCCTCATTTGCCCCTGAAATCCAGAGCCACGTCCCATATGTCTACAGCTCAGCGTCCCCTTCCTCTTCTGTGCTTGATAGCATTAGGGACTTTTGTGTCCAGTGTTGTCCCTTAATAGTATTCTTTTCTGCTTATTAATATAGAGAGAGGAAAAATACATATACATAAACATATATGTACGATATATACATGTGTGTTTTTGTGTATACATGTATATTTATGAATAAAATTTGAGTTTGAATTAATGCATTTAAGTCCAGTGTGTTCCTTCATATTGCACATTGGGATAATACAAATGTTTAAATCATAGTTCCAGAAATAAAATGATTAATCATCTGGGAAAATTTCTTGTATCAGCAGGAAGTATGTTTGGTAGAGTTCGATTCAGGTTTTTTAGACATGTCATAGATACTAAGTTGTCCCATTTTAAGTGTCTTCTGAAAACACACTTTTAATTAATTTACTTATTCATTCACTTGATATGTATTTCTTGAGTGCCTACTGTGTGTCAAGCTAAATCAACTATTTAGCAGTGAGCAATATGAAATACATAGACCAAACTCCTACCCTACGGAACTTATGCTTTCGTGGTATTATTTACCTTCTACTTATTTTCTTTCAAAAAAATGAAAATGAAGGCACCCCCACATACTTAACATTCTCCGATGATCATTGCTAGCTCATCATAATATTGTCATAACTTCTCTGAGCTGTAAGATCCTAATCATAAATTTTGTGGGTTACCTTTGACTTTGACAGTTTCTTCGAGGTCATTCTCCCATCATGGGTGAAACAGCATTAACCCCCATAGCCATGCCATCCTACAACTCACTGACCCATCCCACAAGGACTTTTTGAGGTTCATAATGGTTGAATCACACTTCTGATGTAGGGAGTATATGCTTTCCCAGCCTGGCAGAGGTATAGATTCTGACTGAGATAGTAGGGAAAAGCATAGTCATATTCACCGAACTGGATAAAACAAGAAAACAAACAGTCTCAAAATGGCTCACTGTACATCCCTTTCAGGGTAAAAGTGAAACAAAAGCTCCTTGTGTTCCAGTGACACTGGGTTGCAAATATCGGAGCGTCATGTTTTTTTTGGCAGTTCTCCTGTCAACCTGTCGAATTGTTCCCGAAAGCCGCCCAGGTCTGAGGGGGGAAATGCCACGTGACGTCTCTCAGGATCTCTTCTATCAACCCCTCTTCTCCTCACTGTGCCCTCCAGTCTCATTTCCCAGAGCACCAACAAATCTCTTCTTTCACTGCTCCCCGCATAGCTTTTCCCAACCCCTGGATTTCGGAAGAGGGTCATCACAAAGCAGGGAGTGTTTATCAAAGAGAATCAGGTAGAAGGACCGAAGGATTAACCTGTACTAAGGCAATCAAAAGCGCAAAAGGAAATCGGGAATGGGAGCCCACCTTTTGGTTTGGCTTCACCCCGTCAGGATTAGGCAGGTTTACCTATGACCTGTGGTGTTGAACAGGCCTGTCAGTTAAAACTAAACACATTTCACAGGGGCGGCGAGCCAAAAACATAAATTCTGCCAAAAACTAAACACTGCAAAAGGTCTGCCTAGTTTCAAAATATCTGTGCCAGCTTCACAATACACAGCGTGCGGTGGGTGTGATTTTGCAGAGCACTGAGGGGGCACCACGCAGTAAGGGGGTCAGCTCTAGAATCCACCAGCTCTCTAGATTTGGGGGAAGAGTCTCAGGATTTTTCCTTACCTCCTATGAAATAATCAAGGCTAGTGTGAGGAAATGACTAAGAAAAAGGGCCATGCAATTTGCAGAATATTATTCTCCCCGAAGAGCTTCAAGAAAGGAAGTTTCCAGAGACCCCCAGGGAGAACCAAGCGGGCAAGGATTGTGAGGAAATGCAGGGTCAGTCTCTGTGGGTCACTCTTTTAAGGTATTTGAGGTTACAAGTAAGGGCAGAGTAGAGGCTTGTAGGAAGGTTTAATTTAAGGAAATGAGGACTGTTGCCTTGGTTTATTGTCTATTTTAAAATTATGGGAGATCTAAGAATATCTCATATGGCATCAGATTTGTGGATTCAGCTTCCCAGGATAGGAATAGTGCGGTGACATTTGGGAACCACATGGATATATACCTAATGCCTTGGGAATGTGGGAATCCATAAATAAAAGGGCATACGTTGTCCAAGAATAAATATGTGTGCATAGTTCACTGCCTTTGTTTAACAAATATTTCTGAGAGATTTCTATGTGCTGCATCCTAAGAATAAAACATTGTAGTTTCTCTTCAAGCACCTAACATTTCTTGGGAGAGTCAGACATGCAAGCAGGCAGCTAGGAGCTTTGGGACATGTGTTATCAGTGGCTCAAGCACAGAGCACCATGAGGGTATACAGGAGGGGCATCTTACTCAGTTTTAGATAGGTGTCAAAGAAATAAGAGGAATTTCTGGAAGGATCTGGAGGACTGTGGGAGTCAAACCAGTGAAAGAAAAGTCTTCTAAGTACGAGAAATGGCACCTACAAAGTGATATCATGGAAGGTCTATTGGAGAAGAAGACATTTGAGCAGGGACCTGGAGGAGGTGGGATTTCAGGAGAGAGGCCTGGGAATAACATGCACTTGCGTTCCAGGAACAATGAGGAAAATGATGTGGTCATTGCATACAGGTCCGTCACTCACAGTCTATCCTGATTCCCAGTTCCCCCTGGCCATGTTTTCTTCCATCCGTTCCTTGGACACTGCCTAGTGGGTCTTTCCACTCCATCCTTTCCACAGTGCAGCAGTTAGATTCCTCTTCAATCCCAGATCAGAATTTTAGTTTTCTTGCTCATACTAGTGAACAGCTCTGAACCCAGGTTTTCTTGATGAGGTGTTATAAAGCACCCTGGCTCTGGTACAAAAGACACTGTCTCCCTTCTCCCTATTCTTTGTCAATGCCCTGAATCACCACCCTCTGTTTGTATTCTGCTCTGATGAAGAAATTCCTCTGCTACCATGGCATCGACTGCTGTTTAACCCACATGGCCTGGAGGAGTCTGTTCTAGTTCTTCACCCCCCCTCAAAGATCCTTCCGGATCCCCAGGATCAGGACTCCTTGGTATACATCAAAGTGATCCTATCTCTAGAAATTTTAATTTAGATCTGCCAGGCAATCCCTGAGACCTCATACGCCACTCCATCCATTCTCTGTTTCAACCTCTTTCCAAGAGGCTCATGATGTTGTGGCCCTAGCCAGACTTGTGGTTGAAATGCTGTAAATTAGCATAGCTTAATTCAACATATGGCATTTGAAGGTGATCTGGATCGGAGGGGATTGTATGAAAGGAAAGTTTGGGAGTTCGGGGTGGTGATCATTTCTAGCTAATGGCCATGGACTTGCCCTCTTCTTTCCCTATTAAAATTTGTACCAGCACGTAAGTAGAGGTGCAGAACTGAAGCTGAGAATACTGACTATGTTCTCACGTGATAGGAAGATTTTCTCTAAAATCTGCCAAGTTGATGTGACAAGGTGGTCTAACCAGGATGGCCATTAGCTATTTTCTAGCAACTGTAAATTGCCTTGATCCATTTGATATTCTTTTTTTTTTATTATGTTCAGTTAGCCAGCATATAGTATCTCATAAGTTTTTGTTCTAGTGTTCAACAATTCATTAGTTGCGTATAACACACAGTGCTCATCCCAACACGTGCCCTCCTTATTTAAGAATACACATTCAGCTTTCAAAATATCCATTAATTCTATATGAAAAAAATGTAGTGTTCATTTCATCCAAATGGACCCAAATTTATGTTCCCCAGGAGCAACCTCATATAACTGTAGACTTTTCTACTGGTACATAACCAACACATTTGATGTTTCCATTTTCAGAGATCATTTATTGTCTTCCACTAAAGAAGATGAGTATTTAAATATTCTTATATCCTCCCTCCCCATAAATACATTTCTTTCCCTTCTTTCATCATTCCCATTCTCCCAAAATACGAATTCTGTATGGACATTACTACGATTATATAGTAATATAGCTAATCTCCACAAACTAAATCCTGTGGTAATGCTATGATTATATTTTCCTTTCTTGTACAAAATTTTGGCTTTCCTGGAATTAAAAAAAAAGTTGATTTGCTTAATTTGGTATATGTTTATTTAGTAATTCTTCCTCCAAATACTCCAACAGACTCCCCAGGAAGTCAGACACACCAGGTAATCTATTAGTCCCATCATGTATATGCTACTCCCAGAACTCTCTCTTGCGCTCCAATATGGGCACCTAGACTTGCTGCTGTTTGGTTATCTATCACTGTGTAACAAATAATACTAAAACTAAGGGCTTACAACTACTATTTTGTCACCTCTCATGGTTCCATGGGTTGCTCAGCTGAGCAATTCTGAATAGGACATGGAGACAATTGGGACTTTGTGAGGGATCTCCATGTGGTTAGCTGGGGCTTTCTGATAGAATGATGTCCTCAAGGTAGTTGGATTCTTCATGTGGTGTTTAGCTTTTTTCACTGTTCAAAAGCAAAAGGTACCAGAGCTTCTTAATGTCTGAACCTAGAAGTCCTAAGGACATCGGTCAAAGAAGTCATAAGGCCTGCCAAGATCCAAGAGGAATACAAATAGATCCCACCTCTTGACAGAGTCAGAGCAAAGCCATATTGCAAATAAGCAAGTGGGATGGGAGATATTTTGTGGCCATCTCTGGACACATGATGCACTCTAAGGCATAATCTCTCATTCATGAAACTTCCCTCCTTCACCAGCTTGAAAGTTTTCTTCACCATCATGTAGAGCATTCTTCCAAAATGATAGCCTTTAACCACATGTGGCTATTTAAATTTAAATTGCTCAAAATGAAATTAAAACTCAGTGGCACTAACTACATTTCAAGTTCTCACTTATGGCCAGAGGCTACTGAAATGTGTAGATATGGAACATTTCCACTATCTTAGAAAGTTCTACTTACTGCACAGGGCTGATCTAGAAAGCTTCTTTCTTTCTTTCTTTCTTTCTTTCTTTCTTTCTTTCTTTCTTTCTTTCTTTCTTCTTCCTTCCTTCCTTCCTTCCTTCCTTCCTTCCTTCCTTCCTTCCTTCCTTCCTTCCTTCCTTCCTTCCTCTCTCTCTCTCTTCCTTCCTTCCTTTCTCTCTTTCGATACTATTTATTTATTAGAGAGAGAGAGAGAGAGAGCATGAGAAGTGAGGGAGACAGAAGGAGAGGGAGAAGCAGGCTCCCCGCTGAGCAGGGAGCCTGACATGGGGCTAGATCCTAGGACCCTGAGATCATGACCAGAGTGGAAGGCAGACGCTTAATTGACTGAGCCACCCACGTGCCCCTAGAAAATTTCTTTAAATATCATGTCTGTGATAGAGCCACTATTTCCTCTGTCTTACATCTTTCTCTTTCTCTTTCTTGATTTACTCCTTTACTTCCCTGGAATACATCCATCAGCATGTTTCTAAGAAGTGGCACATGGATGGTAAGTTTTTGAGATCTTATATGTCTGAATATGTCCTTTTCTATCCTTATATTTATTAATATTTCGACAAGATAAAATTTGGGGGAAACATTTCTCCCAGGGTTTGAAGGCATTACTCTATTGTTTTCAAGCTTACATTGTTGTTTTTGAGAAATTGGTAAACATTCTGATTCTCATCCTTTATATGTGACTTCACCCTCTCCACATTCAAGATTAAGAGGAAATCATCATTGCTTTGGAATTTTATGAAGACCTACTTTAAAGGTCTTGAACTGAATGCACTGGATGCTCAACAGGCCCTTTCAATCTGGATGATCATGTGCTTCATTTCTAAAATATGTCCTATATGATTTCATTGTATATTTCCTTTTCACTATTTATATTAGGAGATCCTGTATGTGAGTATCAGTATGTCTTTTTCTTTACCCAATAAGTTTCTCCAGAAAGGATAATGCCTATATCATCTTGATTGGCATATATGCTGGTCCACTGGGATCCTGGGAGCAGAGCAGAGGGGAGGGAGCTGGATTTAGCAGGCAAACTTTTATTATTAATCCTCCCTTTCCTATTCTAGAGCCCTTCACAAATCCCTCCTCAGCTCTACACCCTGCTCCCATGACAGATGCCTGATGCTCCTGGGTCTGGGGCCTCCGTGATCACAACTCTCAGAGAGTTAAGACTTCACCTTGTACAGGTCAGAGGAGAAGTAACAATCTGACTCCAGGGGCTGCTACAGGAAAGTCACTGCTCATTACATATACTTTCCTCAGTTCTCCTGTGTTGGACCAACAATCCCATACCTTCCTTCAGAGGCACCCAGTACATTAAACCCAGGACTTCTCCAAGCTTCTATGGCATAAACTGGCTCATTATGTTTTGACATTCCTCCTGTGTGCACTGAGGTAGAATTTCTCTGCCCGGCTCGTTAGTTTCTAGTTGTCTAGAGCCTATCTTATTGACATCAACTGGGTTTTCAGAAAGGACTGGAAATAAGCCCCAAGTGAGAAGTTATTCTCTGAGGCAGCCAATCCAAGCTTTCTTTCCTTCTCTATCCTTCCTTGTACTTCTGTTTTGACATCCACTTAGAGACCCAAGTTCCCAGATATGTGGACAGTTAGAACAGGAAGATGGTAGGAATAACATCTATGGATGTAAGTAAGGTAAGAGAAGTGATGCTGGAAGAACAGGTCTTGTACAGTCCCTTTCAGGTGTAGCCATATTTTTTGTACATACCTTTTGCAGAAAAATAACAACTGATTGCGTTCAAAAGGTACTCAGGAATAAATGTCCTTGTTCCAGTATGAGAGCTAAGCAATTGTATTTGGTGAGTCCTATCCTACAGACCAGCAGAAAAATACCAGGTAAATATTTGCTAGTCAGTTGAAATTTAAAAGAGAATTTCTCTCAAAATGCCTTCCAGATTAAGCAGGGAGAGCACTGCACTAGACAAGGGAAAATATTAGAGACCCATTTCATAGATGGAACACATGAAAATCCCAACTGAGTAGATTCTTTCCTGTGTGAGCTCCTGCATGCTACTCATATACATACTTGCTAATTTTGATTCACATAAACTATTCCACTGTGTGAAAGAGATAGAGGGGCGCCTGGGTGGCTCTGCTGGTTAAGCATGAGACTCTTGATTTCAGTTCAGGTTATGATGTCAGTTGTGGGATAGAGCCCAGAGTTGGGCTCTGAGCTTGATGTGGAGCCTGCTTAATATTCTCTCTCTCCCTCTCCTTCTACCCCTCCCTCCCTCTCTCTCTCTAACTAAAAAAAAAAAAAAAAAAAAAAGGGAAAATTTCCTGGTTCATTTATAAAAGTTGCAAAACTCTGTTACCAATAACTTACAAAGCCCCACTAATGAAATATAAAGACTAATTTTACTCATGAATATAAGTACAAAAATATTAAATAAAATACCAGTATATCAAGTTCAACAAAATAATAAAAAATTACTTATGGATAAGCATAATTTATTCCATGAATTTAAATATTTTAAGGTACTTATCACTAACAATAAATTAATATGTCAAATGATAATAAACATCTGAACAAATTCCTGTCCGTTCTTATTTTTTAAGCATATTTTAAAATAGAAATGGTTGGGGCGCCTGGGTGGCTCAGTCGTTAAGCGTCTGCCTTTGGCTCAGGTCATGATCCCAGAGTCCTGGGATTGAGCCCCACATCAGGCTCCCTGCTCAGCAGGGAGTCTGCTTCTCCCTCTTCCACTCCCCCTGCTTGTGTTCTCTCTCTCGCTTTGTCTCTCTCTGTCAAATAAATAAAATCCTAAAATAGGGCGCCGGGGTGGCTCAGTTGGTTAAGCAACTGCCTTCGGCTCAGGTCATGATCCTGGAGTCCCAGGATCGAGCCCCGCATCGGGCTCCCTGCTCGGCAGGCAGTCTGCTTCTCCCTCTGACCCTCTTCCCTCTCGTGCTCTCTGTCTCTCATTCTCTCTCTCTCTCAAATAAATAAATAAAATCTTTAAAAAAAAAATCCTAAAATAAATAAATAAATAAATAAAATAGAAATGGTTAAATATTTTAACATGATAAAGAACAAAGTATTTGGGATGTCAATATGCACTAAAAAATAAAGGAAGGACTTAATGGAAAATTGGGTTTGGGGATGCTATTTAACACATAATAAATAACAGGTCAAAACTCACCACCACCACCAGAGTTCTTATTTGCGGAGATTCTCAGAAGATTTTATATGCTAAAATGCATGTGAATTTCTAGGAAGCTATATAATACAGAGTTTATCTAACCATTAATCCTCTTCCCTTATCCATTACATGCTTTGGGACTCATTTCTTTCTTGACAAGGAGGTCTAGTCTCAGTGCTATACTATGAATTAACTTGAATCTGGAAGATCCAGCCAACGCAATATACCATAAACAGAGAAGTTACAAGTATGGTAAAGGATGATGATAATTTATCAATTGTCACAAATTACTTATTTGCCCTCTTAGTAAAACTAGGAGAACCAACTAAAAATTATGTATACTGGAAAAACAATTTCTTTCCTAATAGCAAAGATAACAAAATGATACCTAGGTACAACTTCAGCGTGGACAGTGCAACAATAAAGACACAATATAACTTTACCAAGAGACGGAGGAGATTTGGAGAAATAATACAGTGTATTACTAGAAAGGAGTGGTACACAGATGTTTGTTTTCCAAGATTAATTTTAGGTTCAATATCATAAAAGTCATGATGTTATTTATGTAAGGGTAAGGGTGAGAGGAAAAAAAGTTTGATAATGTGTCTTTAAAATACATCTGGAAGAACACATAACTGGAGAATTGCTAATAAAAAAAATCCTGAAAAGGGCAAGGAAAATAGATTTGCCTTTATATAAGATATAAAAATATCTTGCAAAGCTACCCTCGTAAAATAACTAATATAGGAACACAGAGGCATAAAAGGAAGATGACATTGAATTTAGAGTACGTGAACAGCTCTTTCAATGCATAGATTTGTGAATATTACCAGAACACAGAGTAAACCTGCTATCACAAGTAATTAAGAAAAGAGAGAAGATTATTTCATAGAATCTTTTGGGGCAACTGATGTACTCTTGGAAACAAATCAAGATACTGTCCTTCCTCATAGCCCCAACTAAAATGTGAATCTGACAGACTGAAGAGCAAAATGTAAAACAGTGAAACCATATCAGGAGTAGAAGAAAATAGAGGGGAATGGGGATCTGAGGTATGTCTTTCTGATCATAATTCCAAAGAAGGGGACAAACAAAATGATTGATGGACTTGAGAATCTATGAGGGAAAAACTTCACACATCGATTAACTTCTTAAGACTAAAAGGCAAATACACATTGGAAAACTTATGAAAAATATGAAAAGCACGTATTAAAATAAATGATACAAAAATTAATATAAGTAAACTCATGCCTAATTCACAAATGTGGAAATACAAATAGTAAATATAAATGAAAAGCTCAACTCAGTGATTATCAAAGAAATGTAAATTAAACGTAATGATGATATGTCATGTTCATAATAAATTAGTAGAAATTAAGAAATGCTTTATTTTTGTAATGGTGTTATGACAAATATGTACCAAATACTGCTAGTAAGAGTATAAATTGTTACTGGTTTTCTAGGAGGCAATTTAGAAATATATATTAAGAGTCTCAAAAAAGTTTGCGATTTTTAAAAAGATTTATTTATTTATTTATTTACTTATTTATTTATTTATTTATTTAGAGAATGAGAGCACAGTGGAGGGGCAGGGAGGAGGACAGAGGAAGAAGGAGAGAGAGAATCTTCAGCAGACTCTGTACTGAGCATGGAGCCAGAGGTGGGGCTGAATCCCATGACTCTGAGATCATGATCTGAGCTTAAATCAGGAGTCAGATGCTCAACCATCTGAGCCATCCAGGCACCCCAAAATTTTGTAAATTTTTTTTAGAGAGAGAGTATGTGAGCAGGGAGGGGCAGAGGGAGAAGGAGAGAGAGAATCTTGAGTAGGCTCCACGCTAAGACACAGGGCTCAGTCTCACGACCCTGAGATCATGACCTGAGCCAAAATCAAGAGTTAGATGCTTAACCAACTGAGCCACCCAGGTGTTCCAAAAGTTTGTAATTTTTGATCCACTATTTCTCCTTTCAATTAGAATAAATAAAAAAACCCAAAGAACTGTGCTCAAAAATGTTCATTACAATTTTTTTAAAAAGATGTGATGTATATATCACATCTTTTTTTTTTTTTTTTTTTAAAGATTTTATTTATTTATTCATGAGAGACAGAGAGAGAGAAAGAGAGAGGCAGAGGGAGAAGCAGGCTCCCAAGGAGCAGGAAGCCCGATGCAGGACTCGATCCCAGGACCCTGAGATCATGACCTGAGTCGAAGGCAGACGCTTAACCATCTGAGCCACCCAGGTGCCCCCATTACAATTTTTATTTATTAGTAAAAATGGGGAGAAAGTAACTGCTCAAAAAATGAAGAATGATCACAAATATTGTGATGGGTTCAAATAATGAAATGTGATACTGACATTAAAATTCATATTTTAAAAGAATATTATTTAGTAATATTGGAAACAGTGGTGATGAAATGTTATAAAAAGAGACAGGACACAGAAGTGTATGTATGTATTTGATGATCCTGAATTGTTTTCAAAGAAAACTGGATAGAAAAAAATACAAAGTTAACATGATTATCAAAGTGTGATGATGAATAATTTTTAAATACTCAAAATAATTGTCAACACTTAAAAATTCCATAAAATGAACTTTTATACATTAATTATCAGGTGAACACAGCACATTTCATTGTAGACACTGGAAATAATTGAATGAATGGGTGCATTCCAACTGGCAGTTTTATTCTATTCCTGGAAAGAACATGAAGACTCTACATTGAGATGTATTTTGTATACTTTTTCATTTTAATTTTCTTTGTTTTGTTTAATTCCAGTATAATTAATGTACATGTTATATTAGTTTCAGGTGTACAATATAGTGATTCAACAATTCTATGCATCATTCAGGGCTCATGACACGTGTCCTCTTAATTCCCCTCACCTATTTCACCCATTCTCCCGCTCACCTCCCCTCTGGGAAACATCAATTTGTGCTCTATAGTTAAGAGTCTGTTTTTTTGTCTGTCTCTCTCTCTTTTTTTTTTTTAATTTGATCCTTTGTTTTGTTTCTTAAATTCCACATTTGAGTGAAATCATATGTTATTTGTATTTCTCTGACTGACTTATTGGACTTAGCATTATACCCTCTAGATCCATCCATGTTGTAGCAAATGACAAGATCTCATTCTTTTCTATGGCTCAGTGATATTCCATTGTATATATACACAACATCTTCTTCATCCATTCATGTATCTATGACATTTGGATTGCTTCCATATTTTGGCTATTGTAAAAAATGCTGCAATAAATATAGGGGTCCATATATTTTTTTCAAATTAGTGTTTTCATATTCTTTGGGTAAATACCTAGTAGTGTAATTACTGGATCATATCATAATCTTATTTTTAATTTTTTAAGGAAACTCCATGCTGTTTTGCACAGTGGCTGCATCAGTTTGCATTCCCACCAACAGTGCACAAGAACTTGTTTTTCTTCACATTCTTGTCAACACCTGTTTTTTCTTGTGTTTTGATTTTAGCCATTCTGAGAGATGTGAGGTGATATTGTGGTTTTGATTTGCCTTTCTCTAATGAGTGATGTTGAGCATTTTTTCATGTGTCTGTTGGCCAACTGGATGTCTTCTTTAGAAAAAATGTTCATGTCTTCTGCCCATTTTTAATTGGATTATTTGGGGGTTTTTTGGTGTTAAGGTGTATACATTTTTTTATATATTTTGGATACTAACCACTTGTCATATATATATCATTTGAAAATATCTTCTCCCATTTGATAGGTTGTCTTTTAGTTTTGTCGATTGTTTCAATTGCTGTGCAGAAGCTTTTTATTTTGATGTAGTCCCAATATTTTATTTTTGCTTTTCTTTCCCTTGCCTCAGGAGGCATATCTAGAAAAATGTTGCTCCAGGTAATGTCAAAAAAAACTACTGCCTGTGCTCTCTTCTAGGATTTTTATGGTTTCATGTCTCACATTCAGGTTCTTAATCCATTTGGAGTTTATTTCTGTGTATGGTGTAAGAAAGTGGTCCAGATTCATTCTTTTGCATGTAGCTGTCCAGTTTTCTCAACACTATTTGTTGAAGACTGTCTTTCTCTCATTATATATTCTTGCCTCTTTTGTCATAGATTAATTGACCATATAATCACGGATTTATTTCTGGGCTCTCCATTCTGTTCTTTTGATCTATGTGTCTGTTTTTGTGCCAGTACAAAATTGTTTGGATTACTACAGTTTTGTAGTGTATCTTGAAATCTGGGATTGTGATACTTCTAGTTTTGTTCTTTTTTTTTTTTTTCCAAGATTGCTTTGGCTATTCAGGGTCTTTTGTGGTTCCATACAGATTTTAATATTATTTGTTCTAGTTATGTGAAAAATGCTGTTGGTATTGTGATAGGAATTATAAAATCTATAGATTGCTTTGGGTCGTATGGCTATTTTAACAGTATTTGTTCTTCCAATCCATGAGCATGGAATATCTTTCCATTTGTTTGCATTGTCTTCAATTTCTTCCTTTGGTGTTTTATAGTTTTCAGAGTAGAGTTTTCACCTCCTTGGTTAAGTTTATTCCTATGTATTTTATTATTTTCAGTGCAGTTGTAATTGGGATTGTTTTCTTAGTTTCCCTTTCTGCTGCTTCATTATTAATGTATAGGAATGTGGCACATTTCTGTGTATTTTGTATTCTGCAACTTTACTGAATTCATTTATCAGTTCTGGTAGGGTTTTTTTTGGTGGTATCATTAGAATTTCCTATAGATAGTATCATGTAATCTGCAAATAGTGGAAGTTTTACTTCTTCCTTGCTTATCTGGATGCCTTTTATTTCTTTTTCTTGTCTACTTGATGTGGCTAGAACTTCCAGTACTATGTTGAATAAAAATGGTGAGAGAGGACCTCCTTGTCTTGTTCCTGATCTTAGGGGGAAAGCTTTTAGTTTTTCACCAGAGTTGTGATGTTAGCTGTGGGTTTTTCACATATGGCCTGCATTATGTTGAGGTATTTTCCCTCTAAACCTACTTTGTTGAGAGTTTTTATCATGAATGGATGTTGTACTTTGGGAAGTGCTTTTTTCTCTATCTATTGAAATGATTATGTGGTTTTTATCCTTTCTCTTGTTGGTGTGTATCACATATCATGTGTATCCTGTATTACGTTGATTGGTTTGTGAATATTGAGCCACACTTGCATCCCAGGACTAAATCCCACTTGATTATGTTTTTTTTAAATATATTGTTGGATCTGCTTTGTTAATATTTTGTTGAGGATTTCTGCGTCTATGTTCATCAGAGATATTGGCCTATAGTTCTCTCTCTCTCTTTTTTTGTAGTGTCTTTTCTGGTATTGGTATCAGGGTAATGCTGGCCTCACAGAATGAGTTTGGAAGTTTTCCTCTCTCTTCTATTTTTTGGATTAGTTTGAGAAGAATAAGTATTAACTCTTCTTTAAATGCCGGGTAGAATTCATCTGTGAAGCCCTCTGGTCTTTGACCTGTGTTTGTTGGGAGTTTTTTGATTACTGATTCAATTTCTTTGCTAGTAATTGGTCAGTCAAATTTTCTACTTCTTCTTGATTCATTTTTGGAATCAAGAACTTTATCCATTTCTCATAGGTTGTCCAACTTGTTGGCATATAATTTTTCATAATATTCTTTTGCAATCCTTTGTATTTCTAAGGTGTTAATTGTTATTTTTCCTCTTTCATTTCTGATTTTGTTTATTTGAGTCTTTTCTCTTTTTTATTTTCTTTTTCATGAACTTGGCTAAAGATTTATCAATTTTGTTGTTCCTTTCAAAGAACCAGTTCCTGACTTCATTGATCTGTTCTATTGTTTTTTGTTTTTTCCTTAGTTTCTATTTCATTTATTTCTGCTCTAGTCTATATTATTTCCTTCCTTCTACTGGTTTTGAGTTTTGTTTGTTCTTCTTTTTCTAAATCATTTAGGTGTAAGGTAAGGTTGTTTATTTGAGATTTTTCTTGCTCTTTGAGGTAGGTCTGTATTACTTTAAACTTCTCTTGTAGAACAGCTTTTACTGCATCCCAAAGATTGTGGACCATTGTGTTTTCATTTTCATTTGTCTCCATGTATTTTTTATTTCTTTTTTGATTTCCTGGTTGACCCATTCATCTTTGGTAGCATGTTATTTAACTCCATGTATTTGTCTTCTTTCCAGATTTTTTCTCATGGTTGATTTCTAGTTTCATAGCATTGCGGTCAAAAAAGATGCAAGGTATGACTTCAGTCTTTCTGAATTTGCTGAGATTTGTTTTGTGGCCTAATATATGATCTATTCTGGGGATTGTTCCATGCATTCTTGAATGAGTTGTATTTCTGACACAGTCTTGTCATTACCCATAGACATTAGGAACTCAGATAAGGACAAGCCCATACCCACTCAGTTTTCAAGAGAGAAAGCAGGGTGACTCTGGAAGATCTTATAGAACTAATAAAGGAATATAAAGTCAGTTATGCAAATTATAAAGCCTATGCTATATTAATTATGTTATTTTTCTAAAACGATCAAAATAGAAAACATACATTTTCACCAACCTAGATGAACATTTGGGGATAGATCAGCTTATATCATGATTTTTTTATGTTCTATTAAGTAGTTTATTTTTTTAAAAAAAAGATTTTATTTATCTATTTGACAGAGAGAGACACAGCGAGAGAGGGAACACAAGCAGGGGGAGTGGGAGAGGGAGAAGCAGGCTTCCCGCTGAGCAGGGAGCCCGATGTGGGGCTCGATCCCAGGACCCTGGGATCATGACCTGAGCCGAAGGCAGACGCTTAATGGCTGAGCCACCCAGGCGCCCCTATTAATTAGTTTATAAGATATCATTTGTTATCTCAAAAACATAGTTTGCATCACTCATGACATAATTCTCTTACTTTTCTTCCATAATTCAATATTTTATTGACTGTTGTTGATATCTGGTTGGCTGTGATGTATTTCTTAAAAACAGACATTATTTGAATCCAATATCAAAGAAAAAGTGTTGCTATTGCTTATAAGAATGTTAAAGTTTTGGAAAGAATCAAACAATGGTGCTAATGGTGGGAATGTCTCCTTCCTGAAATAAAAAAGCAATTTAGCCTCACAATTTGGAACAATTAGCCACATTAATTAGGAAAAAAAGAGTTGAGATGCAGAAATTTTCTTGGGAAAACAGGTATTTTCAATTTCTCTAGTGAGCCCAATCTTGGCTCTTTTATAGTAATCACAATACAGAAGATATCTAAAATCTGTTAGATCATTGACATATTCTTTTGGAACATATTCTTTTGGACCAATTTTCCTCCTTATTACCACCTATCTCATTTTCAAATCTATTTTTTTTTTTAGAAGAAGTCCCATCTGCATGAACTGCAGATCAGGCCCTCTTTTCTGTCTTATTTCTACACTTATATTTGTATAATTCTCTTTATAGAGATCCTAACCTGAGTAACTCTTAATGTGTTCATAGAGCATATAACAGTCTGCCCAGACTGTTTTAGATGGTTTCTAAGACTAAACGAAATAAATAAGCAAAAAAAACCCCCAACCAAACAAAAGAAAACCCCAAAACAAAAACAAAACCCCATCTGATTTAAAAGCTACAAAAGAAACATCAAACTCTTGAAGTATTTCTGAACTTTAGGGACTAGGTCAGAATGCCTCACCTTATTTGTCAAGTTTGTTAGTAGAGCTGCCAGCAAGGCGAAGAGCCCTCGCTCCCCCCCGCCCCCCCCCGGCAGACATCTATGCTGAAGCACAAAGACCTCTGTCTCTTTGCTTATAGAGAACAGGAAGCATTTTGTCTCCAACAAATAAAAGCCTAGAACATTGCCAAGTCTCATGGCTTGGGAAGCTGGTGACACTTTGGTTATCTGTACCAATTCTCATTCTCTATGGAGCACCTGAGCCTCCATATCCCCAAGGCAGCAAAGGAGTGGGGATCTCTGTTGTCCATAGTCCAGCGTGCGGTGCCAGGCCCAGAGAGATCCTCAGAGCTCTGCTGCTCAATACTTGGTTGTAAGTTGCCAGATGGAATTGGCAAAATCCAGAAAATATCTTTGTTCCTCTGAAACGTCAAAGGCACAGAGATGGTGTTTTATCACTTAATTTCCATCTTTCTTCATTGGATAATCCCCTCCACATAAAAAAGAAAAGCTACAAATTTTTATAAATTAGTTACAATCGTCCAGGTCTTAAGAAATTTATGTTCCAACCGATGTTTTTCCATGATGCTTTGATACTGAAGTCTTGAATTTTGTACAGATGGCTCTGTCACATCCGTAACATCCATACACGATAATGTCCATAGCCTAGTTGAAATGTTTATGTCTTACACTAGTACCATTTGTATTTTAGTATTTGCAAGGTAATAATCATAGTGATTGCTAGCAAAACAAACTTTTCCATTGGATGGGTGGTCTGTAAATTTTGATCAGTGCTAGGTTCTATTATTTGGGTGAAAATACTAAATAGTTTGATCTGTGCATACAATTTACATGTGATGCATGTATGTATGTGATGTGTGTGTGCGCTGTGTGTCTGTATGTGTATATATTACATATTATATTATATATAATAGTATATAATTATATATAATAATAGTACATAATAATACATATTATATATGTATAATTAATATATTTTTATATATATATTTTTCCCCCTCAAGCAGGACTTAAACTTGGATATCCAAACTTGATGACTAGAATAGACCCTTTATAAAGGACTGCACCTGCCATATGACCCTGGTCACACGTGCCTTTTCTCATCTCATTTGCTGTTTTCCAAAAGACTAGTCACAGGACTGAGAACCCAGGGTCTACAACATTATTCTATAGTATTGTAGTTTGAGTGTCTCAAGGTAGCCTAGTGACATTTAAACAGCAACACTAATCCTTGTCAAGTCTGGGAACTATGTCTTGGTGCCATCAGTGAAGGTACATTATGAAGCCTGTCAGGGGCATTTCAGTGGCACATATGAAGGGCTCACTACTCCTCTCCATAGATCCTAGAAATTGTGCCAGGTCTTCTTGTGGCTCAAATGCTGTACTCCTGGCTACTTTGTATTTCTTGGATTTGCAAGCTACAGTACTGGAATACCTGATCTTAGCATATAAACTCCCTAAATTCTCCAGCAGAAACTGCAGGGTGTCTTGAATTTGAATTTTAAAATGGAACTTAATTGGTGGTGCCAGGACACACTCTTCAAGGTCAAAGTTGACAGGACCAGAGAGGCGAGGTCCATCCAATTGACTTTCCAGCAGAGCACAGATTCCACCTTCGGAGGCCAAAGTCAGCAGACTTGGGAATCATAAACAGGAGGCCTGGAACAGTCCCTTCAGGCTTAGGCAACTGAAATCTGGCAGGGAGACTCTGACAAGCAACTCCAATGGGTCCCCAAACACATCTGTGGAAGTGGGGAAGAATCCAGCAGAGCCAGTCAAAATCAGCCCGGAGGTTTAGATAGGAAAAGCTGAAAATTGCCCTCCTGGCACAAAAGTTAACTGACAGCATGTGTTAAATGCTCAAGATGGGTCTCATACCGTGCCAGGTAGCATGAGGGAGGGCAGAGGTGGGTAGGGGCATAGATCGTCCCTTTAGAAAGCTGAAATCTAACTGATTGCTGAAATGAGGGGAAGCCAGGGACCACACACATCGCCTGGGAACCCTCTGCTACTCTGATCCTTCTGACACTTTATTTCCTCACCAACATTTTGAGCTTTATAGGCTTACTTTTTGGTCATACCATATCCAATAATAATTTGCAGACCTCAGACCCTTATCATATTTAATAATCACTGGAGGAGGGAAAGGAAATGCTCATCACAAAAGAGAAAGACAGACAGAGAAGATGGGTAAAATGTGAACTGTTTCAACTAAAGGAGTGAAAGAATTGAGAAATATGCCCAGAGGGACAATAACAACAAAATGTCTAGATCAAAATGACCCTTGATGAAGAAAGAAGAGACAGAGGAATTTTAAAAAATGTCATCAAGGCTAACACTTTAGAGGGAGGTGTAGTGGGGTTTCCTGGGTGGCTCATTCCATTAAGCGTCAGACCTTTGATTTTGGCTCAGGTCCTGATCTCAGGATTGTGGGATCAAGCCCCACATCCAGCTCCATGGTCAGCAGGGCATCAGCTTGAGATTCTTTCACTCCCTCTCCTGCTGCCCCTCCCAGCCCCATAGCTCATGCACATGCATTCTATTTATAAATAAATAAAGTAAATTAGAGACAAAAAGGCGGACTTCAGTGATGTGCTGGAGCCATGAGGGCCAATGGCCAATTTTTTACAAATTTTCTGAGCCTGTTGTTAAACACGGCAACTATCAAACAAGAAAATATATGAACCTACAATTAAGTCATCTTAAAACAAAAGCAATATTCAAAACTCATCACTTCCCAATTATTTTGCTACATTTTACTCTTATCTGTGCTATTGAGGTTTTGTGTGTCTGTCTTACGCGTAGGACGATAACACTATGTCATGGTGAGTTACTCTTCTTCTCTTCCCAATTCCACTTTCAGTGACAGCAAATTGGTAATTTAAAATCAGCCACAGTGAGAATACTTACACCATGGAAATCAGCAAAAGGTAAAAATACATAAAATACATTAAATTATATATGAGGGTCAAGTAGGCATGTCTTTGCAGGAGCTCAGTTTATTATTTTGTCTACACTTAAGAAAGTGATGGAGAAATTATTAACAATACAACTTAAAACATGTCAAGCCTTCATACATTACATTGTGTATTGCACAAATAACTAATGAATTATTTTTTCCAGCATTGGAAAATATTATGTGATTATGCAAAAGAATGAATAATGGAATTTTGACATACATCTTGGTTATTTTGCTTTCACCATTCTCAGTAAAGTAAAAGGAATCCTCATCCAACATCCACGTGGAAACTACATTCATTCATCCAGAGTGATTATAGGTTGTCTATGGATGCAAGAGGTCAGAACCAAATGAACAAAAGCATTCTATGATAACTAATTATAATTAACTTGCATATGTACATATATGCCTACATTTTTTCCCCCAGAGAGTTGGTCATTAAACATTTATCAGCACACCATTGGATAGAATCCACACAATATATTAACAATGAAAAACTGATAGAGTGCAGTTGGGAAACTTAGCGGTAAGATTGTAAAAATAAAACCTAAAACCATAACTGCCTTTGCCTCCAGGCTGGGCAGCAGGGAGTTTCCTCAATGAGCCAAATGCAGGACCCACTGTGTGTTTGATGGCAATTCTGTAATAAAAGCTATTGGATGCCACAGCCAATGAGAAGTTAGAAGAAATGCCTATTTTTGTTTTATTTTGATTTTTTTCTCACTGTGTTTGTATACAGTAAGACTGAATTGTGACTTGACTAATAGGCTGAGAAATATATATGTAAGCTGTGTTTATGGCTTATGAGCTTGAAAATGTGATACTGATAGAGATAACAAGAAAGACATATTTCTCTCTCTCTGCCACATATGCTCACTCACATTTAACCTTTTGGGAGTGAACTGAAGACACAAAGCACTGTTGCTTCTATGTAAGCACTGTAAGAAGTATCTGAAGTCTTGATCATCACATACTCTTCAGAATTGGAGTCCAGGCTCTGAAGATGAAGGAATTATGCCCCAGGCTGGATCCTAGTAAGTCTCATGCAGGCTGGAGCTACCATGAGCCTTTCTAAGGTGATCCCACACTCCAGAAACCCAAAGCTCTAGAACATACACCTCCTTTCCTCCCCAGGCTCATTCACCCAAAGCTCCAGCACTACCCTCATGCCAAATTCTGGCTTGTTTTGAGCCAAGGAAGAGCAGGCAGCCCAGCTGTCATCCATTCTCAGGAATGTGTGTCTCATAGTGAACAACAACAACAACAAAAGGAATTTGGGAAGAGTTAAAGAGGGGGAAATTCTTACGTTCCTTTAAGGCTCTGATTCAGTCAAGGATAAGGGTCAAATGGCTTACACAGTTAGTCTCTCTCACATGCACTAGTCTATAGAAACAGGGGAGCAAGGTTTCCTTGCTTAAACTGTCTTTTAGTGGGGTGATAACGGATCTGGTACCATAACTCATGGTACAGGTATACACAGCATGTCCAGAGAGGAACAAGCCTTATTGGGTTCCTGGTCTGTGATGACACTGTGCACCTCGTATATCCATTCTGGACCCTTGTTCTTGATAAATACCTACAACAATGTGTGAGGGGGTCTGTGGAAACTTACAAAGGCAACTAAAAGGCTATTTGGTAATGACTTTTGAATCAAAATCTTTACCTACCTACCTACCTACCTACCTACCTATCTACCTACTTACCTACCCACCTACCTATTTATCTACCTCCGTATGGTTTTGTCCATAGAGCTAAAGTGATTAAATCATATATACTAGGGGGTCAGGCAGGCATGTCTTTGCATGAGCTGATTTGCCTGGGAGTTAAAGCTGCCCATGTGGACAGCTGGGGCTCCATGCAGAGCAGAGTGGAGGGTAGGGGGTAGCACGGGAAGAATGAATGGGACTTTATGTTTATGTTTTTATGGTTTCTTTTGTTTGAATACGCAGTGCCTGGGACAGGCATCCACCATTCAGCAATAAATATTTATTGAGTGTGTATAATAAGCTAGGCACCCTTCTAAGCACTTTGGAGGTATGAAAGAACTACTCTTGAGGAGCTTACACTCCAGTAACATGACATTAGATATATGTCATGAGAAGGAGGAAGATAGGAGTGGGGAGGAAGGAATTATAGTACAGTTAGGAAAGGTAGGATCTCCACTGTAATCTGAGCCTCCTCTCATTTTTGGTATTGTAATCTAATTATGGATTTTATTTTTATTTTTATTTATTATTATTATTATTAATTATTATTATTATTTAGAGAGGGAGAGAGAAGTAGGAAGAGGGGCAGAGGGAGAGGGAGGGGGAGAGAGAGAATCTTCTCGGGGCTTGAACTCACGACCCTGAGATCATGACCTGAGCTGAAATCAAGAGTTGGACACTCAACAGACTGAGCCACCCAGGTGCTCCAAATTATGGATTTTTTCTTATGGTGGCCTATATTTCTGTGGCTTTATCATGGAGGATCCTGTTTTCCTCCGTTTCCTGTCCCATCTCACTCTCAAGGAGAAAGAAGACTGAAATGGATGGATCAACGGACAGGACATGTATTGGACCACCTGGAGAGGATCCTTGTCTAAGTCTCCAGGTTTCACTTCGTTTGGCACCCTGTGTTTCCCCTTTACCTGAGGCTACTGCAAAAATAGACCTTGGGATATCTCACTTGAAGCTTGGGTGCTCCCCCACACCACAAAGTCTAAATTAGCTCTGATCCATTTTGTCTTGACATGGGTCTCCTTGCACTCAGCTAGCCTATCTATAAGACCGTGAATATACTGAGTATTTTGCCAAATGCATTTTCTGAGGCATGAGCTTAGGGAAAAGAAACTTAAGAAATTCTTCAGCCTAGTTTTACAGTTTTAAGCCACTGAGACATATCAAAAAAAAAAAAAAAGTGAGTCCATCAGGTCGCAGGAGTGGACATTGCTTGATTCCCCAACATTTGTTCCTTCTTTTTCCTGTTGTGTAGAAGACAGGTGGTCTGAATGGGCTAAGCAGACTTCATGAATTGTCTGAGCCAATCAAGGTCATGCCCTGACAAAGTGATTGGTTCAGGAAATAAAGCCTAGGGCAGTCTTTGCCTAGTTACAAGGTGGTCTAGTCCTTGAAATGCTCAGAAGTGTAGCTGGGGATTGTGGGATACCTGTAGTCTCTCCATGTCCGTCAATGTGATACATGGATGAAGCTGAAATTTTCTGGCAGGAAGTGTTGAGAGGCACATGGAGAAGGAGAGCTAGAACCTTGACAAAAATGCTTATCCAATCTCCAGACTTGTCAGTTGCAACGCCAATAAATTCCCAAATAATATTTGAGCTAGTTTAAACATTGATTTTCTCTTGCAACCTGAACCATTTTAACCGCCACTCAGCAAGATGGGACACTGAGGGTTGGGAAGTGCGTCAGTAACTCAGCACGTAAGGAAGAGTAAACATTTGCCTGGCCTCCTCTGTGCCTATTCCTCCTCCCAGGACCCATCCAGCTTTTGTCTGCCTCTCAATCACTTCACAAGAGAAGACGTGGGTAATGTTCTCTACTTCCAACATTCCTCTCCTATTGTTACTTCTTGCCCCAACACTGCATAGTTCTTATGCATATTGTCCAAACAATCACTCAATTTCCCTTTGGAGTAGGAAGGGAAAAAAAAGAGGAGGCTATATGTAAGGAGGATTAGCCAGATGTATTTTTTGACAATTAACAGAAACATCTGAGCAGTTCAAATCCAGCCCTTTCCTGTTAAAGACACTGGCTGATGATGTATATTAGTTTTATTTTTCTGACATGTGTTTTTAATAATAATGATGATGATATGAAAGCCCCCCCAAAAGTTGATAGTGAACAGAAAAAAATGCTAATACTGACCAGGAATTTTTTTCCCTAAAACCAGAGAGTACATTCTTGGGGTGACCCTGGGTCAATCTCCATCATCAAAATTTTGCTTTTCTGAGTACTTCTCTTCTGAGGACATTTCCTTTAGTGAACACAGAATTATTCACTTAGAAAAACTTCCTAAGCCTTTACTTGGAATTGTAATCACAATAGTGAAGAAACATTTTTGCTTTTATTTGGGATTTTTTTTCTTGCTATTTGCTCTACCTTATTAAATTGTTTCAGTATCCACTTTCATATTTTATTCTTCTTTTCACAGATGAAGCATTTTTTTCAGCTGCCAGACAACTTGAAAATGCGGTTATGTTAAGACAGATGGCTCACTCACTGAGGAAGTTGAAGCTGAGGGCTTAGAGAAGAGCCTTGTTCTTGACATTGTATTAGAAGGAGTGATCTTTGACACATTTTTTCTAAACTCTTTCGACCATGTCTCTCTATCTATGGGCACATTCCCAGCCCCACACTGTAACCGTCACTCGGACTCTGGCTGATTCTCTCAGCCTGGGAGTCTATGACTTGGCCTGTCCTTTTACATAATCTTCCAGGATTGGGGACCAGCCTGGCTCTCACCAGAACTACCCTTGAGGGGCGCCTGGGTGGCTCAATTGGTTAAACGTCTGCCTTCGGCTCAGGTCACGATCCCAGGGTCCCTCTGCCTATTGCTTCCCCTGCTTGTGCTCTCTTTCTCTGTCAAATAAAGAAATAAAAAATCTTTAAAAAAACCCCAAAACCTACCCTTGAGTTTGCATTCTGACCTCAACCTCTCATTTAACATTTATCATAAGCCAAACTTTTATAATAAAACAATAATTTAGATCCACTTAACTATTTATGAATTGTGGATTCTTTTTATGCACCTAATGCATATTCAATACACAGAATGTCAATGAGGGAAAAAAAATACCCCAAATTATTCCAAAGCTAACTACTACTAATGTTTCATGTATGTATTTCCAGATTTCTTTGCAAATAATCCTCTTTCATATATATGTATATCGTATATGATACATGTATGATAAATATAATGGATAGGTATGTGCAAAAGTAAATATATGGATAGGCATGTTAAAAAATACTCTATATAGATATATATATTCTAATGTAATATATAAGTGATTATACTATGCATATAGTTTTTAAAAGCTTACTTTTTAAAAAGATTATTTATTTATTTGAGAAGGAGAGAGAGAGAGTGAGTGCGGAATGGGGCAGAGGGAGAGAATCTTCAAGCAGGCTCCTGCTGAGCATGGAGCCCAACTTGGGGCTCCATCTCAGGACCCTGAGATCATGACCTGAGCCAAAACCAAGAGTCATATGCTCAACCAACTGAGCCACCCAGGTGTCCCTATGCATATGGTTTTATGAACTATTTCATTTGTTACAAACAGATTGGATTTTCTTTTTAATAAATATGCATGCACTTCATCATTGTTCATGATTATAGAGTAGTCAGTTATATTAATATATCATAATTTACTTATCTGCAATAAATTAACATTTTATATAACCTCTAGATTTTTCTTACTATACACACTGCTGAGATGAATATGTTAGTGCTTCGTTGTCTGGGATACATTCTTAGAAGTGTATTTTCAATATAAAAAGATATGGATTCTTTTTAGGACTTCTGATACATATCCATATTTCATTCAAAAAATGTACAAATGTATGCTTCCAGCAGTTAGTAGCTGAGTCAGCTAAAGCTTTGACTAAAGTTGACAGTTGTCACTAGAAGGGTTTGGACACATCATGAAAAGCTCCTATTGTTTAACAAAACAATTTTGTCAATTACTGTCAATTGCTATTCGAACTGATCAATAGTGGTCAGTATCATTATTCTGACCATTGCCTTGGACAGAAAATAGAATGGTTGACATTATCAAGAACTGAAAATTCTTAATGAAATAACATAAATAAATGAAATGACATAAATCAGTACCAAATGACTGTGGACTTAAAAGAAATCAGAAGATTCATAATATATTTGTAGAGTAAAAAACATTTTAGCAAAAGTTGAAAATAATATTTACTTCCTATAATTTTTATATCAAAGATAAAGTATTTCTATCCAATGCATTCAGTTGAGTTCCAAACATGTAAGCCTTGCCCTAAATTTCCTCTTTGGTTCCAAGTCTACGTTTCTCTCCTAATGCGGGATACATCTATTTTAATCTGCATAGTTACACAGTCTAATAACTCCAAAGTCCAATTTCCAATTCTTCCCTGCTCTGCTATTTCTGTATGAGCACCTTCAAATCTCCTGTTTTCCAAGATCAACCAATCTGAACTCTGTTTAATGCAATCAAAAACACTGTCAATTCTCTTTAATATGCCAGCTTTTCTATTTCCACAAAATGAAATCTGGGCTTCTCATGCTTCTCTGAACACTGGACTACTGCCGGTCTCCTTGCTACCCGTGGTTTTCCCATTTCTCCCTCATTTGCTATTTTATGACCAGTGAATATTTTTAAGTTGTGACTGACTCAGCTACTCCCCATATCAAATGTTATAAATGGCCCCTGCTTACTGGATTGAACCCAAATACAGTAAATTGGCATTGCATGCCTGTATACTTTTATCCAGTTCAGCTGTCTGGTGACATTGTTGTTGTTCCCCCCCACCCCTTCTTTTAAAGATTTATTCATTTTTATTTTATAGAAAAAGAGGGGAGGAGGGACAGAGGAGAGGGGGAAAGAGTCCTAAGCAGGTTCCTCGTTGAGTGTAGAGTCCAACATGAGGCTCGATCTCATGATCCTGATATCGCAACCTGAGCCAAAACCAAAAGTTGGACACTTAACCGACTGCACCACCCAGGCGCCCCTCCCCTCCCCCTTCTTTTAAAACATTCTCCAGGCCAGCTAAATCAGAGTATTATTGTGCTCTAAATGTAGTCTACATTTTTCCTAAAGATTTCTTCATATTATTCCTTGTCCTGAATACTTCACCTGCTCATCTCCTAGTCCTGTGTCTTCAGTATCTACTCTAACTTTCATATTTCTGTAATGTTTCAGTCCAAAGAAGACAAGAGCCTTCTGCTGGTGAATTTCCACTACATGTTTTTTCAGTCCTCTGGGCATTAATATTCGTTTTCTTATCTTATCCCTGTGGCTGGTCTGTTGATTTGTTTGTGAGCAGGGACTATGACAGCCTCTTCTTCAATCTCCTGCAGTTACCTAATTCCTTAAGCAGAGTATTTGCTCTAAAATAGCTGTTGGGTACCATGAACAGATAGGAAAAGCTGGGTGGGGAGTTCAGTGGGCTAGTACATATTAAAACATGCTTTAATATTATACAAAGATTTAAAAAATGATGTTTCTTCACAATTGATGAAACTAAGGTCACATTAGATATTCTAAGCTATGTGATACATTATACACATAGAAAATCCCATAATCTGGAAAGTGATGATGGATTTCCCCCAACCTAGGTTAACTCTGTGATGAAACTTTTTATTCTAAGTGACTGTTTTTTCAAAGGCCAGTATCATAATAAGGCTTTACTCAATTATCCTCTATAGTGATTGACAAAGCTGTTCAAAAATTGCCCTCCTCCCCAAGTAGCTAGAATGACTCACTGTATTTGAGCTTTTATTTTTCTGAAAGACAGAGAGAGAGAGAGAACTTTCTTTTTAATTTAATTATTTTTTTTCCCTCCAAGTCTTATTTCTTATAAACCTGCAGCATCTTGCCTCTTATAACTGGCATGCCTCAAACTGGATAGGCCTAGGAGGAAAAGTAACTTCCACTACTGATCAAGCTTCTCCGCAGGTCCCCAACCCACAAGAGGGAAAGAGAGATAAGACAGCTGAAACAACTATGAATTTTCTTTTTTTTAGTTCCATATTTTTACTCTACTTTTAAAGAAGCTTAAAAACAAGTATTTTGCTGGTGATTTCAATCCCTACCAACTAGTAAAGTTGGATTGATGCATTGTTTTTTTTTTAATTTTTTATTGTTATGTTAATCCCCATACATTACATCATTAGTTTTAGATGAAGTGTTCCATGATTCATTGTTTGTGCATAACACCCAGTGCTCCCTGCAGAATATGCCCTCCTCAATACCCACCACCAGGCTAACCCATCCTCCCAAACCCCTCCCCTCTAGAACCCTCAGTTTGTTTTTCAGAGTCCATCGTCTCTCATGGTTCGTCTACCCCTCCGATTTCCCCCCCTTCATTCTTCCCCTCCTGCTACCTTCTTCTTCTTCTTTTTTTTTTCTTAACATGTATTGCATTATTTGTTTCAGAGGTACAGATCTAAGATTCAACAGTCTTGCACAATTCACAGCACTTACCAGAGCACATACCCTCCCCAGTGTCTATCGCCCAGTCACCCCATCCCTCCCACCCCACCCCCCACTCCAGCAACCCTCAGTTTGTTTCCTGAGATTAAGAATTCCTCATATCAGTGAGGTCATATGATACATGTCTTTCTCTGTTTGACTTATTTTGCTCCGGTTCCATCCATGTCGTTGCAAATGGCAAGATCTCATTCCTTTTGAGGGCTGCATAATATTCCATTGTGTATATAATCCACATCTTCTTTATCCATTCATCTGTCGATGGACATCTTGGCTTTTTCCACAGTTTGGCTATTGTGGACATTGCTGTTATAAACATCGGGGTGCACATACCCTTTCGGATCCCTACTTTTGTATCTTTGGGATAAATACCCAGTAGTGCAATTGATGGATCATATGGTAGCTCTATTTTCAACTTTTTGAGGAACCTCCATCCTGTTTTCCAGAGTGGCTGCACCAGCTTGCATTCCCACCAACAGTGTAGGAGGGTGCCCCTTTCTCCGCATCCCCGCCAACATCTGTCGTTTCCTGACTTGTTAATTTTAGCCATTCTGACTGGTGTGAGGTGGTATCTCATTGAGGTTTTGATTTGGATTTCCCTGATGTCGAGCGATATAGAGCACTTTTTCATGTGTCTGTTGGCCATTTGGATGTCTTCTTTGGAAAAATGTCTGTTCATGTCTTCTGCCCATTTCTTGATTGGATTCTTTGTTCTTTGGGTGTTGAGTTTGATGAGTTCTTTATAGATTTTGGATACTAGCCCTTTATCTGATATGTCATTTGCAAATATCTTCTCCCATTCTGTCGGTTGTCTTTTGGTTTTATTGACTGTTTCCTTTGCTTTGCAAAAGCTTTTTATCTTGATGAAGTCCCAATAGTTCATTTTTGCCCTTGCTTCCCTTGCCTTTGGCGATGTTTCTAGGAAGAAGTTGCTTCGGCTGAGGTCAAAGAGGTTGCTGCCTGTGTTCTCCTTTAGGATTTTGATGGACTCCTGTCTCACATTGAGGTCTTTCAACCATTTGGAGTCTATTTTTGTGTGTGGTGTAAGGAAATGGTCCAGTTTCAATCTTCTGCCTGTGGCTATCCAATTTTCCCAACACCATTTGTTGAAGAGACTGTCTTTGTTCCATTGGACATTCTTTCCTGACTTGTCGAAGATTAGTTGGCCATAGAGTTGAGGGTCCATTTCTGGGCTCTCTATTCTGTTCCATTGATCTATGTGTCTGTTTTTGTGCCAGTACCATGCTGTCTTGATGATGACAGCTTTGTAATAGAGCTTGAAGTCCGGAATTGTGATGCTGCCGGCTTTGCTTTTCTTTTTCAATATTCCTCTGGCTATGCGGGGTCTTTTCTGGTTCCATACAAATTTTAGGATTCTTTGTTCCATTTCTTTGAAAAAAGTGAATGGTATTTTGATGGGGATTGCATTGAATGTGTAGATTGCTCTAGGTAGCATTGACATCTTCACACTATTTGTTCTTCCAATCCATGAGCATGGAACATTTTTCCATTTCTTTGTGTCTTCCTCAATTTCTTTCATGAGTATTTTATAGTTTTCTGAGTACAGATCCTTTGCCTCTTTGGTTAAATTTATTCCTAGGTATCTTATGGTTTTGGGTGCAATTGTAAATGGGATGGACTCCTTAATTTCTCTTTCTTCTGTCTTGTTGTTGGTGTATAGGAATGCCACTGACTTCTGTGCATTGATTTTATATCCTGCCACTTGACTGAATTCCTGTATGAGTTCTAGCAGTTTTGGGGTGGAGTCTTTTGGGTTTTCCACATAACGTATCATATCTGCAAAGAGTGAGAGTTTGACTTCTTCTTTGCCAATTTGGATGCCTTTGATTTCTTTTTGTTGTCTGATTGCTGTGGCTAGGACTTCCAATACTATGTTGAATAGCAGTGGTGATAGTGGACATCCCTGCCGCGTTCCTGACCTTAGGGGGAAAGCTCTCAGTTTTTCCCCATTGAGAATGATATTTGCTGTATGTTTTTCATAGATGGCTTTTATGATATTGAGGTATGTACCCTCTATGCCTATACTCCGAAGAGTTTTGATCAAGAAAGGATGCTGTACTTTGTCAAATGCTTTTCTGCATCTATTGAGAGGATCATATGGTTCTTGTTCTTTCTTTTGTTAATGTATTGTATCACATTGATTGATTTGCGGATGTTGAACCAACCTTGCAGCCCAGGGATAAATCCCACTTGGTCGTGGTGAATAATCCTTTGAATGTACTGTTGGATCCTATTGGCTAGTATTTTGGTGAGAATTTTTGCATCCATGTTCATCAGGGATATTGGTCTGTAATTCTCCTTTTTCATGGGGTCTTTGTCTGGTTTTGGGATCAAGGTAATGCTGGCCTCATAAAATGAGTTTGGAAGTTTTCCTTCCGTTTCTATTTTTTGGAACAGTTTCAGAGGAATAGGTATTAATTCTTCTTGAAATGTTTGGTAGAATTCCCCTGGGAAGCCATCTGGCCCTGGGCTTTTGTGTTTTGGGAGATTTTTGATGACTGCTTCAATTTCCTTAGTGGTTATAGGTCTGTTCAGGTTTTCTATTTCTTCCTGGTTCAGTTTTGGTAGTTGACACATCTCTGGGAATGCATCCATTTCTTCCAGGTTATCTAATTTGCTGGCATAGAGTTGCTCATAATATGTTCTTATAATTGTTTGTATTTCTTTGGTGTTGGTTGTGATCTCTCCTCTTCCATTCATGATTTTGTTGATTTGGATCATTTCTCTTCTCTTTTTGATAAGTCTGGCCAGGGGCTTATCAATCTTGTTAATTCTTTCAAAGAATCAGCTCCTAGTTTCATTGATCTGTTCTACTGTTCTTTTAGTTTCTATTTCATTGATTTCTGCTCTGATCTTTATGATTTCTCTTCTCCTGCTGGGTTTAGGCTTTATTTGCTGTTCTTTCTCCAGCTCCTTTAGGTGTAGGATTAGGTTGTGTATTTGAGACCTTTCTTGTTTCTTGAGAAAGGCTTGTATTGCTATATACTTTCCTCTTAGGACTGCCTTTGCTGCATCCCAAAGATTTTGAATAGTTGTGTTTTCATTTTCATTGGTTTCCATGTGTTTTTTTTAATTCTTCTTTAATTTCCTGGTTGACCCATTCATTCTTTAGTAGGATGCTCTTTAGCCTCCATGTATTTGAGTTTTTTCCGACTTTCCTCTTGTGATTGAGTTCTAGTATCAAAGCATTGTGGTCTGAAAATAGGCAAGGAATGATCCCAATCTTTTGGTACCAGTTGAGACCTGATTTATGACCTAGGATGGGATCGATTCTGGAGAATGTTCCATGGGCACTAGAGAAGAATGTGTATTCTGTTGCTTTGGGATGGAATGTTCTGAATATGTCTGTGAAGTCCATTTGGCCCAGTGTGTCATTTAAAGTCTTTATTTCCTTGTTGATCTTTTGCTTAGACAATCTGTCCATTTCAGTGAGTCAGGTGTTAAAGTCGTCCACTATTATTGTATTGCTGTCGATGTGTTTCTTTGCTTTTGTTATTGATTGCCTTATATAATTTACTGCTCCCATGTTAGGGGCATAGATATTTACAATTGTTAGATCTTCTTGTTGGATAGACCCTTTAAGTAGGATATAGTGTCCTTCCTCATCTCTTATTACAGTCTTTGGTTTAAAATCTAATTTGTCTGATATAAGGATTGCCACTCCAGCTTTCTTTTGGTGTCCATTAGCATGGTAAATTGTTTTCCACCCCCTCACTTTCAATCTGGGGGTGTCTTTGGTTCTAAAATGAGTCTCTTGCAGACAGCATATCGATGGGTCTTGTTTTTTAATCCAATCTGATAGCCTGTGTCTTTTGATTGGGGTATTTAGCCCATTTACATTCAGGCTAACTATTGAAAGATAGGAATTTAGTGCCATTGTATTGCCTGTAAGGTGACTGTTACTGTATATTGTCTGCGTTCCTTTCTGGTCTATGTTGCTTTTAGGGTCTCTCTTCGCTTAGAGGACCCCTTTCAAGATTTCTTGTAGGGCTGGTTTTGTGTTTGCAAATTCCTTTAGTTTTTGTTTGTCCTAGAAGCTTTTTATCTCTCCTTTTATTTTCAATGACAGCCTAGCTGGATAGAGTATTCTTGGCTGCATATTTTTCTCATTTAGTGCTCTGAATATATCCTGCCAGTCCTTTCTGGCCTGCCAGGTCTCTGTGGATAGGTCTGTTGCCAATCTAATGTTTCTACCCTTGTAGGTTACAGATCTCTTCTCCTGAGCTGCTTTCAGGATTTTCTCTTTGTCTCTGAGACTCGTAAGTTTTACTATTAGATGTCGGGGTGTTGACCTATTTTTATTGATTTTGAGAGGGTTTCTCTGTGCTTCCTGGATTTTGATGCCTGTTTCCTTCCCCAAATTAGGGAAGTTCTTTGTTATAATTTGCTCCATTATACCTTCTGCCCCTCTCTCTCTTTCTTCTTCTTCTGGAATCCCAATTATTCTAATGTTGTTTCGTCTTATGGTATCGCTTATCTCTCGAATTCTGCCCTCGTGATCCAGTAGTTGTTTATCTCTCTTTTCCTCAGCTTCTTTATTTTCCACCATTTGCTCTTCTATCTCACTGATTGTCTCTTCTGCCTCTTTTATCCTAGCAGTTAGCGCCCCCATATTTGATTGCACCTCATTAATAGCCTTTTTGATTTCTACTTGGTTAGATTTTAGTTCTTTTACTTCTCCAGAAAGGGTTTCTCTAATAACTTCCATGCTTTTTTTCAAGCCCAGCTAGTATCTTTAAAGTGATGATTCTGAACTCTAGATCTGACATCGTACTAATGTCCGTATTGAGTAGGTCCCTGGCAGTCAGTACTACCTCTTGTTCTTTTTGTTGAGGTGATTTTTTCCATCTTGTCATTTTGTGCAGAGGAGAATAGATTAATGAGAGAACAAAATGCTAGCAGGGTAACAATGTCCCCAGAAAATATACTCTAAACAAATCAGAAAAGACCTGAAGCAGGGGGAAAAGAAAGGGAAAGAGAGAAAAAAGAAAAAAAAAAAAAAGAAAAAGAAAAGGATAAAGATAAAAACAGTACAAAACAAAACAAAACAAAAAAAAAACCAGAATGTGATCAAATATGATCAGGCTAGTATATAGATCAATGCCACACATTAGATTTTGGGTGTATTTTGGTCTGTTAGAAGAAAGTGCCTCCCAAAATTTTAAAGAAAGAAAAATTTATATATGTACAAAAATAAGGGTTGATATGATGAAGGGATGGAATACGAATGTAAAGATGGAAATTATAAAATATTTTATAAAAGGAATTGATAAGTTGTTTGAAAAAAGAAAGAGGAATTAAAAAAAAAAGGAAAAGAAGGGAGAGAATGTGATCAGGCAGGGAAGTAGAAAAAAACCATACACTAGAGATTTAGGGTATATTTTGATCTGTTAGAAGAAACTATCTCAAAATTTTAAAGAGAGCACAACTTATATATATATGCCAAAAATACAGGTAACTACTATGAAGGGTTAGAATATGAGTCTAAAAATGAAAAGTAAAAATGTTTTTTAAAAAAGGGATTGATAAAATGTTGTTTGAAAAAGGGAAAAAGAAAAATTCAAAAAAAGAAAAAAAAAGTTAAAAAAAATTCACTTTGAAAGACTAAAGAATCATGGTAAAAAAGCCATGGATTCTATGTGCCTTATTCCCCTGGCACTGGAGTTCTGCCGTTCTCATTGATGGGTAAACTTGATCTTGGCTGGCTGTTCTCACTGATCTTTGGGGGGAGGGGCCTGTTGCCATGGTTTCCAAATGTCTTTGCCAGAGGCGGAATTGCCCCACCCTTGCCTTGTCCGGGCTAAGTAATCTGCTCTGGTTTGCTCTCGGGAGCCTTTGTTCCCTGTAAGCTTTCCCTACAGCTTTGGAGGACGAGAGTGAAACGGCAGCCTCCCAATCTCCGCCCCAGAGGAGCCGAGAACTCGGGGCCCTGCTCCTCAGTGAGCCCCCAGAGAAAGGCCGTCAATCACTCCCGGCTCCCTGGTCTCCGGCCGCACTCCATGCTCACCCGGCCTGTGACCGCACGTTTCTATCTCTGGCACCCGACCCTGCGTGGAACCTCCAAACCCAGCAGATCCCTGCGGTGCACTCCCACGCGGCTCCTCCTGGGGGAGGAAGGTGAGTCTCCCCGGATCTGCCGCTTGTTGGGTCCCTGCTGGAGGAGCAGGGGCCCGACTGGGCCGCGGATCACGGTTTATGGCCACCCCGAGCTGAGAGCCCGCGCCTGGGCTCCGCCTCTGCAGCCGGCTTCCCTGCTCTGATAGCTGGGAGCTCTGCCACACTCAGGCACCCCCGGTCTTTCTGTGACCCCGAGGGTCCTGAGACCACACTGTCCCGGAGGGTTCCACCCCCCGCTTAGCCACCAGGGTGACGTCCCTTGGCGGAGCACACTTTTAAAGTTCCGATTTTGTGCTCCGTGGTTCTATCACTTGCCAGAAGCGGCCGACGGAGGCCCCTCCCCCGCCATCTATCCTCCCGAATATCACCTCGGATTCACTTCTCCGCACGTCCTACCTTCCAGAAAGTGGTCGCTTTTCTGTTCAGAGAGTTGTTGCTCTTCTTTTCTTCGATCTCCTGTTGGGTTTGTAGGTGTTCAGAATGGTTTGATCCCTATCCAGCTGAATTCCTGAGAGGAGACGAAATCCAGGTCTCCTACTCCTCCGCCATCTTCTTTTCATCCCTGATGCATTGTTTTTAAGATAGTAAATTTAATAAGAATCCTTGATCTTGCATTACTTGATTTTGTGCGTGTGATATAATTTTAATATTGATACTAAGGGACACCACTGCTCAAAATCCTTCCCTGGTTCCTACTGCATCTAAGATAGACCCCATGCCTGACCTGTCAGTCTCTTTTATTGGCAAGCCACAGTGTATCTTTCCATCCTTATTTCTAGATAAAAGAAGCCAGGCATGCAATGCCAGGCTAGGACACTTAGTTCAATTCAGTAAGCATTGGGAATCATTGACAACATTTGATATGGGGAGGAGTGGAGTTAGGACTTGGGAAGATTAATTAAGCATGAAGAAGGAAACATGAGCCTTCCTTCAGAAGGACACGGGCACATTAATACCTTCCCTCCTTGGATTCCTTTGTTCCACTTTTCTGGAATGCTGATTCCAGAACTCTAAATCCTGCTCATCCTTCAGGGTCCTTATTAAGTGCATGAAACATTTCCGGGTTATGTCAGTTCAAAGGGACACATTACTCCCTTTTCAGACATTTTTAAAAATTCTTGCATAATTCATTCTTTTTTTATTATTATTGAAGCATAATTATCAAAGGAGTGTTATATTAGTTTCAGGTGTACAATATAATGATTCAAATTTTCAGACATTTTTTAGCGCAGAGTATCTGTGCCATCCATGAAGATTCAGTTTGCTATTGCTCTGTGATATATCATTGTCACACTTTATTATTTAATGGGTTTTTAATGTACATTATTCATTTCTTCAATTAGGTTATAAGTTTCTTGAGATCTAAAATTATATTGTACACATCTTTGGAGCCAACTAACAATTTTGCATAACAATGTATTCACCATAGACATGTTATCAGTATTTGGCAAATATGGATAATGCATAATGAAGTTAGGTTTGGGAACGATGGTTGCTCAGTTGTCTCTGGCTCCCTCTAGTGATGCCCAAAATATAACTGGTAGCTGCACATTCTCGTTTCATCCCATCTGCTGTAATTTTACAGCTATCAGATGGGACTCAGAGAACAAATTCAGCTACCAGCAAGAAATAAACATCATAATTATTATAGCCTAAGTATATCAATCTCTTATTATATGCCAAGAGCTGTTAAAAACATTATACAAATTATCTCATCTAACTCGCACAAAACCCATGTGAGATGGTTATTAATGTTCCTCATTTTACAGATGAGGATACTGAGGCACAGTGATGTCAAGTAATGTGCCTAAGGTCACACAGTAAGATTTTCCCTAATTCTGTTTTATTTTTTTCTAGATTTACTGAGATAAAATTGACATATAACATTGTATAAATTTCAGGGGCACCTGGGGGGCTCAATCAGTTAAGCGTCCAATTCTTGATTTTGGCTCAGGTCATGATCTCAGGGTTGTGAGATTGAGCCCCGAGACGGGCTCCATGCTCAATGTGGAGTCTGCTTATGATTCTCTCTCTCCCTCTCCCTCCACCCCTCCCTTCACTCTCTCTCTCTCAGTAAACAAAAAAAAATCTAAAAAACAAACAAACAAACAAACCCCCCCAAAATTGTGTAAGTTTCAGGTGTACAATGTGATAATTTGATATATGCACATATTGTGAAAAGTTTACTACAATAAGGTTAACACACTTTTCATGTCATATAGTTACAACTTATGTGTGTGTTGAGAACTTTTAAGACCAACTCTCTTAACAACTTTCAAATATACAACTAACTGTATATTGCTAATTGTAGTCATCATGTTGTGCATTGCATCCCCCAAACTTATCTATCTTATATCTGGAAATATAACCCTTTGACCACCTTCAGTCCTTTCCCCTACCCTCAACCCACCCCTGGTAACCATCAATCTACTCTCTATTTCTGAGTTGTTTTTTCAGATTCCACATATAAGTGAGACTATACAGTATTTGTCTTTCTCTGTCTGACTTATTTCACTTAGCATAATGCCCTCACAGTACATCTTTGTTATCCCAAATGGCAGAATTTCCTCATTCTTTATGGCCAAATAATATTCGATTGTATGTAGTGCATTTTCTTTATCTATTCATCCATCAGTGGACATTTAGATTGTTTCCAATCTTGGCTATTGTACCCCCATTTTAGCCTGGGTGGTTTGGAAGATGTACATAGGTATGTTGGGACTCTTACATAATTGGGTTATTTGGCTAACGTGCTTTCTTTCTAAATCTTGTTACATATTTTAATCAAGAATGTATGCTTCTGACAAATACATGTGCATGGCAGGTACTACTTAGTTTACACTGAAGAGAATTGAACAACTGCATATAGCAATGGAAAAAGGCAGGGAAAAATATTGTTCAAATGGCAAATATATTGTCAAATTTCCAAAAGAGATAACTATTTTAGAATAAGCCTTATTTGGCATTGCTTTGCATACAAGTAAGTTAATTTAAAAATGAATTATTGTCCTTTAAACATAGTCTCCCCCTTTCAATTGTTCAAGTTTTCAATTAATGACCTATTCATTACATGAACTTGATTATAATGGATAATGTTTTAATACCAAAATAATAACAAGTTTGAAATGCATGATTTTCATTTGCAATTAAATAATTTGCATATTAATAACTCATGTACTTTCTCATTTGTTAGTATCACAACTTGAATTAAGATTGAAACAGCATTGGGGCGCCTGGGTGGCTCAGTCTTTAAGCATCTGCCTTTGGCTCAGGTCATGATCCCAGGGTCCTGGGATCAAGCCCCACATCAGGCTCCCTGCTCTGTGGGAATCCTGCTTCTCCCTCTCCCACTCCCCATGCTTGTATTCCTGCTTTCTGTCAAATAAATAAATAAAATCTTTAAAAGAAAAAGATTGAAACAGCATCATTTAAAGTAGAAAAAGAGAAAATAATGTCAATAGTAGTATTGATCTCATATCCTGAATGGAAGGACTCATACCAATACACAATGAATGGAATACATAAATAAAAAATACAAGTATTTTTCACATTCTACATTATGTTCTTGTAGGGAGGTAAATGATGCAAGTGGTCTTATATGAATAATGGTAGATTTTCAATATTAATATATTTTGGAATTGTACATTGTCCCTAGCTAGACAGCACCAATAATTTTGGATAAACAAAACAAAACTTAAATAAAAGTGTCTCTTGCTCTTTTTTTCCCCCTGCAAGCATACATTATTATTAACAAGAGACATCTGGTTCCCATTAACATTGAAAGGAGAGATCTATCTTAGGAATTATGATTTAAGTTGAATTGTAGGCCAGGAGAATTAGCCATCCCGTCTACTTCACGTGCGTTTGTAGCCATGCTAATTAACAGTAGGGAATCTCTCTCTGTCTCTGTCTCTCGGTCTCTCTGTCTCTCCCTTTCACTTTTGCAAAACAAATTAAATAATGGAAAAGGTTTTCACTGAACTGTAGAGTAAATAAGCCGTACATGCATGTGATATTCAGAGCATGAATGTGTGTGTGTGTGTGTGTGTGTAGATGGAATGCCTGCTGTGAATGTTAACATGGCAGCTGACTTCCAGAGCCCACCCCCTCTCTGTCTCTGTTTCTCATACACACATACATGATTAGCCTCTTCCAACTTTTCCATAGTCTTATAAACCCTACCTTTAGGAATTACCCAGGTGCTTGGAAATGCAGTAGAAAAAAAAAATGATTTCTCATTAAAAAAAAACAAAAGTGGAATTTGACAGGCTAAAGGAGAGGGGTGCAGGGGGATAATAGCCTGTGACCCCCAAAAGATACAAAGTGGGAAGGAAACAGCTGTTTAGTGTCCAGAACCCTGAAGCCTAAGCAGACTGAACTAGATTTGCAGCCCGTCTCTGTCTGTGTCCATCATAGCTGGGTGACCCTGGAAAAATTATGCAGGCTTTCTGAGTCTCCTTTTCTTCATGGGTAGATTCATATTTATCTCACAGAGCTGCAGCGAGGATGAAACTGAATCAGACCTTCTCTTTGAAAAGACATCGAGAGTGCCCAGACCTGCCCACTGTACAGCTGTATACTCCCAATACATGTTTGTTTCCTTTGTTTGTTTCTTTCTGCTTACCTTGAGAAGACCCCCAGTCTGTTACCTGCTTAAAATATCTGCACACAGCCATCAAAAGGAATGAGATCTTGCCATTTGCAACGACGTGGATGGAACTGGAGGGTATTATGTTGAGTGAAATAAGTCAAACAGAGAAAGACATGTATCATATGATCTCACTGATATGAGGAATTCTTAATTGTAGGAAACAAACTGAGGGTTGCTGGAGTGGGGGGTGGGGTGGGAGGGATGGAGTGACTGGGTGATAGACACTGGGGAGGGTATGTGCTCTGGTAAGCGCTGTGAATTGTGCAAGACTGTTGAATCTCAGATCTGTACCTATGAAACAAATAATGCAATATATGTTAAGAAAAAAAAAGAAGAAGAAGAAGGTAGCGGGAAGGGAAGAATGAAGCGGGGGAAATCGGAGGGGTAGACGAACCATGAGAGATGATGGACTCTGAAAAACAAACAGGGTTCTAGAGGGGAGTGGGGTGGGAGGATGGGTTAGCCTGGTGGTGGGTATTGAGGAGGGCACGTTCTGCATGGAGCACTGGGTGTTATGCACAAACAATGAATCATGGAACACTTCATCTAAAACTAATGATGTAATGTATGGGGATTAACATAAGAATAAAAAAAAGAAAAAAAATATCTGCACACAGCCATGTTATTTCACATCACAGCAGGTCCTCATCACCTTGAATGAAGTAAGAGAAACAGATTGGAAATAATGGCTTGTTCACCTACAATGTGGCTCCTGAGCCAGACGGGAGTCAAATCCATCGACCTTGACATGCCCTGTGAGGATGCTCGGTTCTCTTTGTTGCCGAAGAATGAGGGTCGAAGTCCAGTAATGGCTCCTGTTTTCTTCTGGCCCCGGATCAGAAAGTATTTCTGTATGCGTGTGCACCTTCTCCCTTTGCCTTCCTTTCTCCCTTCCTTTCCTACCACTCTCCCTTCTCCCACAAAGAAGAAGAGAACAATAAGAATTTGATTGTGGTAAGTGTCAACTGTGTTTCACATTTTAAGAAAAGCAGCACATGACCTAACTAGAGAAGAAAAAAAAAAAAGTTTTGAGAAAATAGTTCTCTCATATGGCAACCTTGCTAATGAAGCGGAAGTCTTCAAGTGGGCTACCGTGGCTAAAGTCTAAAAGAAAGCATTGAATGTCCTGGGAACCGCAATCCTCAGGTAGAGGTCGAGAGGAGAAGCCGCTTCACAGAAAGCCCATTAGCTATTCCCACAGGAAAAGTATTCTTACGGTCCCATAACGATACCCTGTTGATACCAGTGGTTCGCAAAATGCAGAGTGATGAAATAAGGCTTACTTCTCACTCTTGCTCCATTAGATTTCAGGTTTGGCAGTGAAGGGTTATAATATGTAGCCAGATGGTCTAGGAAAGCAGTTGAAAGAGTGAAAGAGGCATGAAGGAGGCGTCAGATGTTGCAGAGTGAGAAACTCCCCATGCAGGCACGTGGAAATGAAAATGATGCCACGGCAGAATGGAAGAGGGACATAATAAACCTTGACATTCCAACGTATACAAGAATTGTTATATCCCGTGCTCTGCAGATCGTGTTTGTGAGACATTCCCTTGGATGAGGGCCATTGACAAGTGTTGTCTGTAGAATTTGCCTTCAGTAGTCCGGGAATGGGAAGCAAAGACTCAAATTGAGTTGTAGGAGAGAGAAAAATAATTATGCTTGACCAAGTGCCAAGTGTCTGCCAAGCTATGCTAAATAGTGCTCAGTCTTCCCCGTTTTGCTCAATTCTCAACAACAGTTTGATACTTTTGAAGTTGTTACCCGTTCTTGTAGATGGAGTAGCAGAGCCCTGATGCTATTAAATACCATGCCCAAGTGAGCATGGTTGGCAGATGATGGAGGTGAGGTTTTACCCCAAATCTGGCTGAGATGCATGCTCCTTCCCTATCAGCATAGCAAGCCACACCGTGAAGGAAAGACATAACTTATTTATCTGGAATCAGAGATGGCTTTTCTAATCCAGTGTTTTCAAAATGTACTCTATGGAACACTAGTCTTAGAAATTACTTATTCAAAAAGTTATCTGTTGGTTGTTGTTAAATAGATGTGTGTAATTTATATCTCATGGTACCTCCCTGGAGATTCAAATGTATATTAGCTCACTTAGATCTCTGGCAACTCCTACACTAAAAGAAACGGAAGTGTTTAACTCCACTGAACTGAACTTCAAAATTTTCTTTTGATCAAAGAGTGAGTTTCTAATGAAATTGGTGTTCTAGGGGCACCTGGGTGGCTCAGTCTGTGAGGTGTCTGCCCTTGGCTCAGATCATGACCTCAGGGTCCTGGGCTCTAGAGGGAGTCTGCTTCTCCCTCTCCCTCTGCCTCCTCCCCTCTGCTCATGCTCTATCTTGTCTTTCTTTCTCTCTTTCTCTCAAATAAATAAATAAATAAATAAATAAAATCTTTAAAAAATAGAAATCAGTGTTCTATCCAATATTTTTTAAGAAATGCTGTTCCATAGATTCACAGGACACTTTTTATTTTTTTCCACAGCTGGACTTTAAATCTATTTTTAAATTTTTTTATTTAAATTCAATTTAGTTAACATACAGTGTATTATTAGTTTCAGGGGTAGAGTTTAGTGATTCATCAGTTGCATGTAACACCCTGTGCTCATTACATCAAGTGCCCTCTTTAATGCCCGTCATCCAGTTACCCTGTCAACCCACCCCCCTCCTCTCCAGCAACTCTCAGTTTGTTAGACAACTGTTCCAACAGGACACTCTTGATCTTTCTTCTATTCTATTGGACTGTTTCCACTGCCGTAGATTAACCAACTCATGTTTGAAATCTCATGTCGAATAGGAGATGAACTCCACTCATGGAAAAGGTCAGGGTACCCGAGGAACACGGACATAGAGCATGTTTTATTGTAAGCTCTGATGAACAGGGTTCAAATCTCACCACTGCCTCTTTCTGGGTGGACAATATTGGACACTATGTCACCTCTCTGAGCCCTGGCTTCTCGATTTGATGAGAATAATAAAGCCCACTTAACAGGATGTTTGTAACAATTAGATAAAATGATAATTCATATGGAATGCTCTGTAAACCAAGAAGAGCTATGTCACTATTTTAACTTTGCTGTTCCTTTAAATAATATCATTATTTCTTCATGTGTCTTTTCTTTTGATAGTATAAAATAAATTATAAGAGGGAAACAGGAATGCTCTGAGATCTCAGGATCATAGGAATTGTCTAGATAGGATGGAAGTAAAGCCAGCCCCAGCCTCTATGGCCTCTTACTGTTGGCTCAACAGGACAGCAAGTTATTCCCTTAATTTGATACATTGTATTTACCTAAAATCAAGTTTTACCATCAGACCTAATGCTGAATTCTGGGAATGGTCACTGAAACTTGGAACAACATTCACATTGTTACTATTATTAATTAGTTTTGCTCAGAAAATTCTGGACAACACATAAGTTACATCACATAAAATTACTTTTGTAGGTCAAAAATAAGCAGAAATAAGCAATTTCCTATGGTCTTGCCTAAAACATGTCTGAATATCCTCTGAAGGACAAATCTAAGGGCCCTCAAGTTACACACTTCTAGAGTAAGTGGAAAAAATACAATCTGGCATACTGAAAACTTACAGGGTTTTTTTCTTCATAAAATTTTGATGATGTATTTGAGACTATATAGTGAACTGGATCATTATAGAAGAAACTGCATAACTGTCTCATAAAAAGGTAGACCTAGCTTGAATTTCTGCTTACACACAAGGTAGACAAGGACATGGATGCTTTTATTCCCTGCCCTAGTCCCACCGTCCAAAATTGACCCTGCCCAATTACAGGTGCTTTGTAAATACTTGTTAATGAAGTTGTCAAATGAATGGACAATTATAATGCCAGTGTGTATATGGTAGGTATCTACATTCACCAAGTTCAAAACTCCTCACACGTTTAATACTGCCCACACCAAACCTGGTAATGCAAAATGCAAAGTGCCACTTTACCTACTGCTAGTTGTCTAGGGATAAGGTTGTTCAACCTTTTTGTGTGTGAATTCCATATTTCAAGTGAAAATAAAGACAAAATTTAACTCATTTTCTATGATTTTTGCACCTAGTGCTGAGTGCAAATAAAAATCTAATTCCATCTGCAATATTGCATTTCAAATACTCCTTTAACCCAAATAACCAAATTGCAACCTCATTTTATTTTGTTCTACAATGTTTTTATTTAAGATGTATTTATTTATTTATAGAGAATGAGAGAGAGAGAGTAGGGGGAGGGGCAAATGGAGAGAATCTCAAGCAGACTCCCTGTTGAGCATGGAGCCCTACCTGCGGCTTGATTTCAGGACCCTGAGATCATGACCTGAGCTGAAATCAAGAGTTGGACGCTTAACCAACTGAGCCACCCAGGTGCCCCAATGTTCTTTAAACTCTGACAAAAAACAACAGTATCTTGGAATGCTTCTATTACTCCCTCATGTTGAGACCACATTCAGTAATATGGGTAATGGAATAAAAGTGGCAATTCGTCAAACATTTGCTCTCTTCCAGGTACCAGGGCATGACAACGTGATCCAACACCTCTTATTGAGAGAATTACTTTGAGTTCATGGAACAGTAAGAGAAAAGAGGCAGGTGTAGGCAAGGCTAGATCAAGAAACGTCTTGGATGGCAGCCTAAGGAGATGGGACATGAATTGTCAGAGCAGTGGGAAAAGACCCCAAGGGTCAAAGGTAAGGCTTGCATTTTAGGAAAATCTCTCTGGCTGCAGGGCAGAGCAACCCAGAAGAAGGCGGAGATTGGAACATCTCATTTAGGAGGCTATTTCTATAGTTCTGATGGGAGAAAAGAGGGAAAGGGGCTATTACAGGAAGGAAGAGGAGGAGATGCAGGGTGAACTACTCCAGGATGAGTAGGTGGAGGCAGAGAGAAGCTGAAAGAATGCCATTGGAGCATGTGTGGAATATGTTCCAAAGATGACCAGAATAGTATCTTCTATCCCAGTAGCTCTTCTGCAATTTGACCTCACTCCCACCCACCCTACTAACCCTGACCTCCAGAAATTGAGTCTAACTCCCCTCTCCTTGACTTGCAGCTGACATCTTTGTAAGAATAGAATATGGCAGCAAGGCCTCCAAGGTTAGATCGGCTTCTGGAAGGGTCTCAGGGACTCTCTCAGAACCTTGCTACCAAGAAGCCCAAGGCATATAGAGAGACCATGTGAAGGTGCTCCAGTTGAAGATTTAAGCTGAGTGTGGTCTTCCAGTTATTCCAGCCTAGGTTCTCAACCTGTGAGTAGGGAAGTCTCTAAATAATTCTAGCCCTTAGCCCTTTGCATAACCCCAGCCATTCTCACATCTCTTAGCTAAGGCTCCAGACACTGGGGAATGGGATCAGGTCAACCTTGTTGTGCTCTCTTTAAATTCCTGACTCACTTGCAAATTGTTATTAATCCTTTCTGTTCCCTGAGGGCTATGGCAAGAAGTCAGAAACGAATGGAAAATGGAACTAATGGGAAGGAAGTCACTGACCCCAGAGCTTATTTTATAGCTGTAAGAAAGACCACTGACATGTTAACAGTCATCTCAAAGTTGATGGTGTGCTGCCTGGAGACTCATCAGAGAAACATAATCTATCATGCAAAGAATGAGAATAGATCTCATGACAGTCATCCTACATAGAAGAACCCAAACCAGTTGGTATGAATAACTAATCAGGAACTTGAGGCAGAAGCCAAGAGTCCCAGAGGACAAATAGAATCTACATCTTCAAAGAGATGGGGGAATAAATTTAAAGTGTTTTGCTTTGAATTGCAATATATTTATCATGTGATCAGTTCATGAGATCACCTTGAATGGTTGGATCAGGGTGGGGGGCGGATAGATTGAGATGGGAGCGTATGGTTGGAAGCAACTATGTTCTAACCACTCATAGGTCCTGTCACACTCTCAAGGGTGTGCTGCACTCATTATTTGGTCAGTCTGTCTCCCTGGCTGAGCCGGGAGCTCCTTGAAAGAGAGCCGCGTTATTGATCTGAGCACTCCTATTACCTAGCTCGGTGCCTTGAATATATTTAATATATGTCTACTGATTTAGGTCCACCTCCATTGATTATCAATGAAAAAATCCTCTATGAGCAGCACCAGCAAACATAGCTATTCAGTACAATGAGTCTCCAAACTCAATTGCCAACCCAACTTATTACTGGAATAGAATGTTGATCACTCCTGAGCTGCTATTACCAACACATCTCACCGCTGGCTTCCCTGACGGGACTTGCCCGTCAATGGGGAGAGGATTTTTTTAATCAGGAAGACCTGGATGAAACTCGGCTCTGGCCCTGACAGTTGAATGATCTTGCACACTCTCCACCTTTCGGCGTCTTTTGATTCACGTCTGTAAAATAGAGATGACAATCCACTCAAAGTTTTGATGTGAGGATGAGATGAATTAAAGATTGGAAGCATTTTGTAGTTGTATCCCCTGTGCTTTCTCCTCCGCTCCTTCCAGCTTCTGTCACTTACGGACTGGTCTGGAGGCTACAACTGAAGAGAGATATGAATTATTAATGTAGCTCCTCCTTCATCACTTACTTAACCCCAGCTGCTAGTCCATTCTAAACATTGTGTCTCATCCTTTTTGAGCATAGCTGGAGAGACTCCACCCCTTGTTCCCAAGTGAGAGGACTGAGCTCATTTGCCCCAGACCACAGAGCTGGGATGGGCTGACCTACAGTAGAACCCTGGAACTGGGTTTGCAGGGACCTCAGAACTGATTGCTAAGTGTTCAGAAATTCTGTGAGTTAATGGTTGTTGAACAGAACCATTATTAAAATGGCATTATAATAGGCTTAAAATTAAATAAATCATATTAAGAACAAAGATAAAAATACCGAAAACTCATTACTTCCTAATTCTTTTTCTTCCCTTTTTTAAAAAATTGTATTTATTTATTTAACACAGAGAGAGAAAAAGGACAAGCAGGGGGAGCGGTAGGCAAAGGGAGAGGGGGAAGCTGACTCCCCGCGGAGCAGGGAGCCCAATGAGGTACCGGATCCCAGGACTCTGGGATCATGACCTGAGCTGAAGGCAGATGCTTAACTAACTGAGCCACCCAGGAGCCCCCTAATTATTTTCTACATTTTGCTATCACCTATGCCAGGAGCCAACAAAATATAGCCTGCTGGCTAAGTCTATTCCATCACCTATTTTTGTAAATAAAATCTTATTGAAACACAACCATAACCATTTGTTTTATTTATGGCTGCTTTCTAACTAAAACGACACAGTTGAATAGTAACAGCATAGATCATATGGCCTGCAAAGCCTACGGTATTTACTATTTGGCCCTGACCAATGCCTGACTAAGCTCTTGAGGTTATTTATGTGTATTTTATCTGTAGGTTGGAAACATTATATAATGGTGTGCTACTGCACATAACTTCCCAAGTCTGCATCCAGTGATATCACATTGGTAGCTTGAAAGCGCCACGATAGGGGTATTTCCATCATGAAAATTGGCAAACACCACAAATCAGAATTTTTTTTTAAAGATTTATTTTTTTGTTTTTTAGAGAGAGAGAGTGTGTGTGCAGAGGGGGTGGGGCAGAAGGAGAGAGAGAATCTCAAACAGGCTCTGCGCTGAGCATGGAGCCCAACATGAGGCTTCATCTCACAACCCTGAGATCATGACATGAGCCAAAAACCAAGTCAGATGCTCAACCTACTGAGCCACCCATGTGTCCCAAGAATTTCTTTTTTGTTTATAGTTTGCTTTGGGAGAGACAGTCCCTGAGCATTAACCAGTGTATCACTGAACCCAGGTGTTTCAAACCTTATTCTCAGGTAGAGTCAGGGTTCAACTGGGGAAGAATAACTAAGATAGATAGATAGATAGATAGATAGATAGATAGATAGATAGATAGA
>NW_023270464.1:16214253-16272916 GCF_011800145.1 Mirounga leonina
AGATAGATAGATAGATAGATAGATAGATAGATAGATAGATAGATAGATAGATAGATATTAGATAGATTGATCTTTGCAAGACTATTGTACAAATGTTTCCCATTTGATTGATTTAAACTTGGGCAATGGGAAAAGCCTTCCAAACCAAGCGTGTAAATATTACATGGTGTAAGACAGTATTTGTAAGACTGTTGTCTTTGTGTCTGATACCAGGACTTCAAATTCACAGGGCAAGCACTTAGGAAGGGAAGATGGATGTGAAGCTGGGGAGAGTGAGGGCAAATTGGAGCCCACAAGCACAAGCTCCTGAGGATGGACTAAAGCCCGTGTCTCTTGCCTCAACCCTGGTGTGGGTGTCCTGCAGAAGCTGGGTCCTTCATCATGGAACTGAGCATGCGCACCTGACCCAGCAGTCCTAGATGCTGAAGGAGGATTCAATGGAAGATGGAGCAGTAACAGCCCTAGCTACTGTCACAGACCACTGAGACAAATTGTTACCAATTGTGTATACACTAAAATAAAGGCTGATGCTCCACTCCCTCCTTCCAAATCTTGCACAATATTTTCTTTTGAGAAATATACAGAAAAGAGAGTTCTTGGAAAGAGAAACCTGGTTTGACATATCTCAAAGCCACCATACCTTCCAGCATGCCTCCTTGGAAAAGACTCAATGAAAGATCAAAGGAAGAGGGGAGAGTCCTCCATATGTTATGCTTTCAGGTTGGAGCTGGATGAATATACCTCTAATGCTGATCTATATTCATGTGGAATAAAACCCATTTAATAATAATATTTACTTGCTTGGTTTGGGAGGTTATTCCAATTGACCAAGTTTAAATCAGTATCAAATGGAAAACACATGGTTTGCATTATTTACCAATAGAAATTATCAACATTATAAGCAGCCAACTGATCATTTCTACTGTTTTGTGTTAAGCAGCAGAAGAGAGCAGAGGGGAAGGGCACTTGTGGAGGGTCTCTTATGTGCCAGATGCTTTACATATGATAGGCACTCTTACTTCGTCAACCGAATGTTGTGATTAAGAGGAGGGAGTCAGGCTACCTGGGGTGTAATCTAAACTCAATAGTAATTTGGCAAATGTGAACTTGGGCAAGTTAACTGCTCTGTGCCTCAGTTTTCTCCACCTGTACCTCGTGTGAAGGGTCTTTGGATGATCAGACAAGAAACTGCACTTAAAGGGGTGCCTGGGTGTCTCAGTTGGTTACTCGACCGAATCTTGGTTTCAGCTCAGATCATGATCTCGGGGTCCTGAGATAGAGCCCCGCATTAGGCTCCATGCTCGTTGTGGAGTCTGAGGGAGATTCTCTCTCTCCCTCTCCCTCTGCCCACCCCCACACCCACCTGCTTGCACACGTGCTCTCTAAATAAATAAATAAATAAATAAATAAATAAATAAATAAATAAATAAAATCTTAAAAAAAACAAACTGCATTCAGAGACTGTTAGAAGAATTTGAGGACCTGGAAATAGCACAATAAATGTTATGAGTATGATTATTATTTGGTCCTCTCCACAAGGTGATGTGTCAGAGATCATCCCAACACTGCCAGGAAATTGAAGGAGAAATCAAATGATTCATCAAAGTTTACTAGATACGGTAGCCCAGTCTTTCCGACATTGGAGCCCATGCTATTTCCAATAGACCATTTAGGGTCTAAGTGTCTGAGCACCCTTCAGGGGCCAAGCACTTTGCTGGGCTCAGTTAATTGGACATTGGGCTTTTAGTACGAAAACAGAGGGAGATAGGATGAAGAGGGTTATTTGAACTACCATTCTATATTCTCCTTTTCCTAACCATTACTCTCACTCCCCTTACTCTGACTTACTGTTTCCTGTAGCACTTGTATGTTATACATTTATTTGCATATGTATTATTAATCTGTATCTCCTACTAGGAAGAACATCAGGCAGGCCCTTTGTCATGCTCATCACTGTATTGTTAGCATCAAGAATGGTGCCTACCATGGGTATATGCTAATTTAGTATTTGTAGAAGAAAAGAGCAAGGAATATGTGAAGGAACAAATAAAGGGACTTCTCATACCTCTGCTTTCATAGTCTAGCCTCTCTGATATAAAAGCCTTTCCCTAATTTGTCTTCCGTGAGAATTCTGATTCATACATCAAAAGCTATCTCAATCACTAACTCCATTGTAAAGCTTCCCTTGATTTTCCAGTTAAGGTGAAGCTCTTTGCCTTTGCTGTCTTTGTGACCTGGACTTACAATGATCACAACATGTGCAAATATTTAGATAGTTGTCCCATATGTAGACTCTAAGACCCCCAGGACAGAGACGGTACTTCGATAAGGGCTGGCATAGGTTTGCATAAGCATTTGTAAGACCTTCTGTAGATGGTTGTTGGATTGAACTGGGTGCCCCAGGAGGTCCTCATAGTGCTGCACTGATGACCGAAATGATGAGGGGGGGGCATGCCTCAATCAGAAACTCAGAGTCCCCCACACATAAGGCAGAATCTGCTGTCCATATTGCTCACAGACATTGGCTTCAGGAATAGGCAGTTCTGCTGCACAAGATCACACAGAGCAGGTGTTAATGGTGAACTGTGTTTTTGTCTGGTAAATAAAATTCTGGGAAATTACATGTAAAATCAGCTTGGACATCCAGCTCATGACAGCTAGCCAATTCTGTCCACTAGCCTCCTGTATCCATCCCTTCTAGGCTTTGAAAAAGTCACAGGAACCCTGCAAATTCCAAAAGAATTCCCATTACAAAGCAATTTGTGTGCCAGAAATGTCTTTTCTCTCTTCAAATTAGACCATTCTTCTTAGTTTTCTTTTTATGTCATACATAGAAAGTGGATGGAATAACTGGGGAAAATGAGTTTGGATGTATAAAGCCCCAGCTCACCTGGGGGATAAATGTTAGTTGAGAAGTTGAGTAAAGAGGAAGGAGGTTAGGGATGTGGGAAAAATAAATGGATAAAAGTTGAACCCTTCACATTCATGGTTTGTTCCAACCAGAGATGGAAAAACCAGGTATTTATTCACACCTCAACTCTTAGGACATGACTTAGATTATTGTTTCTAAGATTGTTCTAAGCTACTTTTTTGTGGCTCCCAAAGGAACTTATGATTATACACACACACACACACACACACACATCCCATCTTCTAACCTCATTCTCAATTTCTTTGATCCTTGCCTTCACTAAAATTGGTATGTTCTTATAGCAGACACTAAAGACTGGCCATGTTAGACATTTTCTTGCAAAAAATAAATCACTAGGATATAATCTGAAAAATGCCACCTTTCAGCCTGGGTTGGAATCACTAGAAGCAAGCTGCTATTATTCACTATCTAATTAAGAAAAGTAAATCTGACAAGATGTGTTTGAGGAAAATTTGCCAAAGCAGTGTATATTGAGAGCAGCATAGAGGGCTCCCATAAAAGACAAGTTCTCACTCAAATACAAAGGGTGGAAGAAAGGCATTTCATGGAGACAGAATGGGGGAAAAGTTCCATTTTTCTCTTGCTTTCTGTTCCCTGTGAGAATCAGAGTGTGCATAAAACCATGAAAACAATGGACCCAGCTGCAGGGGCAATAAGGCAATTTTTTAGGGAGATGACATTTTTAATGAGAAACACTTGCTGGAAGAGAACAAAAGGGCTTGTTTGGTCAGAAAGATGCTCTTGAATCTCTTCTGAAGTGCATGAAAAAGTAATTTCATTTACGCGTCATACCCCGAGCAGTGGAATTTCCTCAAGCTCCAGATGTTGTCCGGCACAGATGCTGAACAAATGGAACGAATGTCCTGAGAGTTAAACAAAAAAAAAAAAGGTAACTCAAGGGAATTTTATGAGTTTTGTGGCCAAGAAAATCATTAGCAAATAATGAGCTTAAGAAAGAAAGGCCAATGTTGGCAATATGTTGCTAGATATACAAAATTATTCATAATCATCTGAAATCAAATAGGGAGATCAGTTTTCAACTCAGAAAAATAGAAATTATAGGCATAGCTGCTGTAGTTCAGACTTTCTTATTGGCTTTCTGAAAATGATTTGGTAAATATTGTTTTGGCTGGATTCCCAAAATGATTGAAATATATTTATAGGGAGATTGGAAAATTTAAAACACAAAGATTATTACCTTATAGATGTAATTCAAATGATTCCAGAAAGGGCAGTGCCACCATTTTGGCTGGAATTCCCCTTGAACGAGCACTCACACACACACGGGTGAGGCAGATGCATCCAGCTTTCTAGAGCTTTCTAGAACAAGAAGAGTATGATCAAAGTGCCTCTCTGAGCTAACTGTAGGGCTGAGCAAACACAGGGTGATCTGTATAGAGTGCCAGGAACTGTATATGGGCTTTTCTGAGCCAACTTCTCCTTCCCCAGCTCTGGCAGACTCCTGTATGAGTGGGTTTGGAAGATCATGGCTCATACAGGGTGTTTTAGGTTTTTAGATTGGACCAACTGTGTTTGAAAATTCAGAACAGAATAAGCCTTTGAATCAAGCATCAGATTCAAGCAACATGAGTCATGGGTGCAGCTTCAGTTGGGAGGGTGCCTCTTACAAGACCTAACGAAGATACAGATTATGAGGCAGCAGAAAGCAAGAAGTAGAACAAGCCAAAAGATTGAAAAGATAGTCATTACTACCTGTCAGCTGCAAGGACCAGATGCCCTCTAAATGTCTCTCCAAGCCCCACTATATTTTCAGTATGACGGCCATCTTGTGATCATGGCGACAACCAGGCTTTATCAGCACTTACCATGCACTAGTAACTATCTGAAGCCATGCATAATCCTTGTCACCAGTCCTCACAAGAGCAGATACCATCATCCAACCCCATATTTTAGGGATGAAGCACTGAGCTCAGAAAGTTAGGTAACTTGTCCCAATTTACACCGCCAGTTAGTGATAACCTCAGCAGTTGATAATTTGCCCATGCATATACTCACAGCGTTTGTGCCAGCCAAGGGGGAGGTCTGTAAACTGGGGATGGGGGTGGGGGGCAGCCACACAGGCCAGGAGTTGAGATCTGTCCCGGGCGTTGTACCCTAGAGCAGTTTTCTCCGGCTCTGGGAAACAGTTTTTAAATAAACCCCTTCAAAGCAGTAAATCATCTTCTATCTCTTAAGCAGATGGTTGATAAACAAAGTCCGTGAGGTACCGCCCATACGTATAGTATATTAACCTAGTGGTTGAAATGTGTGCGGGGATCTTTAATCTGTCAATGAGCTTGAGTAGGGATGCAGCACCCCAAGGCCAAAGCTCTTTATTATCCAATATCAGGACATCACTGTTGTCTGTTTGCTGACATTACCTGGCATTGGCTCAGTAATGAGGCAGAAAATGACAAGGATCAAGAGTAATTAACACACTCCTCGCAGATGTTTATTGCTATCTGCCTTGAAGACAGCATTGAAGGAGTTCCCAGCAGCCGTTTCCTTTTACAAGCAAAAGGCAGCCCTTCCAGTGCAGAAATCTGGTTGGGCATAAGCCAACAAGGGCGATAGTGCTTTCAAGGACAAAGGACAATCAGAGCTTTTTATCCTAGAATGACTGAATTCTGATCAGAGTTTTTGAATACAGGAAATTTGGCCAAGAAATACAATTTCAGTGGTCTCCATCTACCCGGTGCTTGCGAATGGATATAGAGCATGACTCTTGCCAGAACCAAAATCCAGAAAGATAGCTTCAACTAAAAACTGAGCCTTCATATTAGTGGCTAGTAGCTATGGAAGATATTTTATGCTGTGCCATCCATGTTAGGCATTTTCCCTTTTATTCTTCCTGACAGCCTTATAAAGGAGTTTCCGTTATTCTTCCTTTGAATGTATTAGGAAATTTGGGCTCAGAACACTCAGAACAGACAATTCGTTCAAGGTTACACAGCTAGTCAGACAAGGTCGGGTGCATTCAGTGGGGTATGGCCATAACAACACACAGCTAGTCAGAAAGGGAGTCAAGGGTTATACCCAGGTCTGTCTGAATTCCAAGCTAGTAATCTAACCACTTGCAATAAAATTACTATCCTTCACTATCTATTATATAGTATATATTAGTCAAGGCTTGACCAAAATGACCAAAGAGAACAATTGTAGAGCAGGGGCTAAGAATATGAGTTTGGGGATTGAAATAGGGATGTTTTGAGAAGGTGATGTTAAATTTTGGATAAAGTAACACGAAATCACCCCAGGATTGCAAGCATGAAATGAGGAGAAATTGGGGCTAGTATATGGTACTGAAAGGCAAGAAGTGACTGACCACAGCCTTCAAAAGAAGATGTACCTAGAGGCGCCTGGGTGGCTCAATTGGTTGAGTGCCCAATTCTTGATTTTGGCTCAGGTCATGATCTTGAGATCCTGGAATCAAGCCTGCACTGGGCTCTGTGTTCAGCGGGGAGTCTGCATGAGGATTCTCTCTCTTCCTCTCCCTCTGCCCCTCCCCCTGCTTGCATGCTCTGTCTCTCTCTCTAAAATAAATAAATAAATCTTAAAAAAAAAAAAAGTTGTACCTAGATGTAGAAAGCCATCAGCATCTTTCTTCACCCTTTCTTTCCTTTGCCACCTGGTCTCATCTCTGCCTCTCTCTGTGTATCTGCTCTCTTCTCATTCCCTTTCCAGACCAGCTTCCCCTCACATGGCTGACCAATACCTGCGGTGTCTCTCTTCTCAGTTCAAACACATCCAGAATGACAACAACCACAGCTTTGCAATTAGAACCTCCCAGCAGAGAATTTGATTTTCTCAACTTGAGTTAGGTTGGGAATTTCCCTAACTTCATCCAGTCCCTGGGCCTGGTGGCCAAGGTCCCTTCTCCTGACATGGAGGGCACACTACAGAGAGAAGCCATCTCTCACTCTTGTGGAGCCTGTCTTCTGATTTTGAACTCATTGGTTGGTTCATTTGAGTAGAAATCCCTAGTGGTTAAGAGTTTGGAGTTCAGAGTCAGATTGAGCCAAAATCAAGAGTCAGACGCTTACTGAGCCACCCAGGTGCCCCACAGTTGAAGACTTCTGTATCCCTTCTCTTCTTTCTCCCATTTTGGGTGTCAATATGAGCCCTAGGCCGTAGGCTATGGGAACAAAAATCTCTGCTTTAAAGGAATGAATCAAAATAATTACAAAAACTGGGTCAGCTATGCGTCAATCAAAAAAGAATTATAAAGAATACATTTGTTTTCATGTAGGGATCAATAAATTTTTATGCTTCATCTTTTAAAAATAAATTTGTCCTAATGTAAACTGATGACATGGGCTCAATAACACTGAACAAACATAAGGAAATGACAGAATGAGGATTTTTAATTCTTCAAACATTCTTTCAAGGGATTTTACAATCTGTAATGGAAACAATCAAACAATTCAAATGGAGTAGTGCTGTTTCATGGGTGCATACACCTGTCCTCTCTCCATGGTTCCCCATTCATCCAGTGAATAATGCTATTGGGACCCACAAGTTGTGGAGGAGAGCAGGAAGAAGCAGTGGATGGAGGGAAGAAATGGGGACATGCTGAAGATATCAGTTAGGTAGACACTCACCCCATACTTATAGTTCAGCACCAACTCAACAGGAAAGCAAGCTGTATTTGCTATTTATGCAAAAGGCTATGTCACGATTTATTAGACATGAGAGTCAGAAGCTTTGTGGCATCATAACTAAATATATGGCCATGGGGCATTAGGAGTTCTAAACACTAGACCAGTGGTGAAATGCAGGGAGTTAGGACATTTGAGGATCTAAGGTCACCTCCCTTTTGGATGGAAGGACCGATCCAAATGTCAGTGTACCAAAGATTGTGCAAAGTCAGTCTGGTTGTAGTATGTGCCAATAGTCAAACGGGTCCAAGTTGGTGGGTGGAGCAGAACAGTAGGAAGCTTCCAGCCTGGGAACTTGTCCCTCAGTCATGCTGTGCCTGCACAGTAATAACTGTGAGTGGTGGCCAGTCTTCTTCAGGACTAACTGGGGAACTGGGACTGGAGCCATAGTGGAAGAAGTTTGTAGTACAATGAGAGATACTGAGAAAGACAGGAAAATTTGGGATAAAAGATAATATATGTAGTAACTAGAATTATGGGGCACAAGGGAAAATGCACAAAGTATGCACTTGTATACCTTGCAAATTCAAAATTCTACTGTGTTTGGGTCTGGGTGTGGTCATTGGGATGTTCTGGTTCTCCTTCAGGGTACTGTAGTAGGATAGCACTTCTCTGACCCCTTGAAGCATACATGTGATTTGCCTTGGCTAATGAAAGAATTCAGTAATGTGCATCACATAAGAACAAACCTTTATGAGCCACATTTCCCTTCCACTGCTGTGGATAGTAGATGTCCATATCTCCATGGACTGCACATCAGCTTGGGTTCCTGAGGGACCATGGTGAGTAGAATCTCTCTGATGATCTGTGTTAGAACTCTAGCATAATTAAGAATTCAATTTTGTTGAATCCTGGGTTTGGGGGATTGTTATGTTCCTGCAGCTTAACCTAGCCTATCCCGACTGATGCTTTTGCAACTGCTCATATGTTTGGAGGTGTTTGGATTTCTGAAGCACACTACATGACTAGTGGCAAATGCCACAGCCTCAGGTGCAAATTTGATGTCAAGCAAAGGAAAATGTTCTAGACTGTCAAGCACATTCCTGGATTATGCTCCCTCTTCACTCATCCAGTCTTCTGCCTCTTTGTCCCTAGTCAAATTGAACTGTGGCTTCAGGCTGGCTTTCCTCTGCTGTATAGTCCATAGAGCTCTCTCTCCTACACCTTTGATAGAATCTCCCACAAAAATAAAAAAACAAAACAAACAAATGAAAAACACCTGGGAGATGCTTTCTTAACTCCAGATGGATGAGTTCATGAGAAAAAGAGCAGGTCTCCCCCAAATCAGATCTGATGACTGTTTGGTTACACCATTGGACTTGACATTCAAATAGTGGTTCAAGTTCAACTCTTATGTTCAGTTCAGGCAGCATGGGCTCTTGGGCAGAGCACTGGATTTGGAATCAGAAAATATGGTTTCAACGCAGAGATGTTTCTTTGGTGAGGTTGCATGAGCTAAAGATTCAAAACCGCTTTCTGAGGATCCTTAGAAACCCCCCCAAAAAAAAGCTGAGAGGGAAAGAGAGGAAGCTGAACAGATGAGTGTTTGTCTCCATCCCCACCTCCCCAGAGCTCCTCTGCCTTTATTGTGTTTATGCAGTGTGTTTCTCAAGAAGAAATTCATTAAGAGAAATTTATTTTTCTTGAATATTTTATGATTTAATTATCTTACCATCACCTATGAGAAGCTTTTATCTGACCCTGAGCCACCACCTATCCACCCATCTCTGGGTAGGTTGGAAATTAGATCTATCTGGGTTTGAATCCCAATCTTACTTTGGTTAAACACTTAATGTTTCTTAGCCTATGAAATGAAGAAAATATTTTCTTTATATATATTTTTTGAGATTTAAATTTATGTGATATGTGAAGCACTAAGCTGAAGCTTCGTTCTCAGTAAATACTACTTTACTTTTGTATCTTTTCTCTTTTTAAAAAATTTTTTAATTTTTTTAAATTTTATTTTATTATGTTATGTTAATCACCATACATTACATCATTAGTTTTTGATGTAGTGTTCCATGATTCATTGTGTATAACACCCAGTGCTCCATTCAATACGTGCCCTCTTTAATACCCATCACCAGGCTAACCCATCTCCCCTCTAGAACCCTCAGTTTGTTTCTGAGTCCATAGTCTTTCATGGCTCGTCTTCCCCTCCGATTTACCCCCTTCATTTTTCCCTTCCTACTATCTTCTTTCTTTTTTTTTTTTTAACATATAATGTATTATTTGTTTCAGAGGTACAGGTCTGTGATTCAACAGTCTTACACAATTCACAGCTCTCACCATAGCACATACCCTCCCCAATGTCTATCACCCAGCCACCCCATCATTCCCACCCCCCACTACTCCGGCAACTTCTCTTAATCCAATCATTTCCAGAATGACTGGGTTCAGAGGGTCTTAGACCTGCGTTTACCTCGTTCAAATAAGTAAAATTTAAAGTATTACTTTTTCATAACTTAGATGATTGCAAATGTAGCTTTTTAAACAGAATCTTGAATTATTTAGGCACTTCTTGCTCTTTTGCATAGGAATTAAGATAAGTATATATACTCCCCAAATTTCAACATCCCAGGAAATCTCATCACCCCATAACTAAAACAGAGCCACAATATCTAATGCTTTGGGGGAAAGAGTAGTGTAATTAGTTGTAGAAAACCTTTCAGGAGGAATTTCCATAGGAATCTCATATATCTATTTTTTTGTGGGTTATTAGGGATGAGTAGTTTAGTAAAGGGAATAATGTGAGACTTTGCATGAGCTAAAACAAGAACCTGAGTGTCTAGTTCATCCATCCAAATTGTCTGTCTTTCACTGGCTTTGAACTATTGTACAACTCTGTAAGCTATAGAAAGCTGATGATATTGCAAATAATTCTTGAAAATCAATTGTGTCAAATGGAATGCAACTAATGATTACCCTGTGGATAGACTAGTTTTGCATCAATTTGTAAATTCATTTTAGAACTCCCAATTCCCTATATGTGCCTCTGCTCTTTGAAATCCCCTTTAGACCAATTGTAACATTTTACTTGGCTTTGACACGAGCTCATTTTATAACTGTATAAGAGTCATGATTATACCCTCTCTTAAAAATTACCCTTTAATAGTTTTAAAGACAGTTTACTCTTCTGGCTTTGACTGGGGAAAAGGGAGAAAAGGAGAGAAAACATTTTTTTAAATAAGGCTCTTAACTCTAAAGAGACATCACAGACTGCCATTTCCATTTCTTCACCTTTACCAAGAATGGAAAATAGAAGCCTTGGGGGACAATCTCATGTTAGATCATTTGGTTTATAATGAAGATGCCTGAGATCAAGAAAAGGAAGAGATTATTATATAAAGTCTTGGAGAAAATCATGAATTTAAAAATGTTTTCATTTTATGTATCTTTAAAACATAACTACAGAGGGTTTGATTTGTAAGTCAAGTATTTGTTCCTTCTTTTGGTCCAGGCTCTAGCTTATTTTCTTATAGGATCTCACTGGACCATAGTTTTATAAATGTATTAGCAGAGGACATCTGGTTCAGCAGTGCTGGATGGTCCAATATGATTTCCTCAAATGAGGCAAGCAGCCAGCCTTGCTGTGGATCTTTCCATTATCCATAGTGTTTCTATTGCTCAATGATATGCAGCTGAAGGAATTGTTTGGAAGAAATGAGACCCTGGGGAGTGCAAAAGGAAAGCCAGCATTGTAAATTAAGAGACATTTGTGGTCTTTCCAACCAATCAGAGTAAGAATAAACAGGGTTATGATAGGAACACAAAAATCTGTCTGGAAAATCCAGTGTATTCCCAGAAATGTCATTTTCTTCCAACAAATTGCTAGATGAACTAATTCTCCAGTATAGTAACTGGCACACTAATATAGAACTTCATAAAGTTAAATTTATTTGTTAAGTCTTAAAGGAGATAGAAATTTTTAAACAATCACATATTTGTAAACAGAAAATGATAAAGTGTATGGAAAAGGAACAAAGAAATGGGATAAAACACTCTTTAGAGAAATTGTGAGTAAAGAAAAATTTCATTACTTAAAAATTTTTTTTTGTTAGAACAGAGACAGGACAGTTGTATTCTAAATGTGATATTAGTAACTAGAGTCCTATATTTCATTATTCCTTTTTATTTTGTATTTCCTCCAAAAATCCAGGATGTTAAACTATCTTTAAAATAACTTATCACTAGCGGCCAGTGAAAGCACATATAGTATTCGTAGGGACATACTTAACATATACAATTTGTTGACTTTGGAGATAGATATACACTTGTGAAACCATCACCACAATCTATGCCATGAACATATCAAATCCCCTCCAAAAATGTTCTCCCACCTTCTTTATTTATTATTATTATGTATGTGTGGGATAAGAACTTTTCAAATAAGGGTGCCTGGGTGGCTCAGTTGGTTAAGTGACTGCCTCCGGCTCAGGTCATGATCCCGAGTCCCAGGATCGAGTCCCACATCGGGCTCCCTGCTCAGCAGGGAATCTGCTTCTCCCCTCAGACCCTACCCCCTCTTGTGCTCTTTCTCTCTCAAACAAATAAATAAAATCTTAAAAAAAAAAGATCTTTTCAAATAAGATCTACTCTTTTAGCAAATGTTAAAGTTTATGATAGAGTATTATTTATTATAGACAGTAATGTGTACAGTAGATCTCTAGGACTTGTACATTCTATATAACTAAAACTTTGTACCTTTGACTACCCCTCCCTGGTTTTTCCTTCCAGCCACTGGCAACCACCATTCTATTCTCTGCTTCTATGAGTTTAACTATTTCAGATTCCTCATATAAGTGGCATCATGTAGTATTTTTTCTTTGGTGTCTGACAATCCATTATAGCATAATGCCTTCAAAGTTCTTTCATGTTGTTGCAAATTTCAGGATTTCCTTCTTTTTTAAGGCTGAATAAAATTCCATTATATGTATATACCATATTTTGTTTATGCATTCATCCTTCCATGTCTTGGCTAATGTGAATAATGCAGCAATGAACGTGGGAATAAAAGTATCTCTTCAAAATCCTGCTTTTAATAAATTTGGATATACGTTCAGAAGTGGCTTGATGGATCACATGGTAGTTCTATGTTTAATTTGTTTGAGAAACTCCATACTGTTTTTCAGAGTGGCTGCACCAACTTACATTCCCACCAGTAGTGTATAAGGGTTCTTTTTCTTCCATATCCTCTTTCCCCTTCCCCTTCCCCTTCCCCTTCCCCTTCCCCTTCCCCTTCCTCTTCTTCTTCTTCTTCTTCTTCTTCTTCTAGATAATAGCCATTAACAGGTTTGAGATGATATCTCACTGTGGTTTTGATTTACATTTCCCTGATAACTAGTGGGGTTGAACTTTTTCTCATATGTCTATTGACCATTTTTTATGCTTTTTTCGGGAGAAGTGTCTATTAAATTCCTTAGCCCATTTTACTAGGATTATTATTTTGTTTGTTTTTGCTATCGAGTTGTAGGAGTTCCTTATAAATGTTGGATGTTAACCCTTATCAAATTTATGGTTTGTAAATATTGTAACTCATTTTGTAGGTTGCCTTTTTGTTTTGTTGATTGTTACTGTGCAAAAGCTTTTTAGTTTGGTGTAATCCTATTTGTTTATTTTTGCTTTTATGGTCCATGCTTTTGGTGTCATATTCAAGAAATCACTGGCAAGGCTAATGTCAAGAGGATTTTCCCTATTTTTTTTTCTGGGGGTTTTATGGTTAAAGGTCTTACATTTAAATTTTTTTTTTTTTTTAAGATTTTACTTATTTATTTGATAGAGAGTGAGAGAGAGAGAGCACACAAATGGGGTGAGGGGCAGAAGGAGAAGCAGACTCCCCACCAAGCAGGGATCCTGACGCGGGGCCTGATCCCAAGACCCTGGGATCATGACCCGAGCCAAAGGCAGATGCCCAGTGAACTGAGCCACCCAGGTGCCCCCTTACATTTAAATCTTTAATCCCCCCTTTTTTTTTTATTCTTATGTTAATCCCCATACATTACATCATTAGTTTTAGATGAAGTGTTCCATGATTCATTGTTTGTGCACAACACCCAGTGCTCCATGCAGAATGTGCCCTCCTCAATACCCACCACCAGGCTAACCCATCCTCCCCCCCCCCAAAACCGTGTTTGTTTTTCAGAGTCCCTCGTCTCTCATGGTTCGTCTACCCCTCCGATTTCCCCTGCTTCATTCTTCCCCTCCCACTACCTTCTTCTTCTTCTTCTTCTTTTTTTTTTTCTTAACATATATTGCATTATTTCTTTCAGAGGTACAGATCTGAGATTCAACAGTCATGCACAATTCACAGCGCTTACCAGAGCACATACCCTCCCCAGTGTCTATCACCCAGTCACCCCATCCCTCCCACCCCACACCCCACTCCAACAACCCTCAGTTTGTTTCCTGCGATTAAGAATTCCTCATATCAGTGAGATCATATGATACATGTCTTTCTCTGTTTGACTTATTTCACTCAACATAATACCCTCCAGTTCCATCCACGTCGTTGCAAATGGCAAGATGTCATTCCTTTTGATGGCTGCATAATATTCCATTGTATATATATACCACATCTTCTTTATCCAGTCATCTGTCGATGGACATCTTGGCTCTTTCCACAGTTTGGCTATTGTGGACATTGCTGTTATAAACATCGGGGTGCACGTACCCCTTCGGATCCCTAATTTTGTATCTTTGGGGTAAATACCCAGTAGTGCAATTGCTGGATCATATGGTAGCTCTATTTTCAACTTTTTGAGGAACCTCCATACAGTTTTCCAGAGTGGCTGCACCAGTTTGCATTCCCACCAACAGTGTAGGAGGGTTCCCCTTTCTCCGCATCCCCGCCAACATCTGTCGTTTCCTGACTTGTTAATTTTAGCCATTCTGACTGGTGTGAGGTGGTATCTCATTGAGGTTTTGATATGGATTTCCCTGATGCCGAGCGATATTGAGCACTTTTTCATGTGTCTGTTGGCCATTTGGATGTCTTCTTTGGAAAAATGTCTGTTCATGTCTTCTGCCCATTTCTTGATTGGATTCTTTGTTCTTTGGGTGTTGAGTTTGATAAGTTCTTTATAGATTTTGGATACTAGCCCTTTATCTGATATGTCATTTGCAAATATCTTCTCCCATTCTGTCGGTTGTCTTTTGGTTTTGTTGACTGTTTCCTTTGCTTTGCAAAAGCTTTTTATCTTGATGAAGTCCCAATAGTTCATTTTTGCCCTTGCTTCCCTTGCCTTTGGCGATGTTTCTAGGAAGAAGTTGCTTCGGCTGAGGTCGAAGAGGTTGCTGCCTGTGTTCTCCTTTAGGATTTTGATGGACTCCTGTCTCACATTGAGGTCTTTCAACCATTTGGAGTCTATTTTTGTGTGTGGTGTGAGGAAATGGTCCAGTTTCATTCTTCTGCATGTGGCTATCCAATTTTCCCAACACCATTTGTTGAAGAGACTGTCTTTGTTCCATTGGACATTCTTTCCTGCTCTGTCGAAGATTAGTTGGCCATAGAGTTGAGGGTCCATTTCTGGGCTCTCTATTCTGTTCCATTGATCTATGTGTCTGTTTTTGTGCCAGTACCATGCTGTCTTGATGATGACAGCTTTGTAATAGAGCTTGAAGTCCAGAATTGTAATGCCACCGGCTTTGCTTTTCTTTTTCAATATTCCTCTGGCTATGCGGGGTCTTTTCTGGTTCCATACAAATTTTAGGATTCTTTGTTCCATTTCTTTGAAAAAAGTGGATGGTATTTTGATGGGGATTGCATTGAATGTGTAGATTGCTCTAGGTAGCATTGACATCTTCACAATATTTGTTCTTCCAATCCATGAGCATGGAACATTATTCCATTTCTTTGTGTCTTCCTCAATTTCTTTCATGAGTATTTTATAGTTTTCTGAGTACAGATCCTTTGTCTCTTTGGTTAGATTTATTCCTAGGTATCTTATGGTTTTGGGTGCAACTGTAAATGGGATCGACTCCTTAATTTCTCTTTCTTCTGTCTTGTTGTTGGTGTATAGGAATGCCACTGACTTCTGTGCATTGATTTTATATCCTGCCACTTGACTGAATTCCTGTATGAGTTCTAGCAGTTTTGGGGTGGAGTCTTTGGGGTTTTCCACATAAAGTATCATATCATCTGCAAAGAGTGAGAGTTTGACTTCTTTGCCAATTTGGATGCCTTTGATTTCTTTTTGTTGTCTGATTGCTGTGGCTAGGACTTCCAATACTATGTTGAATAGCAGTGGTGATAGTGGACATCCCTGCTGCGTTCCTGACCTTAGGGGGAAAGCTCTCAGTTTTTCCCCATTGAGAATAATATTTGCTGTAGGTTTTTCATAGATGGCTTTTATGATATTGAGGTATGTACCCTCTATCCCTATACTCTGAAGAGTTTTGATCAAGAAAGGATGCTGTACTTTGTCAAAAGCTTTCTCTGCATCTATTGAGAGGATCATATGATTCTTGTTCTTTCTTTTGTTAATGTACTGTATCACATTGATTGATTTGCGGATGTTGAACCAACCTTGCAGCCCAGGGATAAATCCCACTTGGTCATGGTGAATAATCATTTTAATGTACTGTTGGATCCTATTGGCTAGTATTTTGGTGAGAATTTTTGCATCCATGTTCATCAGGGATATTGGTCTGTAATTCTCCTTTTTGATGGGGTCTTTGTCTGGTTTTGGGATCAAGGTAATGCTGGCCTCATAAAATGAGTTTGGAAGTTTTCCTTCCGTTTCTATTTTTTGGAACAGTTTCAGAAGAATAGGTATTCATTCTTCTTGAAATGTTTGGTAGAATTCCCCTGGGAAGCCATCTGGCCCTGGGCTTTTGTGTTTTGGGAGATTTTTGATGACTGCTTCAATTTCCTTAGTGGTTATAGGTCTGTTCAGGTTTTCTATTTCATCCTGGTTCAGTTTTGGTAGTTGATACATCTCTAGGAATGCATCCATTTCTTCCAGGTTATCTAATTTGCTGGCATAGAGTTGCTCATAATATGTTCTTATAATTGTTTGTATTTCTTTGGTGTTGGCTGTGATCTCTCCTCTTTCATTCATGATTTTGTTGATTTGGGTCATTTCTCTTCTCTTTTTGATAAGTCTGGCCAGGGGTTTATCAATCTTGTTAATTCTTTCAAAGAACCAGCTCCTAGTTTCGTTGATCTGTTCTACTGTTCTTTTAGTTTCTATTTCATTGATTTCTGCTCTGATCTTTATGATTTCTCTTCTCCTGCTGGTTTTAGGCTTTATTTGCTGTTCTTTCTCCAGCTCCTTTAGGTGTAGGGTTAGGTTGTGTACTTGAGACCTTTCTTGTTTCTTGAGATAGGCTTGTATTGCTATATACTTTCCTCTTAGGACTGCCTTTGCTGCATCCCAAAGATTTTGAACAGTTGTATTTTCATTTTCATTGGTTTCCATGTATTTTTTTAATTCTTCTTTAATTTCCTGGTTGACCCATTCATTCTTCAGTAGGATGCTCTTTAGCCTCCATGTATTTGAGTTCTTTCCCACTTTCCTCTTATGATTGAGTTCTAGTTTCAAAGCATTGTGGTCTGAAAATAGGCAGGGAATGATCCCAATCTTTTGGTACCGGTTGAGACCTGATTTATGACCTAGGATGGGATCTATTCTGGAGAATGTTCCATGGGCACTAGAGAAGAATGTGTATTCCGTTGCTTTGGGGTGGAATGTTCTGAATATGTCTGTGAAGTCCATTTGGTCCAGTGTGTCATTTAAAGTCTTTATTTCCTTGTTGATCTTTTGCTTAGATGATCTGTCCATTTCAGTGAGGGGGGTGTTAAAGTCCCCCACTATTGTTGTATTGTTGTCGATGTGTTTCTTTGCTTTTGTTATTAATTGCCTTATATAATTGGCTGCTCCCATGTTAGGGGCATAGATATTTACAATTGTTAGATCTTCTTGTTGGATAGATCCTTTAAGTAGGATATAATGTCCTTCCTCATCTCTTATTACAGTCTTTGGTTTAAAATCTAATTTGTCTGATATAAGGATTGCCACCCCAGCTTTCTTTTGGTGTCCATTAGCATGGTAAATGGTTTTCCACCCCTTCACTTTCAATCTGCGGGTGTCTTTGGGTCTAAAATGAGTCTCTTGCAGATAGCATATCGATGGGTCTTGTTTTTTAATCCAGTCTGTTAGCCTGTGTCTTTTGATTGGGGCATTTAGCCCATTTACATTCAAGGTAACTATTGAAAGATAGGAATTTAGTGCCATTGTATTGCCTGTAAGGTGACTGTTACCGTATATTGTCTGTCTTCCTTTCTGGTCTATGTTGCTTTTAGGGTCTCTCTTTGCTTAGAGGACCCCTTTCAAGATTTCCTGTAGGGCTGGTTTTGTGTTTGCAAATTCCTTTAGTTTTTGTTTGTCCTGGAAGCTTTTTATCTCTCCTTCAATTTTCAATGACAGCCTAGCTGGATAGAGTATTCTTGGCTGCATATTTTTCTCGTTTAGTGCTCTGAATATATCCTGCCAGTCCTTTCTGGCCTGCCAGGTCTCTGTGGATAGGTCTGTTGCCAATCTAATGTTTCTACCCTTGTAGGTTACATATCTCTTCTCCCGAGCTGCTTTCAGGATTTTCTCTTTGTCTATGAGACTCGTAAGTTTTACTATTAGATGTCGGGGAGTTGACCTATTTTTATTGATTTTGAGAGGGGTTCTCTGTGCTTCCTGGATTTTCATGCCTGTTTCTTTCCCCAAATTAGGGAAGTTCTCTGCTATAATTTGCTCCATTATACCTTCTGCCCCTCTCTCTCTTTCTTCTTCTTCTGGGATCCCAATTATTCTAATGTTGTTTCGTCTTATGGTATCGCTTATCTCTCGAATTCTGCCCTCATGATCCAGTAGTTGTTTATTTCTCTTTTTCTCAGCTTCTTTATTTTCCATCATTTCATCTTCTATATTACTGATTCTCTCTTCTGCCTCATATATTCTAGCAGTTAGCACCCCCATTTTTGATTGCACCTCATTAATAGCCTTTTTGATTTCTACTTGGTTGGATTTTAGCTTTTTTACTTCTCCAGAAAGAGTTTCTCTAATAACTTCCATATTTTTTCAAGCCCAGCTAGTATCTTTAAAGTGATGATTCTGAACTCTAGATCTGACATCGTACTAATGTCCGTATTGAGTAGGTCCCTGGCAGTCGGTACTGCCTCTTGTTCTTTTTGTTGAGGTGATTTTTTCCGTCTTGTCATTTTGTGCAGAGGAGAATAGATTAATGAGAGAACAAAATGCTAGCAGAGTAACCACGTCCCCAGAAAATATACTCTAAACAAATCAGAAAAGACCTGAAGCAGTGGGATAAGAAGGGGAAAGAGAGAAAAAAGAAAAAGAAAAAAAAGAAAACGATAAAGATAAAAACAAAAACAAACAAAACAAAACAACAACAACAAAAGAAAAACCAGAATGTGATCAAATATGATCTATATGGTATATAGATCAGTGCCACACACTAGATTTGGGGTGTATTTTGGTCTTTTAGAAGAAAGTGTCTCCCAAAATTTTAAAGAAAGAAAAACTTATATATGTACAAAAATAAGGGTTGATATGATGAAGGGATGGAAAATGACTGTAAAAATGGAAATTATAAAAAATTTTATAAAAGGAATTGATAAGAAGTTGTTTGAAAAAAGAAAGAAGAGGATTTAAAAAAAGAAAAAAGAAAAAGAAAAAAAAAGGGAGAGGATGTGATCAGGCAGGGGAATAGAAAACACCATATACTAGAGATTTAGGGTATATTTTAATCTGTTAGAAGAAACTATCTCAAAATTTTAAAGAGAGAACAACTTATATATATAAGCCAAAAATATGGGTAACTACTATGAAGGGATAGAATATGACGCTAAAAATGAAAAATAAAAATGTTTTTTTTAAAAAAAGGGATTGATAAGATGTTGTTTGAAAAAGGGAAAAAGAAAAATTAAAAAAGAAATAAAAAGACAAAAAGACAGTTAAAAAAAAATTAACTTTAAAAGACTAAGGAATCATGGTAAAAAAGCCGTGAATTCTATGTGCAGTAGTCCCCTAGCGCTGGAGTTCTGCCCTTCTCATTGATCGGTAAACTTGGTCTTGGCTGGCTGTTCTCGCTGATCTTCTGGGGAGGGGCCTGTTGCCGTGGTTTCCAAATGTCTCTGCCGGAGGCGGAATTGCCCCGCCCTTGCCCCCTCCCGGCTAAGTCATCTGCTCGGGTTTGCTCTCCGGGGCTTTTGTTCCCTGCGAGCTTTCCGTACAGCTTTGGAGGCGGAGAGTGAAAATGGCGGCCTCCCAATCTCCGCCCCGGAGGAGCCGAGAACTCGGGGCCCCGCTCCTCAGTGCGCCCCCAGAGAAAAGCCGCCAGTCACTCCCGTCTCCCCAGTCTCCGTCCACACTCCGGCTCGCACGGCCTGTGACCGCGCGCCTCTATCTCTGGCACCCGACCCCGCGTGCAGTCTCCAAACCCTGCAGATCACTGCGGTGCACTCCCGCGCGGCTCCTCCCGGGGGAGGAAGGGGAGTCTCCCCGGATCTGCCGCTTGTGGGGTCCCAGCTGGAGGAGGAGGGGCCCGACTGTGCCGTGGATCGCAGTCAATGGCAACCCCGAGCTGAGAGCCCGCGCCTGGGCTCCGCCTCTGCAGCCGGCTTCTCTGCTCCGTTACCTGGGAGCTCTGCCACACTCAGGCACCCCCGGTCTTTCTGTGACCCCGAGGGTCCTGAGACCACACTGTCCCGGAGGGTTCCACTCCCCGCTTAGCCACCAGAGTGACGTCCCTCGGCGGAGCAGACTTCTAAAAGTTCCGACTTTATGCTCCGTGGTTCTATCACTTGCCAGAAGCGGCCGACGGAGGCCCCTCCCCCACCGTCTATCCTCCCGAATATCGCCTCGGATTCACTTCTCCGCACGTCCTACCTTCCAGAAAGTGGTCGCTTTTCTGATGAGAGAGTTGTTGCTATTCCTTTCTTCGATCTCCTGTTGAGTTTGTAGGTGTTCAGAATGGTTTGATCCCTATCCAGCTGAATTCCTGAGAGGAGACGAAATCCAGGTCTCCTACTCCTCCGCCATCTTGCTCCGCCCCCCTAATCCCCCCCTTTTTAAATGTTTTTTTGAGAGAGTGAGAGAAAGCTCGTGTGAGCTGGAGGGGAAGGGGCAGAGGAAGAGGGAGAGAAAGAATCTTAAAGCAGGCTCCAGCTCCATGCCCAGAATGGAGCCCAAGGCCAACCTCAATCTCACAATCCCGAGATCATGACCTGAATCAAAATCAAGCGTTGGACGCTTAACCAACTGAGCCACCCCGGTGCCCCTTTAATCCATTTTTTAGTTAATTTTTATGTATGGTGAAGATAAGGGTCCAATTTTTATCCTTTTGCATGTGGCTATGCAGTTTTCCTCCCATACCACTTACAGAAGAGACTATTTTTTCCCTGTGGTGTGTTCTTGGCAAACTTGTTGGTGATCAGTTGGCTCTATGCACATGGGTTTATTTCTGGGCTCTCTAGTCTTATTCCATTTATTCTTTTTATGCTATGTAAATGGGATTATTTTCTTGATTTTCTTTTGGATAGTTTGTTGTTAGGGTATAGAAATGTCACTGACTTTTACATATTGATCTGTATCCTATAACATTACTGAATTTGCTTATTACTTCTAACTGATTTTTGTGTATAGAGTCTTCAGGGTTTTCTAAATAAAAGGTCATTTCATCTGTTACAGAGAAAATTTTAATTCTTCCTTTCCAATTCAGCTGTCTTTTATTTCTTTCTCTTGCCTTAGTGCTCTGACTAGGACTTCCAGAACAGTGTTTAATGGAAGTGGCAAGAGTGGGCATCTTTGCCTTATTCCAGGTCTTAGAGGAAAAATCTTTTCACCATTAACTATGAAATTAGCTGTGTTTCATATATTGCCTTTATTGTGTTGAGGTAAGTTGCCTTTATAACTAATTTGCTGAGAATTTTTATCATTAAAGAGTGTTAAATTTTGTCAAATGCTTTTTCTGTATCTATTGAGATGATCATGTGATTTTTATCCTTTATTCTGTTAATGTGGTGTATCACATTGATTTGCATATGCTGAACTGTCCTTGCATCTAAGGGATAAATCCCGCTTGGCCATGGTGTATTATCCTTTTATTTTTTGTAATTTTTAACTTTTGGTTTTATTTAAATTCAAGTTAGTTAACATATAGTGTATTATTAATTTCAGGGTAGAATTTAGTGATTCGCCAGTGGCATATAACATCCAGCGCTCATTACATCAAGTGCCCTCATTAATGTCTATCACTACCCCATCCCCCCACCTGCCTCCCTTCCAGCAACCCTCAGTTTGTTCTCTATAGTTAAGAATCTCTTACGGTTTGTCTCCCTCTCTGTTTTTATCTTATTTTATTTTTCCTTCCCTTCCCTTATGTTCATCAGTTTTGTTTCTTAAATTCCACATATGAGTGAAATCTTAACAGTATTTGTCCTTTTCTGACTGACTTATTTCACCTAGCATAATCCACTGTAGTTCCAACCACACCATTGCAAGTGGCAAGATTTCATTTTTTTTGATGTCTGAGTAATATTCCATCGTGTGTGTGTGTGTATCTCACACCTTCTTTATCCATTCATCTATCAATGGACATCTGAGCTCTTTCCATATTTTAGCTATTGTGGACTTTGCTGTTATAAACATTGGGGTGCATATGGCCCTTCTTTTCACTACATCTGTATCTTTGGGGTAAATACCCAGTAGTGCAATTGCTGGGTCATAGGGTAGCTCTATTTTTAACTTTTTGAGGAACCTCCATACTGTTTTCCAGAGTGGCTTCACCAGTTTGCATTCCCACCAGCAGTGTAAGGAGGGTTCCCCTTTATCCATATCCTCGCCAAAATCTGTCGTTTCCTGACTTGTTAATTTCAGCCATTCTGACCAATGTGAGGTGGTATCTCCTTGTGGTTTTGATTTGTATTTCCTTAATAATGAGTGATGTTGAGCATTTCTGGCATAGGATCCTTTTAATGTGCTGTCGAGTTTGTTTTGCTAGCACTTTGTTGAGGATTTTTGCATCTATGTTCACCAGGAATATTGGCCTTAGGTTTCTTTTTCTCATGATGTGCTTATCTGAATTTGGTAGTCGAGTGCTCCTAGAGTCTACACCTCCCTGATGGCAACAACCGTGTTTTACCATCTTATCAAGAATGTCATTATATTCTCATGTGCCCACATGCTATTGTTTGTAAAACTTGATTTAACTATTGAGCCCTTTTACACTGCCATTATCCTGCAGTTGACACTGGCTAAATATAAATGTTAATAAAAAGCACTTTACTGGTGACATTACAAATTCTTGACCATCATCTTCAAGTAAACCAGTTAATGATGCCTGACACTCATTCATTCCCCTGCTCATCTGCTCTCCCACTGCCTCCTTCCCCAAATATATCAGACCTGATCCTCTCTCCTCAAACCCCAACACATCTGCTCACTCTTCACTCTCAAAGAACAACCTTGCCTCCTATTTTTTGGAGCAAATGACACAGTCAGAGTATAACCTCTGTACCTGTGTCTCTACCACCCTTGCCCATCTGTTCCTTAAGCCCTCAGACCCTGCTTTTCTGTTAATATGGATAAAAATTTCTGTGCTCCTAGCAAAAGCCAAATTATTACAAAAATAAGGATATTGCTCTCACATTTTTCTTTCTACCATTAGCACAGAAACTCACTTTTCCTTCCCCTATTCAAAAAAAAAAAAAAAAAAAAGGAAACAAAAACCTCTTGACCCCACTTCTCCTTTCCAATGACTGTGCCATTCCTCTGTTCCCCTCTATAATAATACTTAAACTTTTATCTGTACTGGTCATTTCTAATTCCTTCATCCTATTGTCTCTTGAATCCACTGCATTCAGGTTTTTGTCCCCAAAACTCCACTGAAAATGCTTTGTCAAGGTCATTAACCAACAACATGGGTTGGTTAATTTCCAGTCTTTATCTTACCTGGCCTATGACTTACTTGACAACATCCATCATTGTCTGCTCCTTCAGATCTATTATTTTTTCCTACTGCTTTTCTTTCTGCCTCACTGTCTGCTCTCCTGAGTGAGCTCATTCATTCCAGGACTTCAGATTTAATCAAGGTGTCACTGTGGCTCAGTTTCTGGTGAAGCCCTCTTTCTGGCTTCTTGATGGTCCCCTTATCACTATGTCCTCACATGGCCTTTTCTTGGTGTGTGCCTCTGGAGAGAACTCTCTCCCCCTTCCTTTTCTTATAAGGCCACCTTTCCTATTGGATTAGGACCCCATCCTTATGACCTCATTTAACCTTAATTACCTCGTAAAAGCCTTATCTCCACAATTGTCACATTGGAAGTCAGGGCTTTAACTTATGAATTTGAGGAGGACACACTTTGGTCCATAGCAGGGACATCCAATCCCAGACTTGCCCTGCCACCTGAAATCCAGCCAAGAGTTGGCTTACCCATTGTCTACTTCTTTCCCGGGGACTGAAGGAACAAATATTTGCATGCCAGGACTTAGCAATGGAAACAGAGTGAGCCTTTCAGAGCTGTAAAACTATGAGGAAAATGGTTGGGGTTGCCAGAGTCAGGACCTATAGGTATATGTGTCACCTCACTATAGAGCTCTGGCCTCTGGTTTTCTATTCCAGCCAGACTCTGGAGGTCAGATGCTAGACCTATGACAACTGGAATGCTGTGACAGGAGGAAGAGTGGTTTGTAGCTGCTCAAGAACCTTCCAGTGCACAGCCAGGACCATCATCCTTCTAGCTGACACACACACAATTCCAACCATAACAAATACCCTTTCAGTTAAAAGTAATAAATCTTCTTTTGTTTAAGAAAGAGTCCTTCGGGATTTCTGCTTTTGCTCTCGGCAAACTCATATGAGGAAAATTGAATCCACATGGCCCGGAGAGCTGGAGATAGGCTAAGTAATTAGATGGGAACTGATCATCTAGCAGCCAGGCTAACGATAGGAAAGGAGGCTTGGGCTTTGTCTTAGAAGCTCTTTGGTTTGTCAGGTCCACTGAAGACCCACAGGTTATTCACTCTTCTCTTTCTATGCCTGTTTCCAAGGCCTTGCCATGCTCGCTTCCCAGAGCCACCAGTCTTGTGATTAATTATCCCGGGGTCTCATTCTTGGTTGGCAAATACCTCATCCCGAGTGTCTGCCACTCAAGGTTTAATATAAGTGTGTCCTTCACAAAAGATGGAGATAAGACTCTATTGAAATAAATTTCTAATAGTAGGTAAAGAGAAAGAATATATACTTGAGTGTAAGTAAATATATATGAATATGCATTTGTTTTAACCAGAGACTACTTTTTCATATTCCATAAGTCATACATTATGCATATTTTATTTTTCTCACTTATAAACTTGACCTACCTTTGGATTATTATTAAATATTAAGTCCAATTCTCTATCTTCCAGCAGTACATCAAAATGGTTAAGCGCAAGACATCTACACTGTTATGGGAGGTTACAGTCTCTACTGCTTTCTGATCATTGGACAATTTACTTACTATCACTATAAAACAGACACCATAACAGTATTTAACTATCCAAGACCTAGATGTAATTCATATGCAGCGACTTTCATGGTGCCTGCTATACAATAAATGCTCAATAAATGTTATTATTTTCACATCTCCATGAATTTATTTCAGAACTATAAAATGGGGATGGTATTTATACTTACATCACAGGTTGCTGTATGATTACATGAGTGCATGCACATATACAGGTATCTAAAACATTTTCTGATTATAGTATATATTCCAAAAGAGCTAGATATTATTCTTTTCCTACCCCACCTTATGCTTAGCCAACCAATTCATTTTGTTTTTTGTTTTTTGTTTTGTTTGTTTGTTTATTGCATTCCCTGTTTCTCTTAAACAATTACAAAAGAAAAAATGTTTTCCATAGTTTAAGGGCCACACTGGTTTCTGTTCCCAGGTCTCTCCAAGGCAGTGAATTAAAAACCTACATGTTACCAACTAATTATAGGAATGAACACTTCTTGCTCTGGGCATAATTTGAGAGAATGTCCCCCATGTTTAGCCCCAACTTCTACCCCCAAATGCTTAAATTGAGTACTGCTTCTCTTAGACAAACAGATTATATTAAAATTAAAATGAATTTCCATGGCTTGAGGACACAATATATATATTGTGTTTGAAATATATATATATATATATATTTCAAAAAGTAAAAGGGTTTTCATGAAAAGAGTTTTAGAGTGCCTCAAGAGCAAGAATCAACTTTATTTAATCTTTGCAATTTAGCTGGCTTTGTATTACTAATTTTTGGATACTGTGACCAATTGGTTTTAAATTCATGAAGCGAAGGGAGGCAAATTGGTTATTGTTTCTACTGGAAGGCAAATATGGCAGGATTGACTAGATATGACAGATGGATTCTATTAAATTTACAAGTCTAAGTGAAACTGACTAGTTACAATGGAAAACCTTATTAGCTTGAATCATAAATGATATTTTCATCAACTATGGATGAAAAGGAATTTAGAACATAAATTGGCTTAAAGGACTATCATCTCAAGAGCCATGGACTGGTGCATTTAAAACATCTATGCTAGACATGTCTCCCATACACAAACTACAATATTTGAATCATCTTGATTGTCTCCATTTTCTGAATCCCTTGCTTTGACTGGCAGAGTTAGGGAAAGGTGGTGGCTAGTCTGTCATACCCTCTACAAAGTCAAGGCTAGGGTTATGTTTCACCAAAAACCATGGACAATTCTTCAAGGGTCCTTACAAAGTAGAATCAAGCAGAAAATGAAAGCCAGTAAGTTAAAAGGGGGAATTTGAATGGGTCACTCAGTTGGAGAGATGGGCCAGAGAAAGTGTCCATATTTCATCCTAAAATACAGAGCCAGAGGTGATATATTTAGGGAGCTAAAAAAGCAGAGCTCTACATTCCAGGCAGGAAGGCTGGGATAGATGAAATACGAGATGTGTTATTGCCCGTGGCTGGCTTCTGGTGCTGTGCATGACTCTTCCATGTTTAACGAACCAGAAATGGAACCGAGAGCAGCTTGTAAATCGAATCTTCCAAATGGTGGACACAGTGCATCCGTGTTCTAACCGTAATGACCACATCTCTTGATTATGTTCAGTTCTAGTGCAAATAATAAGAATTGACCATAGACACAAACAGAAAGAAAGAAAAAATATAAAATTATACATATTGGTAATAACCACTCCTTCCATCTGTACTTCGGAAATCATACCTTTCACATACTATCCAAACTGAGACACTGATTTATTCACCTATGTGTGTGATACAGTTCTAAACAGTATCCGAATAGTATGTATTACATGGATGAAGATGAGTTATAGATGGTAGGAATGAGTTACCGGTGCCAATGGACAAGCCATTATTTTTATTGTGCAAGCATCATTATTTTATTGTGGGTAGGAGGCATATACTAGGAGCTTTGCATAAAACTCAGCATATGCCAAATCAGTATGTATAAAATACATACAAATCAAATTTTTAAGGGAGTATTTTCAGAATATTATTATGGTTGTCTAATATAAGACGATTTCTGCTTCCCATTATAGTCAATCCATAAACCTATGTGTGGGGGACTCGGAGAGAGTAACTTCTGGCAGACCAAAGACTTTTGTGGTCTTTATTGGCTTGGCCTGGAGAAGGTTTTTCTAACTTGACATGAGAAAATTTTCATGAAAAAGACAACAGTAACATGAGCCCATGACTAAGTGAGGTTCCCATGTATAGGAAAGAGACATAATAAGAAAGTGACAAGTAATACGGGAAAAGGAGTTCATTGATTATATTCATATGGGTCAGGGTAAGAACTAAATTTATTTGGAAAAATTGAAATTTTAGTGATAGCCAATAAACTAAACACTTAACCATTAACTTTCCATTGTGATTTCTAAAATTCCTCTTCATTATGTATCCCTTTAGCCTAAAACTATTTTTCTTCCCATTTCTTAACAGAAACCTGGATTCTGGGGCGCCTGGGTGGCTCAGTCGTTAGGCATCTGCCTTCGGCTCAGGTCATTATCCCAGGGTCCTGGGATCAAGCCACGCATGGGGCTCCCTGCTCAGCGGGAAGCCTGCTTCTCCCTCTCCCACTCCCCCTGCTTGTGTTCCGCTGTCTTTCTCTCTGTGAAATAAATAAATAAAATTAAAAAAAAAAAAAAAGAAACCTGGATTCTTCGTGAACCTTTGGGATCACTACTCTTCAGATAAGATGAAGCAAGGAGGGAGAAGGACTTTCTCCTCACTTCTCAGTCCCATTTCCAGACCACTGAACTTCCTGCTCTTTCTCCTTGTTTATACTTAAGGCTCACTATCTTTATATTACTGCTGAGCTCATTTTCTACTATGAACTACTTTTACCGAATAAATTTAAGGAACTGATTCTTCATGCTGCCTTCTCCCTTTTCATCAGGACTCCAGATTCAACACCCACATTTGAAGACCCATGGGATTATTTGACTTCATTATTCCTTTACCCTGCTCCATGAATTTTGTTTCCCACTCATTTTCAACATATACCCTATACTCTGGATGTGTAGTTCTCCTCACCATCCTGAAAACATACATGCTCACTTCTTAAAATTTAAAAAATCTTTGTACATCCCTCTAAACCTGTATGAAGAATCTTTATGTAATTTTGGAAAATAATAAGCCAAAATAAATTCCCCCCAAAATGAGTTATACAAATGTGATCATTTGTATAATCTTTATCCAAGAGAAAGCAGTAAATTTTCTCATCTAAAGGCTAAGCTGTAAAACCTTGCTTCTTGGATACAATAGAATTTGGGGGGGTGGCATTTAGGACTATAAGCTTCAAGTTGAGTTCAGCCTTTCTTTAACGTCTCCATCTCTGACTGGACAAGTCCATCTGTCCATCTTCTCCTGAATACTTCCTGCCTTTTAAAGGTCTCCTTTTATCTTTTTTTTTTGTTATTAATAATGACTCACTCATAAATAATTCTCATTCACCAATCATTATCTTCCTACTCACCCTCTTCTCTCAAAAACTCGTATTTGCTTTCATCAGTAATTCCATAGTGACGTATTTAATACATATCCAGCTGCTCCTGGAAGAAAAGCGCTAGCCCACAGCTTGAGCACACAACACTGTAGATACAGACCATCTCTAGCATTTAACTCTATTTACATAACTGACATCTCTAGGCTTAAGCATAAAGCTACATGAAATTTTTGGAAAAGTTTTTTTTTTTCCAATTACCTAAAGTTCTTAAGGTTATCACAATAATGTACCTAAATAATAATGTTTATATAAGGATTCCTTAACTTCAGAGGAGCTCAGAGTTCTCAAATAAGTTATAAGTACTACTTGTTACAGAGCAGGTAATGCATCCATATGTTGAAAATATCAAAACAAAAAGATCGAATGAAATGCATTATCATGATGAGAAGATTACAAATAAAGTCCAACTCTTTCTATTTTCTATGAAGATATTATTTCAGAACAGTTCAAAACTAACAGTATTATATACACTGTACTTTGACTTCAACTTGCAATCACCCTGATGAATATTAACCTTCCCACAAGTTCCAAAAGAGCTACATCTTTACCAACCAGGTAAGCAAAATAATACCACTTATCTTTTCTTTCTTTTGTGTTCTTATAATTATTTAAATCAGCAACCAAAGGCAATGATCATAAAACATTTGTAAACATTCTTCCAGAGTTATTTATGCTTATGTAGACATATAGATACGTAGAAAAATGGTTTTACATAAATGGGATTATGCCACATGCAGTATCTTATTTGTTTCCTCTTTTTTAAATTATTTGATTTATCTAAACTGAAAAAAAAAGAAACTGCTCACCCATTTCTTCCACCCCCTACTCGCCACCTCTGGCAACCACCAATCTGTTCTTTCTATCTATGAACTTGTTTTGGTATTATTTTTTAGATTTCACATATAAGAGAGATAGTATGATATTTGTCTTTCTCTGCTTAACTTATTTCACTTAGCATAATGCCCTCTAGGTCCATCCATATTGTTGCAGATGGCAAGATTTCATTATTTTTATGGCTGAATAATATGCCATTATAGGTAGATAAAATATTTCATATATTATATACATAGCATTATATACATATATATAACAATTTATTTATTCATAGATGGACACTTAGTTTGTTTTGGTATCTTGGCTCTAGTAAGTAATTAACAAGGGGCTGCACATATCCTTTTGAGTTGGTGTTTTCATTTTCTTCAGATAAATATCCAGAAGTGGAATTATTGGATCATATGGTATTTCTATTTTTAATTTTTTGAGGAAACTTCACACTGTTTTCCAGCATGCCTGCACCAATTTACTATTTCCACCAACAGTGCACAAGGGTTCCCTTGTCTATACATCCACTCCAACACTTGTGACTTCTTGTCTTTTTGATAAGAGCCATTCTAGCAGATGTGAGGTGATATCTCATTGTGGTTTTGATTTGCATTTCCCTGATGATTAGTGATGCTGAACATCTTTTCAGGTACTTGTTGGCCATCTGGATGTGGCCTTTGGAAAAATGTTTATTCAGATGCCCTGCCCATTTTTTAATTGGATTGCCTATTTTTTTGAGTTGTTTAATATATATATTTTGGATTTTAGTCCCTTAAGTATGTAGACAAATACACAAGACCTGACAAATATATTTTTCTTATTTCTTATCTTAATTCTTTAAAATTGTATAAAGCACAAATATAACCCTATATAGTTGATTTTTGACATCTATAGACATAATACATATGACAATAATAACACAAAAGAAAGTAGAAGAACAGGAGATAGAGATAGGCAAGATTACTATATTTTATCAGAAATAAGTTATTATTATTTTTAAGGAGATTGTGAGAAGATGCATACTGTAATCCTTAGTATATCCACTAAGAAGATAACTAAAAAATACAGTTGAAAAAAAATCAAGACAGAAATTGAAAGGATACACTAAAAATATTTAGCCCAAAGAAATGCAATAAACAAGAAACAGGGGAACAAAATAAAAACATGAGATAAACAGAAAACAAGTAGCAAAATGGCAGATGTGAATCCAACCATGCCAACCATTCCATTAAATGTAAAAGTAATAAGCATTGCACTTAAAAAGAGACAAATCTTAAATCTAAAAAATATAGATAGTAAAATGATGGGAAAAGATAAACCATACAAACAATAGCCATAAGAACACTGGAGTGGCTGCATTAATATCAGATTTAAAAAATCTTTAAAATAAGAAATACTACTAGAGCCAAAGAGGGGTATTTTATAATAAGAAAAGGCTCAATACATCAGGATGATTAAAAAAAATAAATAAAAGCATACAAACCTAACCACAGAACTCCAAAATACATGGAAAAAAAAAACTGACAGAATTGAAAGGGGAATTAGACAAATTAGCAATAACAGTTGGAGAATTATATACCCCAATCTCAGTAATTGATAGAAGAGCTGGAGAGAAAATCAGCTAGCTAGAAGACTGCATTATCAACTAACTCTATTAACTGATATATGCAGAACACTCCACCAGATGACTGCAGAATACAGTGTTCCTAAGTGCACACAGAATATTTTTTCAGGCTGGAGCAGCTATCATAAAAATAACTCTCAATAGATTTAAAACAACTGGTATACAAAATATCTTCTCTGATCCACAATTAAGGATCCATAACAGAACAGAATCTGGAAAACCACCAAAAGCTTGCAAAACAAACAAAAACCTTCTAAATAACACATGGGTCAAGGAAGAAATCACAAAGGAAATACAAAGATATGTTTAATGGATTAAATTGAAACCTCATCATATTAGAATTTATGGAACTCAGGTAAACAGTGCTTTGAGGGAAATGTGTATCTTTAAATATCTATGTCTGAGAAAAAGATACTTTTCAAATCAATAAACCAAACTTTTACCTTAAGAATCTGAAAAAGAACGAGTTAAAAGCATAAATAAATAAATAAATAAATAAATAAATAAATAAATAAATAAAAGAGTAGAAGGAAAGAACTAGTAAAGACCAGAGTAAAACTCAGTGAGATAGGGTGCCTGGGTGGCTCAGTTGGTTAAGCGACTGCCTTTGGCTCAGGTCATGATCCTGGAGTCCCGGGATCGAGTTCCGCATCGGGCTCCCTGCTCGGCAGGGAGTCTGCTTCTCCCTCTGATCCTCCATCTCATGCTCTCTCTCTCTGTCTCATTCTCTCTCTCAAATAAATAAATAAAATCTTATAAAATAAAACTCAGTGAGATAGCAAACAGAATAGAGAAAATCTACAAAATCAAAAGTTAGATCGACAAAATTGACAAACTTTTAGCTAGGCTAGTCAAGAAAGTAAGAGAGAAGATGTAAATTACCAAAATCATAAATGAAATTCTCTTTCATTTTAAGACATCACCACTGCTTTACAAAAATTAGAAGTCTAATAAGGGAATATTATGAACACATTTGTGACACAAAATTAGATAACTTAGATGAAATGCACAAGTTCCTACAAAGATACAAATTACCAAAATTGACCAGAATTTACCAAAAGAGTAAATTTTAAAAGTCTAAATAGATCTATACAAGTAAAGAAATTGAATTAGCAATTAAAATTGTCCCACAGGGTGCTGGGTGGCTCAGTCGGTTAAGCGTCTGACTCTTGATTTCAGCTCAGGTCATGATCTCAGGGTCCTGAGATTGAGCCCTGCGTCAGGCTCTGTGCTCAGCAGGGAGTCTACCTGGGATTCTCTCTCTCCCTCTGCCCCCCCCATTTAAAATAAATAAATAAGTCCTTAAAATTTTTTTTACCACGAAAATAAAAGCCCAGGCTCACATGCCTTCACTGTGAATTCTATCAAATCTTGAAAGAAGAAATAATGCTAACCTTTCACAAACACTTAAGGGATACTAGAAAAGGGAAGAGTACTTCCCAACTCATTCTATGATACCAGTATTATCCTGATACCAAAGCCAAATAAAGGTATAACAAAAAACTACAGCTCAATATCCCTCATAAACATAGATGCAAAACCAGTGTAAATGAAATATTAGCAAACAAAATTCAGAAACAGGTAAAAACGATTATAAACCATAGCCTAGTATGTTTTATCCTAAAAATGCAATGTTGGTTTAACAACTGCAAATCTATTAACATAATATACCTTCATAACAGAAGAAAGGACAAAAAACCTTGTCACATTCATATCATCTCAAAGGATACAGCAAATTATTTGAAAAAATTGTGCACCCATTCATTATAAAATTCCTCATCAAACTAGCAATGTAAGAGAACACTCTCAATCAAAAAAAGGACACATGAAAAACTCGCAACTAATACCACGTTAATGGTGCGAGTTTAAATGCTTTGCCTTTAAGGAGCAAGGGAAAGATGTTCACACACATCACTAAAACAACAAAAAAAACAAAAAGAAGTTAAAGGCATCTGGCTCATAAAGGAAGGGGGAAAATTGTCTTTGTTCAAAGAAGGCATGATTCCACAGGTAGAACATCCTAAAGAATCTACTGGAAAACTATTAGAATGTATAAGTGAGTTCAAGAAAGGTACAGAATACAAGATCAATATACAAAAAAAAAAAATTGTATTTCTATATGCTAGCAATGCACAATCCAAAAATTAAACTAAGAAAAAAATGTCTTTTACAATTAAACCAAAAGTATCATTTAAATATAGGTTTAACAAGAGAAGTGAGAGACTTGTACACTGGAAACCCAAAACATTGCTCCAAGGAATGAAAGATCTGGATAAAGAGCGAGACAGTCCATGTTCACAGACTGGGAGACTCAGTATTGTAAGATGGCAACTCTCTCCAAATTGATCTATGTATTTAATGGTATCTCTATCAAAAACCCAGATGGTATATTTATAGAAATGTATAAGGTCATCCTGAAATTCATACGAAATATCAGGTCCTTTTCCTTTGGACATGTCTGCATCAGTCCCTGAGCGCTCCATAACTTTCCAGCATGGCAAGAACATTCTAGCCTCAAACTATACTTTATCAAGCCTGGACTTGGGTCATTTCTCCATGTATCCCTGGTTGTTCTTGGTGGCTAACGGTGTTCTTCTTTATCGATTCCCCACTACATTCAATTAGAACAAAGAGTGCTGGGTCTATAATAAATACTTCCCATAAGCACTGTAAGATGAAATCTCATCATGATTATTCTGGGGACACTTGCCGGTGATCCAAAAGCAACATTTGGAGAGGACTCAGGCTCTAGCAGGTGTTGCTTCATTGGGTGGCATTTGTAGGTCAACTGCATAGTCAGATTTGCTCTCTCCAGCTGTAAAAATAATTACCTGCTTCCTGAGAGTTCTGGGAAAGTTAATTTGTCAATGCCTTTAAAGAGGTTTGAAGATCAAAAGTGGTATGCATATGCTAATATTATTATCTGAAATGGTGTTTTTCCTCCCAACTAAATCTAAGGTAGCTAAGTCCTGGCATCACTCCAAAACCATATATGCGTCACCATCATTTGAATGCCCAAGCAGTACAAATCTGAAGGGTGACACCAATCAGGAACATGCCAGAAGTAGGATGGCACGAGAGATTCCTTGATTCTCAAAATCCTGGTGTGCATTTGGTTGAAACCGATATTCACTGACTCTCCACCATGTCTATCTACGATGTGGAAAGTACTGGGCTTGGCCCCATTTTGACTCGACTTCTCTGTTATAAAATTTGAACTTGGAAAAAGAATCTCTCTCTGGGGGCACATGAAAGTGTGCAAGAGAGATAATTTTGTCATGTCGAAGAGAAGCTGTGGCAGGCAATGAATAGACATGGGCTCAAGTCCTGCTAATAATGAAGTTTGACCCTGGCTGGGTGAGGCAAGTTATCTCTCTGTGACTCTGGTCACCAGTCACCCAGACAAGTGGAAGACTGTGGCTCTGGTTGCACATGGCATTGGTGATGCATGAAGAATGTCAGAGATCATAGCAACAGCCAGGATATAATGAGCAAGCGAGGGAGAAGGAGATGGGAATGTGTGCATTATAAGGGATAATGCTTGCAGCCCTCTATGGGCAGCTCTTCAGTTTTCAACTACCTATAGAGCCATGAGAATTGGTACACTATGGACAGTTGGAGCCAGCAAGGTCTTATAGACGCTTTACAAAGGCAGCTGCAGGAGTTCTGCCCATCTTTGTGTGCATGTCCCTTTTGCAATGTGATGTTGCCATTCCTCCCAGAAAAAAAATGGGATGTTTCCTCTTTCCAGGAATCTGCACTCACTCTGGGACTTGCTGTGACTGAGAGAATGCATTTCAGGAGATACTGTGTGATGCCCAAGCCTCTGATTTAAGAGGCCTTGCATCTTTTGCTCTCACGTGTTGGTCTCTGAGACAACTGTGGTGTGGACAAGTCCAGAAGGAAAGACTGCATGCAAGGGGCTCAGCTATCCGGACCATCCCCACTGTGTCCCGGGGGTGAGCTCCTACTCATGACTGAGCCCTGGCAGGGCCAGCAGAGGAAACCGCCAGGCCAATCCACAAACTCACGAGAAACGACAATTCATTGTTAAGTGCTGGAGTGGTGGAAGCAGAAAACTGAGACGCAAGGTCTCTAACAGAAATGTTTAGTAAGCACTTATTATGGGTCATGCACCCGTTCAAGTCCTTTCAGTGTAAAAAATTCATGGAACCCTCTTAACAACCCTATGGCTTAAGTACCATTCTTACTTCTAGTTAATGGATAGGAAACTGAGTCAGACAACACTTAACAAGTTGCCAGGGCTTGTGCATGTACTAAGTGGTGCAGCCAGAAATCAGTCCCATAGAGTTTTGGCTCTGAAATCCATGTCTTAATCCCTATACAATGCTCTGTATTGTGGGCATTTTCCCAGTGGTGTGCAGGATCCCTCTGGTTTCTGAATTTTTACAGGTGGAATTAGATATGTGTAGCAATAACCTTTCTAAAGTCTGTCCAGCAGTCTCATGTTAAAAAAAGAAACAAACAAGCCATTAAGCTTCCTTTCAGAAGGCTGTTGGACTGTGGGTGTGTTTTTAGGATGATGGAAAACCATTATCAAGCCTGAGTAGCCATTCTGGATGCACACCATAGTAAGGAAAAGGAGTGGAAATGTAGGGTCCTGAAATATGTTTGAGGGCACCTGGATGGCCCAGTCCGTTAAGCTTCAGCCTTTGGCTCAGGTCATGATCCCAGAGTCCTGGGATCCAGCCCCAGGCCGGGCTCCCTGCTCAGCAGGGAGTCTGCTTTTTCCTCTCCTTCTGCCCCTCCCCCCTGCTCCTCTCTCTCTCTCTCTCTCTCTTCAAATAAGTAAATAAAATCTTTTAAAAATCTTAAAAAAAAAAAAGCAAGAAATGTGTTTGAAAGTCCAGAACATGCCACCTTAAAGCATTGAGCTGGTAAAGCTGTTAACAGCCAGGCATTTTTGCAAAGTACTGACCAAAGAGGGAGTCATGGCTGTAATGTGATCAGATTCAACAAGAGTACAAATCAAGTGCCAAAAACAATTACCCTCTATACTCAGGCAGATAAACAATCATCCACCCTCAGTATCAGATCCAGGCAATCAAGAAAAGAAGACGGTCTTAAAATGTCTAATCTGGATGACCAGTTTCTTTCTTAAGGCAATAACAAAGCTTCTGATAAAGAATGAAAACCATATTGTGTTAGGGATCATTGTAATGAGCAATATCTTCCTCTTCATTGAAATATCCATGGATATCATCTTTTATAGAGTGGAAAATGTAATTATAGAATTAATCTGGGTTGGAAATGTAAAGAAGCTAAAGTGAAAGATAGGCCTATTTGGATACAGTTCCATCATTTATTTATGAGAGTTAATAATCCTGAGGTGCTTTTGTATTTTCTACAATGTCTCTTATTTTAAAATAATAGAGGAACATTCATTGAAGACAATCTGAACTTCTCAAGGAATTTCCTTGGTTGTGGATTTTTTTTTTTTTTTTGAGGTGAGCCAAACTAGAACCCAGGGAGCCTGGCTCCCTCATTTTTTTTTAAGGATTTTATTTATTTCTTTGAGAGAGAGAGAGAAAGCATAAACAGGGGGAGGGGCAGAGAAGGGGGAGAAGCAGACGCCCTACTGAGCAGGGAGCCTGATGTGGGGCTCGATCCCAGGACCCTGAGATCATCATCTGAGCCGAAGGCAGTCGCTTAACAGACTCAGCCACCCAGGGACCCCTTGGTTGTGGATTTCTAAAATCTCACCATTGAAGGTTTTACTTTAAAGATTGAAAACACTTCCAAAGATCAAAATCAAAGAGTTGAGTGAAAAATAGATATATCAGCAAGAATATTTCCAGCCTGCTACATACATTGTAATTCTGCATAGTAATCATGAGGGAAGATTCCAGATTCTCTATGTGAATATGACTGTGGAAAGATCTCTCCAGCTCAGAAAGGATTCTGTATGGCAGGAACTCCAGTTATTCCTTAAGAATCTTTGAAGATACAGGTGTCAAGGTAAACTCTAGGAGAAGTGATTAAACTAACAGCAGACAGAGTGCTTGTTTACTCTATGGTGAGCAATAGGAATAATATCTCACAGCTCTCAGAACACCTTAAGTAGGTAGGTACATTTTGCATTTTAGGGAAAAAAAGTCACTGAGAAGAAGAATGTTCTAGAAATTCAGAGTAGGCACCACTTTGACTCCAAAGCTCCTGCATTCTTAGGATATATGTGAAACTGGATTATTTGGCCCCATCTCATATCAACACTCCAGACTTAGCTCCAAATATATCTCTATAATTCTATTTTGTCTATTTTTTTTGCATATTTTGTCTTTGAGTCACCTTTTAAAAGGGTAGGAATTAAAGGTAAACTTAATTCACTCTCTTAAGAGATGTGGAACGATTCTCATTTCTATTGACTGAGGAACTAACATGTTACTTGTATCTATTTTTTCACTTTCCAACATTCACTGAACATTTTTATCAAGTACTTATTATGTGCAAGGTGAGACGTTATGCATTTGAGAATCAACAACAGACAGGATGTAAATGGTGCCTGGCTCAATGGATCACAGAGACAAATATGTAACTATAAATTTGTATTTCATCCTACAAAGAGAAGTCTATGATGCCTTTGAGCTACATCGTCTGATATAGTAGGCAGGCAACTATGGCCAATTAAATTTAAATAATTAAAATGAAATAAAACGAAAAATTATTCTGTCACACTAACTGCATTTTGAAAATGCTCCATAGCTATGTGTGGCTGTTGGCTACCATATTGGAAAACACAGATGTAGAACATTCTCATTATTGCAGAAGGTTCTACTGGGCTGCTCTGCCAAAATCCCTTACCTTAGTCTTTTCATCATAAAATATATAACAGCTCCTCAGTTTACTTCTATTTACATATCTGTTTGTTGCATATCTATCTATTCCACTGGAATGTAAACCCAAGGAAGGCAGGGTTTTGCTCCCTTTATCACTTTTCCCTCAGCGCCTAGCACATAATAGGCATTCAATGAATTTATTGAATAAATGAACAAATCAACTATTTTGGAAGGCTTATGTGAGCTCAGTTCTGAATTACCTAGAAGAGGATCTGAGGGAGGAAGCATATTCTAGGAAGAGAGAAGAGGCTAAGTGAAGGACCAGATATCACCTGGAGGAAGAAAAGGTACCCTCGTGTGTTTAGAGCTTCCCAGTGAGTGAGGAGATGAGGGAACCCATGGTGTGGAATGCGCTAGCAAGGCGGTTGGACCTGATCGTGTAGGGTCTTGTGGGAAGTGGTCTTCCTCTTGAGAGAAAGAGTTGCGGTCTTTCTTTATTTCTGCTCTGTGGTCCAGTCTGTGCAATATGGGACTGAACCATACAGTTCCCATGCCTGGAATTTTAATTCTTTTGTGTTTCCACAGGTTTACTCTAAACCCAGGATGGCTTGGCTAGAGACTGACCCTATCCCTCCGATGCCAAATGTTTCCTATAGAGCGTGCTATAGAGCTGCATTGTCCAATGTAGTAACCACTAATGAACTATGGCTATTTACATTAATTAAAATGAAATAAAATGGAGCGCACCTGAGTGGCTCAGTCGGTTAAGTGTCTGACTCTTGATTTTGGCTCAGGTCATGATCTCAGGGTTGTGAGATTGACCCCTGCATCGGGCTCCACACCCGTGGAGCCTGCTTAAGATTCTCTCTCTCCCTATCCCTCTGCCCTACCCCTTCCCTCTCTAAAAAAAAAAAAAAAAAGAAAATGGAAAATATTCTGTCAATCAATTCTACATATAGATGTAGGTCCTGCATATAGTTTGATGGAGTAGTGCTACTTTGTTGCCAAAATCTTCACCACTGTGGCCCTCCCGTTTTTGCTATACCAATAACTGCCCAATTATATCCGAGCTTACTACTTTGGTTTGTTCATTGGATTAGCTTGGCTCCCCATGAAAGTCATCGGTACTTCCTTAGTTCGTGGTCACCTCTCACTCCCCCATCTCCTTTCTGTTTCCTGCCAGTCAATTTTGCCCAAGTACCTGAATGCCTCGCCCCAGAGCTTATCTGAGTTATGACAGTCCTGCATGCCCACCACTGTGCTTCCCAGGGGCACAGGGAGAACCCACTGGTAGTTCTCATCATGGAAGCACCTAAGCTGAACCTTTCATTCTAAACTCTGTTCATCTGTTTAGACACAAATGAAGTGTCTCTGCTCTGAGGAGCCCAAAGGAGAAGGCAGAGAATTGAAATCAATAGGATGCTAAGAGACATTCACTACGAAATAGCCTCTTATGTTTAAAGACCACTAAATAATGTTGGTTTTAGCTGAAATGGATTGTACTGTACTATCTTACTCACATTTTTAATAATTTAGACACTTAAGACCTTAAGAAAACAATTTAGAAATACCAAAAACTAGTAGCAAAGATGTGACCATAACCACATATGTATGTATGTACCTATGTATGCATGTGTGTATGTAGATAGATAAATAAACTGATTGATAAATAGATTGTCAATGTTCCTATCCTCTTTTCCCTGCATTAGGAATACCCTTTGACCCACTCAATCTCCCCTACTCTGACTCTTTCCAGAGTTTTCAGCAGGTTGGCTCCTGGGCTCCTATTAGATTCAGACAAGATAAAAGCTGGATTTAGAAAGATCAAAGAGTCATTGCAGAAAGTTAGATGATGATAAAAGCTTCTGTGGAAGGAATTAGATGGGGAATAGGAGGAAGATTGGAATAGGTTGAAGAGAGACTCGGGGGGCAGGTAGGTGTGTGTATGATAAGGGGGACATAGATTGGTGAAAAGAGGATGTTAAATTTTGTTGCTAATCAGGAATATTTTTTTTAATTTTTTTATTGTTATGTTATTCACCATACATTAGGAATATTTTTAAAATACATTTATGCCTTGCTATTTTTCTATGTTGGGCTGATTTTTTTTATAACCAGGCACTGTACTAAGATGAGGTCATAAAAAAAGCTTTACATGGATGTATGTCAGATATTCGACTGATAATTTGCATGAAAATCTCAGAGACAAAGAAAAGTTATATGCACAACAATTTTATTCAGGTGTTAACTGATAATATCAGAAATTGGAGCTCAGCCACCAAATAGGAAAAAGATCAAGTAAATGAATAGTTCCCAGCTGGCTAGACGCATCATCAACAACACTACTTAATCTTTATCATGTCATTTTTTCCAAGCGCTTTGCATGTAATAACACATTCAGTTTTCCCAGGAACCTACGAGGTAGATACTTATTGCCATTTTTCAGATGGGGATATTGAGGCATGAACAAGTTCAGCAACTTGATCAAGGTCACAAAGCTAACGAGTTACAGAGCTGCCCCTTCAAATCCAGGCCGTCTTATTTCAGAGGCAGCACTTTTAATCAATAGGCCATATTGCTGTTACGTGTTAGTATGCTGCCAATATGTTAGTGTACCTAATGAACATGAAGCCATAAAGGAGAGAAAGTCACTTCTGAGAGGTCATCTGAAAATGCAGAACCAAAATTTTGTGAGGAGTTAAAAATCACAGATACAAATACAGGTGGATATGAATAGGGTCTGGGAAAGAATCATGTGGTGGTGGTGGGATTATGACTGATCTACTTGATTATTTTGAACTTTCATAATCTTATCATGTGATTTTTACAAACAAAAGCGCAAAAATCAGGTACTTAACGAATGCTAATTTAAAAGCCTATTCCAATTATTTGCATTTCCTCCATATGCTTTATTTTATAAATTTATTGGAACATGTTTTTCCTCGCTATTTCACGTCTTTTAAAAATTTGTTACTTACATCTTCCTCGGCAGGGTTTTTAAAGATGGTAATTAAATCCACACATAAACATATGGTTATGTCTAGTTACACAATTAATGTTAATATATGGAATGTAATCATCACCTAATTTGAATTATATAGCATGTGGTGACATAATTATAACACGCAATGATAGAAAGATCCTTATTTAAGCTGAGTGAAATGAAGCCAGGTGGAATCGGATGATTGTTACATTACAATTTCCCAGTTGCTGCAAGGGCCCCCTGGGGACAGGGACAGGCTGAGCTCTGCCTATTGTTACAAGGCAAAAAAGAAAACAATTTGAATACACGAGAAAATAAGGTGATGTGAAATGGCATGTTTCTTGTTTTAATCAGAGAAGAAACAGATTAGCCAGAGGTTACTTTGAGATGATTTGTTGTAGTAAAATGACTTTGAGGCTAAGGCAAAACATAAGAGTTGTGCAGACTGTCCCCAAAGGGTCGCCTCGCGGGTCCACAGAGAGTACAGCCAGCCAGCCAGCCAGCCTGCACCGGGGTGGGGAATGAAGGTCCTGCCACCCCATTATCTTTACCCCCATCCTCATGTGGCCGCTTCGCTCTGGCCCCTCACGAAGAGTTTTCTGTGCCAGGCAGCCTGTTACATAGGTCTTCTCCTCTGCAGAAAGATCTGCTCCTGGAAAGGGCAAAGCTAACATCTCTCCCCCCCCCCCCCCCCCCATCACAGTGGTAATTGAAAGGAGGGACGTGAACTCTCCGTCGCCCTGGGGAAAGTGATGAAAGTTCCCGGGACGCTGGCTAATGACAGAAAGTGCAGAAGTGGACAGAGTATCGGGTATCGAGAAATGAGCCTGGGAGTAATAAAAAAAATTGGGGAAAGGAAAATGTCAGCTAAACATGGAAGCATCCCCTTGAGCCGACCTGTATTAAGTTGTGGGGTACAGCCTGCCAAGGAGAAGGGCTGCAAGCCGTCCACGTTCCTAACTGAAAACCCCACAGATTTCGACCCTGGAGATGAGAGGCAGCACCGCCCGCCGAATAAAAAGCAACCCTTGATTTTGGAGGCTATGGAATATTTTTGTTTTGCTTTGATTCCTTAAAACCTCAAACACTGCCTCAGCATTGGGGCTCAGAGGCTTGGAATGAGTGCCCTTTGTTTTTCAGTTGTTTTTGCTGTGTTTTTCTTTCTTACTTGAAATGAACCGCCAGAAACTCCTTCAGGAAACCTGTGGTGCTGGTAAAGCCCCATTTAGGAACCCCAGTTGAGGCTTTTGGGTACCATCTCCAGAGTCCGTGTGGGGCAGAGGATCCTGTGTTTCCTGTTTGGAACCATGGCTCTGTCCTCAACCTTCTGTGTTAGGGTGGATCCATCCCCTTATGCCTTGAGATTTTTTTCCTCATAGGTCAGATGAAGCTGTGAACCAGGCAAGCTCAAAGCCACTGGAGAGTAACAACAGACTTTTCCTGTATGGAGCCCCCTGATTCAAGAGCTACGCCATTAGAAATATCGATGTTCTGGGGAGGACCTGATGGCAATGTCAGCCTCCACATCGGGCGGGGATCCCAGTCTCTGACCACGTTCTGCCCTCAGAGAACATTCATTCAATCGGCAGATGTAAGCCCAACCAGCTCTAGTACCAAACCTGAAGGTCAAAGTGGAAGGTGACGCAGGGCCCTGCTGAAGTAGGAACTGTCATGATCTCAGATCTAGGTGAGTCCATCTCAGTGCGGGGGCTCTTGTGGTCCCAAACCTATCCCGGACCAAACCAACCTGAGGTAATGCAATTATTTGTCATCTCCTTCCAATGGGTGGCTCAAAGTGTGGCCCCTGAGGTCCTCCTGAAGTCTTTTAGAGGTTAGAAGGACCATCTTGATCCTCAGGAAGGTTCTTCTATGAGTGGCCAAGTGCCATTTGCCAGGTTCCCTGAGGTGCAAGGGCAGAAAAAGCTCTGGGTATTCCTGCTCTATCTGCCATGAAGCTGATCTGCTGCAGGGGCAGGGGTGAACTAGGCTTGAGTAGGTGAGAGAAGTGTGGGGAGTGGGTTAGGTCTGCCCCTTGCTTACCTGGGCATCCAGGTCTTGCCAGTCCTAGTATAGTCATGTCCTGGGCAGTGTCCTCGGTTGGGTGAGCCCCGAACCCCCTCTAATTCCTCCCAGTTCGTTCAGGGAGTCCCTAGGTCTTTCACAAGCTCTATGGAAGCCAAATTCCTGGCAATCAGGATGCTTTCCTGATTTTGTCACCAGCTTCTTGGGGAGGAGAGAGGGACCCTAGCTTATAGTCCAAAGGCAGACTTATCCGCTCATGGGTTCGGGAGCCACAGTCTATTTCCACTGCTGTTCCACGCTTCCGATATATGAGAAATCCTGATTCTGTGGTTGAAGATTTCCTGAAGTTCAGCAAACGTAGCACATCATCTAACAGAAGCACAAACAGAGGTGGGGGCACCTTCGGTCCTTTACACAGATGGTAGCCACATTCCTATTTCGTGTATTTGTCACATATTCTGTTGTCACAGACCTTTCTGTCCAACCAGCCCGGTACTTAAATTTTAGGGGCCCAGACTGGAATACGATCTAAGACTCACATTGTTTCCTCCAGGTCCAAAGTACCTCTACTTTGGTATTTGAAACCTCTACCTTGGTATTTGTACACATGGTCTTTGGAACAACTCTATGCTTGACCCTCCCACCCCCACCCCAAGCATGAGGACACCTGCTGGGCTGCCCTGTCTTCACTCCATGTATCATCAAGAAAGCCTGAAAATTTCAGCAGGAACAAGACTTAGGGCAGATTCTGGGTCTCCAAGTATAAGCATCACACAAAATTCTCAAAATTCTCCCCTTGTGTAGTACTTCTTTACAGGATGTTAAAATTCATGTTTTAACCAGGCATCAAGATAGAATAGACCTGTTTCAGGTTGCGGGATAAAAGGCAAATGTTCAAAAGAAGGGAGCCAGAACCAGTTCCCTAACTCTTGGGCCTCTTATTAAAGAGTCCCCTTGTCCTGTCTGAGGCTAAACAGGCACTGAAGGAACAAAAAATGAGAGAATTTTGAGAATGGATTTTTGGAGAAAGCTGTGAAATCCTGTCAGGGCCTCTTCCTGCCCCACTCCTGGAACAAATCACAGATGGGTTGATGGGTACCATCTCCTTACCTAAATCGTAGTAGCAAAAAAGTCAACAGGGCATTTGGAGAGGGATGTGTGCCCTGGCTGTGGGTGGATGGGGAGTTGAAGAAGAAAGAGAAGTAGGGGCAGGAAGAGAGATTTCATTTAAATCATTTTTAAGACTATGTATTAAAGCAGTTTTAGGTTCATTGCAAAATTGAAGGGAAGGTATAGAGATTTCCCGTATATCCCTGCCCCTCCACACATGCATACCCCCCACTATCGTTATCACCCCAAAACGCTACATTTATTACAATTAACATATCTTAACCATCCCAAGCCCATACTTTATATTAGGATTCACTCTTGGTATTGTCCATTCTATGGGTTTGGACAATATTCCCTCATTATAGTATCATATAGAGGGTTTTCACTGCCCTAAAATTCCTTTGTCTTCTACCTATTCATCTCCTCCTCTCGACCCCCACCCCTGGCAACCACTGACTTTTATTGTTTCCATGGTTTTGCCTTTTCCAGAACTCCATATAGTTGGAATCGTATATACTATGTAGCCTTTCGGATTGGCTTCTTTCACTTAATAATATGCATTTCAGTTTCCTCCATGTCTTTTTATGGCTTGACAGCTCATTTCTTTTTAGTGTTGAACAATATTCCATTGTCTGGCTGTACCAGACCTCATTTATCCATTCACCTACTGAAGGACATGTTGGTTGGTTCCAAGTTTTGGCAATTATGAATAAAACGGCTAAAAACATCTGCGTACGGGTTTTTGTGTGAACATAAGTTTTCAACTCTTTTGGACAAATACCAAAGAACGTAATTGCTAGGTTGCATGATAAGAATATGTTTTGTTTTATAAGAAACCACCAGACTGTCTTCTAAAGTGGCTGTACTGTTTTGTTAAATCAAGTTTTGATAGTACAATTTCTAAATAGAAACCGTATCTGCTGCTTGAAGTGACCAGCATATCTGCCTCTTACCTAAGAATAGAGCAAGCTGCAGTACGTGCCAAGGCAGTGGGAGACAGTAACTGTTTCTACACACACTAAGCTTGTCCTGCCCCAGCTTGTAAGACATTTACATTGTAAAGCAGGTAGCATCCCCCAGAAAGCACTTGCTCTCCATGACACATGAATAAACAAGTCTAGGGAGGATAGACTGGAGTTTGTATTCTGCCCCTGTTACAGTCCTTAGAAAAATGTCTTGGGATGCCTGGGTGGCACAGCTGATTAGGCATTTGACTCTTGGCTTTGGCTCTGGTAATGATCTCAGGGTCATGGGGTCGAGCCCCACATTGGGCTCTGCGCTTAGCGCAGAGTCTGCTTGAGATTCTCTCTCATTCTCCCTCTGCCCCTCACACTTGTGCTCTTTCTCTCTCTAAAATGAAGAAATAAATCTTTAAAAAAAATCTTAGGTGGCTGGGTGCCTCAGTCGGTTAAGTGTCTGCCTTTAGCTCTGGTCATGATCCCAGGCTCCTGGGATGGAGCTCCCCACGTCGGCCTCCCTGCTCAGTGGGGAGCCTGCTTCTCCCTCTCCCTCTGCCACTCTCCCTGCTTGTACTCTCTCTCTCGAATAAATAGATAAAATCTTTTTTAAAAATTTTAAAAAAGTAAAAAGTAAAAAAAATCTTACCTTTCCAAGCCTCAGTTTATCCATCTGTGAACGAGAAATTACAAACGCTGCTTTGTAGGGTTATCATAAAGACTAAATGAATCAAACCAGCAAGGTGCAATCCCATCATCTGATGCCTTGGATATTGCTAGGTAGTCAATAAACACTAGAGCTTTCTCTTTTTTTTACCATACAAGGTCCGGGGGAAGCATTTTAGCATAAAAGCTGAACCATAAAAAAGTTTTAGAAACAAAGACTATCAGAGTGTAGTCCAGTAACTAGTTCCTTTGCGTCGCCAAAGCTTGGGAACTATTCAATCGTTTTGGACAACTAGATTGAACATATACGACTGAGACCATGAATGAGATGCAAATCGAAAGCCCAACTTCATGGGAAGAGATACATGTCCTCATAAGGTTCCCCAGTTAGGAAAGAAGGTTGTCTCAGAACTTCTACTTAAGCACCGATAATGATAGCTCAGGTTTATGGAGCACTTACAGTATGCTTGATATTATTCTAACCACTTTATTTGCAGGTTGTCATTATTCCCTCTATCTTCGCGGATAGAGAGTCCAAAGCACAGAGCAGCCCATCATTTGCCCCAGGCAGTTACTCCGTGGCAGAAGCAGGTTTTGCATTGAGATAAGCAGGTTTTGCTCTAATCTGCCATGGTACAGACCTACCTTTTGAGACATACCATGCGGGGACCGGCTCTTCTTAAAGTGCCAAATGAACAAGGCCTTGGGAAATTATTTAGCGGTGACAGTCACGTCTCAGGAATGGCTGCTGAATCGAAATAGGGACAGTCAGACAGCTGCTTCCTGATCTAATGGTCCTACTTTTCTAAGGGCTGGCTTCTACATCTATTACGTGGATCAAATCTGAAAGTAGGGCTATGTTTCTTCTGGATCCAGGCAGCTACCTTGAATACAGAAAATACTCAGCTATTTATTGCCATCATAAATTACTTGCGGCGTGCAGTGAAAGGTTGAGATGCTACCAAGCAGCAACCTGTCAATACAGTCAAAAGTCTCCTCCCCCCACCCCCGTCCCAATCTGTGCCTTATTTCTACAAAACCAGTAAAAAGTAAGGGTTTAAATAAAATCTAAAAACAAAGCACAATGCTAATCACCAAATAGATGCATGTGAATGTGTGTTTAATGTATTAATTTATAGTCGGAAGCCAGAGACTATGTCTTCAATCATACAGTAATTTGTCCCCAGAGGAAAAACTGATACATACTCATCCCTGCCAGTGGAAGAGCAGCATCTGCAATGTGATGGTTTCATATGTAATTTAGGCCGTTTGTGTAACAAATAAATAAAATATTTTAAAACTAAGCAGGAGCGATTCATGTTTTATAATAGTTTTAAAAACCAGCATCTGTGAGTTACATGCCTCATTTCAAAAGGTTAGATCCATGAAAATTACAACTGTTGGCCTGGTCAAACAGAAGATATAAAATAAGATTTCAGGGGCACCTAGGTGATGTAGTTGGCTAAGCGTTGGACTCTTGATTTCCGCTCAGGTGGCGATCTCAGGGTTGTGAGATCGAGTCCCACGTTGGGCTCCGAGCTCAGCACGGAGTCTGCTTAAGACTATCTCTCCCTCCCCCCATGCTCTCTCTCTCTCTCAAATAAATATATAAACCTTAAAAAATTAAATAAATGAAATAAGATTTTAGAGCAACGTAGAATATGCTTACAATACAATAATACAGAATAGTATAAAACTTCTTTTACTATACTCTAATTACAACAATATCACCCACACCCACAGAGACTGAAAGAAAAATGTAAATTGAAATGAATTTAAATATTCAGTATGCCGAGACTATAGGGGAATATGTCCTTCTTTGTTCTGATAACAACACTAATACTTATTAAATAGTTACCATGTGCCTAATGCTGGGCTACGGACATTACGTATAGGAAAACCTTAATCCTATGGGCATAGGTTATAGCCAATAAATGGCAGAGCTGACATTTGAAAAAAAATAACAAATTAAACAAAAATTAAAAGGCTTCCTTATTAGCTCCAAATTAAGGACTGTCTCTCTTGGGTGGAAATCTTTGCTTTCAGTGGTTGATCAGGGTTTTACGTTTCAGCCATATACCAAGTTAGGTTTTCACTCTGATCAGTCCAATTCCATTAACACTGAAAACCATCATCACTCACTAATATATATTTTCCATGTTTTGTCTATTGTGATGATGATAAAGAATTGAAAAAATAAAAAATGCTTTTCCAAAACAAGACTGCTTAAGCCATTGATAAATTCTTTTACTGTGTAATTTTGACTGCATTACACACATACAACTAATGATGTTTGTGGATTCACTCATTGCTTCATGTGTGAAACATGTATGTAGTAAGCCAGAAATATATGCCAGGAATTATGTTAGCTACAGGGGACAAAGTGATGAGCAAAAGGATGCACTCCCTTTTTAAATAGAGCTTATGGCTTCAGGGAGTAGGAGTTGGCAAACTCTTTCCATAAAAGGCAGGTATTTTTGGCTTTACGGGCTGTCCCCTCACTGTCACAACTACTTCACCTCTGTTGCTATTATGTGAAAGCAGCAAGCATGACACTGAAATGAATAAGCACCTCTGTGTCCCAGTACAACTTTGTTTATGAAAACAGCCTGTGGGCTGGAGTTGGCCCTTGAGCTGTGGTTTCCCAACCCCTGATCTAGAGGGGAAGATAAATATTTATCAAATAATCGGACAGATTATTTGCAATGCTAAGTTGGTAAATTGTAAAACTTCTCTTGGATTAAGGGCCACGGATGAGAAGTCCCTTTGACTATCAGCATGAATGATAAACCAGTTCTATGGGGGAAAAAAAAGGGCTGTGAAGCCTTTTCTGGGAGAGGGACAACCGAGCTGACATTGGAACGATGGAGTGGAAGTTAGTCTGATGAAGAGGCAGCTGAGGGAAGAGCATGGCAGACAGAGGGAAGAGCATATGCCAAAGCCTTGTAGTGCAGAGGTATTTTAGCTTTCGGAAGTGAAGGGAACGAGCTGAACGTGAGGAGATGAAACAGAGCAGTAGGCAGGGATTTTCATGTGACTGGCTGTAGAATGATGTCCAAACCAGAGGGCTTTGCAAAGTCCCTCCAAATAGCCAACTCTGAGCTTCCACTTGTAGATCTGGACTAGGAGCTCAAACCCATGGTCCTTATCTCCAAACCAAGGTGAAATTTTACGCTTCTGTCATATGTTTCCTAAGAATGTAACCTTGGCTTAACTGACCCCACGGCTGGCAGCACAGTGAGGGTGGGCACAGGGCTAGAGGCAGTCTGGAAGAAAGGAGAGGTGTTGGGGGAGCAACCCAAAACTCAGCTGGAGTCTCAGCTCCTGGGATGCCATCTCCAAGGAATCATGAATATTCACAATGTAAGCAAAGTTAGAGACCATCTAGTTCTGTGGCTTTCATATAGCCTTTTGAGAAGCCCCCGGAGAGCTCTGCAGAGATACTTTGGAGGCCTGGAGGAGGATACCGTGGGCTGCCAGGGCTTTGAACCAACCTGCTTCACTGTGATCTATGAAAAAGGAATTGAATCCTGGATAAGATTCCACCTTAGTAAAGGTGTTCTGAAGGGAGAAGAAAAAAAAAATGAAATCCATTGCACCATTGACACTTCTATGCAGGGAACCCGAAGCACTGTAACATTGGATAATTTGCTCATTGAGAACTGACCCTTTGGCTGCTCTTTCCCCATTTCTGCATGACTTGCCAGCCACCAGTCTGGTTAACACTGGTCCAAGCATCAATTTCCTTCTCTGAAAATGACTGTTTTAAGAAATGCAGCTAAGAGTTTGGGGCAGGAGAATGCTTTCAAGCTGCAGGAGTTAGCACAGAAGCAAGATGGACTGAAAAGAAATGTAACTGGGATTTAGGTGCCTTGAGGGCTTAGGTGCTTCACCAAATCCTACGGCAGGTGCAATACGCAGGACCAAGGATGCCCAGAAGCCTGCATAGGAAATCAGGGAGGAGGTGTAGCTCAAGATGAGAGACAACAGGAAAATGGGCAGAACAGGCCCTCCCTGACAAATAGAGCAGAGACTTGGAAGATTTTCTCAAACATCCTTTTGGCTGCTGCAGCCCCTCTTGGAAAAGCTCGAGGCTCCACCTCACGGACTTCTGCATTGTGCACCTTGAACTTGTCCTGTGAAATAGACATGGGTCCACCCTCCATCTCTCTTCCCAGGGCTGTGATCCAGTCCAAAGAGCCAGCTGGGCGCAGGAAGTAACTCTGGGAACTCTGAACCTTAAACTGTATTTGGGAAGTGGAAATGGGAATGTCCTGGTATGCCACCTTCAACTATTGTTTCAAGTGTGGCTCTAGGTTTCAATGTTCAAATTGAAAAAGTCCCATCGGTTTGAAGTGGGATGAATTCTACTGAAATCGATAGGGTTCTGTTCTTCTCTGTCTCCTCACTGCATTGGTTTCTTGCCATCCACGTTACAAGGGGCACACTCAGCATGATTCTGTTCGTGTTTCCTCTGGATTTAGTACATTGCTTCCAGATTCACGCCTTTTGCTACACAGATCTGCAGAACCTTGCCTCTGCTTGTTAAAGCCAGCATCAGGCCAACACTGGTGCATAAGGACTGAGTTCTCATTCCTGAGGTTGGGCTCAGCTGTGCTAAACCTGGTTTATTTCAATTTGGAAATGTACTAAAATCTAACTAAAGTTCCCTCTGTCCTCTTCTTTTGACCTCTATTGGCGAATGTCCCATTGAACAAACTGCAAGCAAACAGCTCTGACTTTTCCAAGCCCTTTTGGCCAGAAACTGCCTTAGAGCAGTGATCGCCAAAGCACACAGGTGGCCCAGTGATTGTAGCCTCTTGGCACATTAAATTTGGACAGCCTTATTCTCCATTTCTTCAACAAAGCATATGGGAGACAGACAGAAGATGCCCTAATAGCCTCTGTCATTAAAATCTGCCTTTGTGAACTCACAAAGCCCCTTGTCTCTGTTTCAGGATGGTATTCTGCATTTCAGTTGTGCTGTTGGCAGCCAGACAGAGTCATGTCCCTGCAGCTGGTGCTCAAACGCGCTGTGTTCCTCTCCCTCGGTCGGGGTATTCGGCTGGATTGTCATGATAAAGAACATCTGCTATTTGGATTCCCACAAGGCAGTTTTATAAAATATCTGCTTGTCAAGTTTTATGTGGGTTGATTATACATTTATCCATTAATCCTCCACTGTCCTCAAAAAAAGGGTAAAAAATAACATAAACCTATTTGATTGAGGTTTAAAATAATCATCCATGTGGGTGTCCTTATTAAATTTATGAGACTGATTTCAAATATTAAAGCTTTAAAGTAGGGAGAATAAAGACCTAGTCTGGAGAAAAAGAAAAAAGCAAAGGAGAGGTGCACTCTAGAAGAATTTTTAAACTGCCGCTAATGATGGTGGGGATAAAAAGCATGTTTTTAAGATTGATCTGTAAAGAGAGAGACTTCTAATGGCTGTAGAAGTGCATATTCCAGAGACCAAAGAGGTGGATTTATTTATTAACTGTGTAATAAGCTATCATTTTCTATCAACATCAAACAGGAATGTGATGGCTGAGCATTCATATTCTATCATAGCAGGAAAGGTTTCAGTATGTGGCTGTTAGATGCAACAAGGTGTTACTCTGTAGAGAGAGAAATTCACAAGGGGTCTGTTAATGCTTCCTAGGCAAGATGCAACATGGAGCAGAGTAAAGAGCCCTGATTTAATAAAAAATGACATTTAAAAAACTAGATAAGGTATACCAAGTACTTTGCATGAATTCTCAAAGTCCTATAACATACGGTCTATCCTCTTTACTAGATCTTTTACTACTAATAAGCATCAGTGTCATGTTGAGGTCAACTTTTGCTAGCTCATATCCTTGATTTTTAATTTTCAGGGAGGTTGCATGCCAGTTGTTAAACACAGAGATAATTTTTTTAAAGAGAGAATATAAGATTACTATTAAATAAATTATAATAAAAATCAATATTCAAAATTTATAAATTTCTATCTTACGTTTTAGCAGTATTTATTCTCTTCAGATTATTTATAGCTATTGTAATTGTGTGCTATAAAGATTATAGATTGGTGTAATAATGTGCATCTCTTCCCACCTCTACATTCAGTGGGGTCATTTTGTTGCTTGAAATAGAGCACCATGGAAATATTTACACTGCAAAAGATCAGTAAATGTTCCCCAAACAGTGTAACTTACTGTTTTGTTACTTGTGCAGACTTAAGAAATTTATGGAGACAATATTAATGATTCCCATTAAATTTAAAAGAATATTGTATTCACAGCCATCAGATTGTAAATAGTACCCAAATTAAGAAACTATTGTTTCAGTATTTGAAATGCTGTCACTATCTGATTCTGCAACAGTATAAGGTCACTGAAGTTCTGGCAAATGTTTTTGTTGTTTTAGTTTCCTTATTTCTTACTTGGAAATACCAACATTCATTTTGGAGCTATGCTCCTTAGTCAATTGCAAGCATAGGTTGGCTAGGGGTATAAGAATTGGGCAAAAGTCAAAGAAAGTACTCTGTGATAAATGATTGGCTATGGGAAATTTATAATAAGGAGTATTATATGTTTACTATTTTCACAAAATGCATGCTACACATATTTTATATCAGTAAAATTTTTAATATACTTGTATGTGTTTCTGTATGCATAGATTTTTAAACATTTACCAGCACACAGCAGAGAGACTAACTCACATGGTGAGCCAGTGTTATGGGACAAAGGCTGGGGATTAGGACTAGCACCTGTCAGAGGAGCTTCTGATCTCATCTTCACAGCTCTCTGATGCCTTTCTTTTGAGATCTCACCTTTATTTTCTATGCAATCTCCTGACTTTTTTCCTGATAGTTTTGGGAAGTGTTGGTCTCATAAAACACATCCCTAACCTCAATACTGACCCTCCTTCTTTTTAGATTCTGTAACTAAATATGGACAAAACTAGCCAAATCGAGTGTATATGGTCTTTCATCATTTATTTCCCTAAGACCCATCATAACCAACCCTCAGCTTCTTTCTCTTTCCTATAAAGTTTAACAAAACATAGACCTAGATTTTAAATAAATCATCCTCTTGCTCTTTTTAAAGGAATGTCTCTTTCAGACTAAACACGTTCTTTCAGTAATTACCTAGTGTAGGAGTTAGCAATTAGAACAGGTGGATGATCATTTTTATTTATGGCTACTTTCTGACCCCCTATAACAACCATAAAATATTGAAAAGAGCTTATATTTTTACAGAACTTTCAGCTTTATAATGTACTTTACCGTGACTGGTTTTTTGGGGTCCTCATAATACTGGTGAGCTATAGGATCAATGTAGGATCAATCTCATTTAACCTAAGAGGAAACTGAGGCTCAGAGAGATTGAAGGATGTCTCTATAATTATGGCCCGAATAACATTATGCCTTGTCACAGCACCACGCACCCTGTGGAAATGTGAACAAAATCCCTTGGGTTTATTGAGCAAAGCGAGGCAATAAAGAAAGATTATAGGGTCCAAATAAATCGAGCAGCAAAAAGCCCAGCAGTTTCTCACTACAGAAACAGAAGCATTAGAAAAGGAGAGAAAAAACACGCTGGAGCTAAAATTTGAGGCTTTCAACTGACTTTCCTCAAAGATTTCAGCTTACTATGGGAAAGCCTGTCAGTTTTGCCATAAAGTCACATCACAAATGAGCCGATTCTTCCCTGGTAAAATCGGCAGGATGGAAAGTCATTGAACAGGTAACGCAATAAGCAGCTCACATGTATGGGCAGGTACCTTCCACCAGACATGTGCCCAGATGTTTTTAAGTCCGTCACTCATTAGACCCCAAAACAATCCTTTGAGGTGGTCACTGTGATCATTCCAGTTTACAGATGGGAAAGCTGGGGCTTAGAGAGATTAAATAATTTGCCTCAAGTAGCTTGGGTAGCTAATCTTGAAACTTACATCTAAACTCAGGTTTGTCTAACTCTGGGCCCTGAATTCTTGAACCCCCTAGGCTAATCTAGGAAGAAAGTGAATTGCTCACTGCTGATTTCAACCTTGAGGCATTTTACAGCCTCTTCTTGTGATGGGAAGGTCTATTTATATGACAGGAAATGATATAACCCCAGGGGCAATGTCAGCTCAGGTGTGAGCCCGGGAGGTCAGTGTGGAGCTAGGGGCTGGGACCACATCAGCCCAAGAGAGCCCCCCCCAGATCTCCCATGGACTGGCTGCATTTCCTCGAGCCAATGGTATCAGCTCTGAGCCCCAGCCTCTTCACGATGATGCATGTGCTTTAGAGAGGATTCACTGAGGTACAGTGAGTTCAACTGCCCAGCACTGGAATGCTTGAGATGCTTGATAAACACTACTGCATTCTTGCATGGTCATGTGTCACAGGGATGCTCATACCATGACAATTCAGCAGAAATATCCTAGGTGCAAGCTGGATCCCGAGCAGGATACATCTCTGATGGTTGATGGAGAGCTTCACAGAAAGGGAGAGGATGGATCTCTACCATGTTCCATATTCCACACCCTGCAAGTATGGGGAAGGCACTGGTTGGCACATACGTGTGATCATTCAGAGGTCAAACTATACATTTATCTTCACTTTTCCCTCTAAGACCTCCATGATCTGATGTTCCATGGAACCTTCCATGACTGTGGTTTTAGAAGCTTATTGAAACTAAACATTTTTCATGGTCATTTCTTCTTTCCAATGGTAAAGGTTTTTGTCTACTTCATAGCTTCAGAATTAAAATGAATCCTTCCTAGTGGGAAGGAGACATCAATGTGAATGTGAGTTAATGGGCTGAAATTTAGGTCACCTGGATTATTGCTTCATTTTCTTATCTGGTCTATCAACCTTCAGCCTCACCCGCCCAGGTTCATTCCCCACAGTGGTTTTCCGGAAACTCAGATACCATCCTGCCCCTCCACAGCGAATATTCCTGCACTAGCAGGTGCCACCTTCAAGGTAAAGTCTAAACCACGTTGTTCTTGGAGCTTTAGTACCTTATCAAATCTCCAGGCTTGCCTCCTGCCACTTTAATTACACCTGTGATACTCTTCATCTGGACTGAATTATTTGCAGTTTTGCCAGTTCATGTCTTTGCACATGCTATTTCTACCTTCCCCACTTATTCATCAAGCCAGATTGAGTGTCGTCACTTCCTGCACAAACTCAGGCTGAGCAGGTGTTGTCTTTGATGGTTCATTACCCAGCTCTGACCAGACTTGTAGTTAGTTATCTCCCTTGTCAAAGGTCAAGGAGTTACTGAACAGCAGGGACAGTGCCTTTGTCTGTATTCTCAGCATCTCCCAGTGCTTGTATATAGGAAGGACTTCGTAAACGTAAATGAATGCATCTTAGGTGTTGACATATACTCAGATTTGGAAATACATACAGTCATAACTATGCCTCTACCTACCTCTGCAGTTTTAAAATAATGATCTGTAACAGCAACATAAAAACAAGAAATAGAGGTTTTAGTATCAGCTCTGCTACCTAGAGGCTGAGAGTATTTGGGCAAATCAATGGATTTTGCCATTCTTTATCTATAAAATGGGTTACTATGTTCATTGTACTTATCCCATAGAGTGTATGAGGGTTAGATGTGATTGCATAGTGAATCTGGACATACCCCAGTCAAATCCCCCTGTTGGAGTGAAAGAACAGTTTATCGAAGTGATAGCAAAGAGCCCTTAGCCAACTGCCTCTAAAAGGAGTGCTTTCATCAAAACCACTCCCTTTTTCCAGAAAGGCTCTAATCCAATGACTGATTATTGTAAGGGCACAAAGTCCTAGGCCTGTGAACAGACTTGGAACACTCTGAGGACCATACCATCTCTAGAATTTCCCACTGGTCTGAGGTCTTCATTAAGATCATCTCCACTTCTCCCTCTCTGTAATCTTGCTGATGTTCATCCCCTCCTGTGTGGTAATCTTGGTTACAGTCCCAAATATACCTCCTACAAATTAATCTACTATCTCTACCTCGAGGAGCCTGACCGGAGACGGGTAGACATAAAAACTACAGGGATGTATTATATGTGGAATACAGGGTTGCTTATATGTGGAATTTAAGAAACAAAACAGATGAACATAGGGGAAGGGAAAAAAAAATAAAAGGTGTAAATAGAGAGGGAGGCAAACCATAAGAGATGCTGAATGCTAGGAAACAAGCTGAGGGTTGCTGGAGGGGAGGTCAATGGGGGGATGGGGTAACTGGGTGATGGGCATTAAGGATGGCACTTGATGTAAAGAGCACTGGGTGTTATATGCAACTGATGAATCACTAAATTCTACCTCTGAAACTAATAATGCACTATGTGTTAACTAAATTGAATTTAAATAAAGAATTTAAAATAAATAAATAATAAACAGGGATTCCAAAGTGCTATTCACATTTATGTCATCTAATCATTATATCACATTATTAATAACCAAACATTCCTTATCAAGTACTTACATTGATCCCCTAATACTTTTACTGATGACGCTATAGCAAGAAGCAAACAACAAAATCCAGCATGACATGGACTACTAGAGGGAGCAGAGGTGAGGAATCAAGAATCTGAGGTTCAGGGCGCCTGGGTGGTTCAGTTGGTTAAGCGACTGCCTTCAGCTCAGGTCATGATCCTGGAGTCCCAGGATCGAGTCCCACATTGGGCTCCCCGCTCAGTGGGGAGTCTGCTTCTCCCTCTGACCCTCCCCTCTCATGCTCTCTCTCACTCTCTCTCTCTAAAATAAATAAATAAAATCTTTAAAAAAAAAAAAAGAATCTGAGGTTCAAGTTCTTGCTTTCCAATCCTGAGGAGAGTAACCTTAAACAGGCCCAATCTTCACTCCATGCCTTATACATAAAATAAGGGATATTTGCTTCTCAAGTTATTGTCAGCTCTAATGTGTTGATGGATCTCCATGTTATTCATCTAGCTTTGAAGAAATTAATTTAGCTTCAAAGAGGGCTATTGCTTTGACTTGAAAGTTATTCCTTGGTGAAGGTGTCCAATCTAGAGGTGAATGGGGCTGAGATCCACCCTGGGGGACCTAGCATAAAGTGGGTCAGTGCATGGGAAGGGGCTCCTTTGGTAATTAGTCTACCCAGAGGGGCATCTTTTAGCAAAATTCAGTTTCATCTGTGACTTCAAATTCAGTAAAAAAGGCAACACCTTGAAAGGTATTTCCAGTGATTACACCAAAAATTCCTTTGGTTAAAACAACAACAACAACAAAGAAACAACAAAAAAAACAACGAGTTGTTTTGAAAGGGATCATGGACACACACTATTAGTGCCATGGGAAATAGATATAGATAGTAAAGTTTATCACGGAAAAACTTAGAGGTAGAAATTCAATAAAGCACATACAATTCCTCAAGCTCCCCTGATCCCATAGAAAGCTATTCTCAGGCTAGGCATAGTTGAAATAAAATAGTGTTTTGGCCAGTGTTCTAGTGGAGAGGGCCATCCCTACCCCTCAGTGCTCTGTATATTTGTAGGGTCAGGTGTGTGGGAAATATTTATCTCCACTGTGACTCTGTAACAGTGGAAAAATAATCTTGTTAGAAAGAGACACACTCTGGGGCTCAGTAGCTATCAACAGCCTTTCTTTTCTTTCAGCTAACTCAGGCCTGCTGAGCTGGCTTTCTGCAAGATACCAAAAAAGGGCAGAAATGAAGACCATACAGATTTGCTTCTCCTCACAAGTCAAAAAAAGTTTCAAAGGTGCTAATCAAATCTCCACCAAGGAGTCTTTCTGAATTACATGATCTTCATGAAGGTTTCTTTTGATGACACTAAGCACTGACCATCTAAGATTTATAGATGTGTTACCTCATTCAATACTTTGAATAATCCTACAAGGCAGGAACTATCAGGTAAATGGGAAACTAGAAAACAGAAACACAAATTTGAAAAGATATATGCACCCTTATGGTCATTGCAGCATTATTTACAATAGCCAAGATGTGGAAGCAACCTAAGTGTCCACTGATAGATGAATGGATAAAGAAGATGTGGTATGTAAATATATGTATGTAATGTATCTATGTATAATGTATATACAGATAGACAGACATATTGATACATATACTAGACTATTATTCAGCCATAAAAAATGAATGAAATCTTGCCATTTGCAACAAAATGATGAATTTAGAGGGTATTATGCTCAGTGAAATAAGTCAGAGAAAAGCAAATATTATATGATTTCACTTATATGTGGAATCTGAAAAACAAAACAAATGAACAAACAGAACAAAAGAGAAACAGGTTCATAAATACAGAGACCAAACTGTTGGTTACCATAGGGAAGGTGAGTGGGGAGATGGGCAAAATAGGTAAAGCAGATTAAGAGGTACAAACTTCTAGTTATAAAGTAAGTAAGTCATGGGCATAGGAAGTATAGCATAGGGAATATAGTCAATAATATTTTAATAACTTTGTATGGTGACAGACAGTAACTAGAACTTACCATGGTGATCATTTCATAATGTATATAAATTTTGAATCACTATGTTGTACATCGGAAACTAATATAATATTGTATGTCAACTCTACTTCAATAAAAAAAGAAAAGAAGACCCATATGACTATTGGCCTAAAAAATCCTCAGCAAACAAAAAATGTCCAGGAAAATTATTCCTGCCTTCTTCCAAAAGAAAAAATAAAGAAAAGAAACAAAATACAACTAGGATTTAATGAGAGGTTAAGGATCTTTCCCAAAGTCTCACAGCTGGTGAGCTTGGCATTGCTGCCAAACAGAAACCCTGGCTTTAACTCCTCTGTTCCATGAGTTCTTTTACAATGAGTTACATCAGAAATAAATCACAGTTACTTATCATGTCAGGTATATCATTTATATTATATCATTAGATCATTATAATGAGATGTATCAGTAATAGTAGAGTGTCAGTGGTAAACATTATAATACTTTATCAGACAAACGTGGATTATGTTTAAGATAATGTCACACTAATTAACTGATTTAAAATATTTTTTTTTAAAAATCTGCATCATCAATGATATGATACTTTATGTGGAAAACCCCAAAGACTCCACCCCAAAA
>NW_023270464.1:16277916-16350063 GCF_011800145.1 Mirounga leonina
TTTTGGGGTGGAGTCTTTGGGGTTTTCCACATAAAGTATCATATCATCTGCAAAGAGTGAGAGTTTGACTTCTTCTTTGCCAGTTTGGATGCCTTTGATTTCTTTTTGTTGTCTGATTGCTGTGGCTAGGACTTCCAATACTATGTTGAATAGCAGTGGTGATAGTGGACATCCCTGCCGCGTTCCTGACCTTAGGGGGAAAGCTCTCAGTTTTTCCCCATTAAAAATAATATTTGCTGATATGAGGAATTCTTAACTGTAGGAAACAAACTGAGGGTTGCTGGAGTGGGGGGTGGGGTGGGAGGGATGGGGTGACTGGGTGATAGACACTGGGGAGGGTATGTGCTCTGGTAAGCGCTGTGAATTGTGCAAGACTGTTGAATCTCAGATCTGTACTTCTGAAACAAATAATGCAATATATGTTAAGAAAAAAAAAAGAAGAAGAAGAAGAAGGTAGCGGGAGGGGAAGAATGAAGCGGGGGAAATCAGAGGGGTAGACGAACCATGAGAGACAATGGACTCTGAAAAACAAACAGGGTTCTAGAGGGGAGGGGGTGGGAGGATGGGTTAGCCTGGTGGTGGGTATTGAGGAGGGCACATTCTGCATGGAGCACTGGGTGTTGTGCACAAACAATGAATCATGGAACACTTCATCTAAAACTAATGATGTAATGTATGGGGATTAACATAAGAATTAAAAAAAAACGGTAAAAAATCTGCATCATCAAATTGGTGTTGTTTAAACTTTAATGTGCATAGGAACCCCACAAAAATGCAAATTACAGGGTCCTAGAGTCAAGAAGATCTTGGAGAGACATAGAAATACACGTTTCTGTAAGATTCGCAAGTGATTCTTGTCTTATTCTATCTTATGGTGATGGATCTCAATCCACACTTTGAGAGAGCCCTGGTCTAGCGTCTGGGTATAATATTTGCAATACATAGTCACTCAAATGCAATCCCTGCTATCATCCTATAGGAAACAAAATTGAGCATTTGATACATAACCATGATTATCGCCTTGTCTTTATGACAATTTTAGATATAATCTACATTGTTTTTATTCACAGCAGCTTCAATGTCTGTAAGAGATGATTACATACACTCAACATAATGATACAGGCAAATAGTAAAGCATCTGTTATGTGCAAGGCATTTTTATATATTATATCTAATCCTCCTACCAACCCTATGGTTCCTATAAATTAGGGAATTGAGGTTCCAAAAGGTTAAGAAAGGGCCCCATATCATATGGCTCATAAATGCCCAACCCGAGATTTAGATACTAATTCAGCTAATTGAGGACCCAGTATTGCTTTCCCTGAGTCACGCATTGAGGACCCGTCACAGCTCAAACCTGTTGAGATGCTCCATGACTTCTAAAAGATACCTCAAGTCTAAAGTCCTTAAAGAAAATAAAATAAAAATAAAAATATTGGGATCATCTTGAAGTCAGTCCACTTCCAACCAAACAGGCATTTGGCTCCTCTTCATTTAGAAACAGGAAATCCCCCATTTTCTTTGTGGAGAAGAAAGGGGCTGAGCAATTGTGTGACCATCTCAGACCATCTCAAACTACATCACCAACTGCCGCCGCCACCACCACAATACAGGAAAGGAAAAAGAAAAAGAGGAAAGAAGGAGAAGCAGAAGGAAAAGGAGAGAGAGAACCATAAGTCATTTAGATTAATGGATCGAAACATGCCTTCAGATTCTAGCACTTAAGTTCTGCTTTTTTAAATTTTAAAAAAGATTTTTTCATGGCCGGTGGGTAGAAATGTGCTCTATTTAGCTAAGCGTATCTTATAAAATATCTAGTGTACACACCACCTCGGTCTCCCTGCTTCTTGGTCGTTTTTTCCTTCCCATTCCTGTGGGGGTGGTTTTCTGAGAATTGCTAATTTATTGAGGATGCTCAAGAGGACAGGGCCAATGCCAATGACTAACACTTTTTCAAATACAGTCAAGGGTGGATGAGAGGGCTTCTTTGGTTGTATCCCATTTCCTACAACCTCCTACTCTCTGCAAAATCTTTGTAGAAGCAGGCTTAATGCTCTGGGAGAGACAGTCCTTGTCGGAGGGCTGGGCACGGCACCAGAAAAGCTGCTTCACCCGTCTCTGACTCAGATACTTCCTGCCCAGGCTGGAATCAGACATTGCCAAGACAGCTGTGAAAAAAAATAAAGAAAACCCCAACCTTTCAAAAGTAAAGTTCTACTATTTAAGTGAGAGTTAATCAAGTAGTTGAGTTTGGACAAAGATTGAGGTTCCTGTGTAGTAAAAGCAATGTGATTGCTCAATACCACCAGCAAGCTGGTTCCCAATGCCAGAGGCCCTGGAGCCGAAAACCGCTGCTTTGGCTGGGTGGGGTCTGCAGAATGGGCTCCGGCTTAGTTACATCCAGGCCCTGCACATGCTCCTGGGGGTTCCACCTGGTTGACAACCCCAAAGCAGCCAGGAGGAAGTAGAGTGAAATCTAAAATGCATTTCAGGGGTGCCTGGGTGGCTCAGTCGGTTAAGCGACTGCCTTCGGCTCAGGTCATGATCCCAGGGTCCTGGGATCAAGTCCCACATCGGGCTCCCTGCTCCACGGGAAGCCTGCTTCTCCCTCTCCCAGTCCCCCTGCTTGTGTTCCCATTCTCTCTCTGTCTCTCTCTCTGTCAAATAAATAAATAAATAAAATCTTTAAAAAAAAATAAAATGCATTTCATTTCCTTTCATAATTTTAAACCAGTAAATAGCCAATCCTGACAGTGTTTATCATTTGTGCTGACAGAGGCCCTGCGTGGTTATAATAGAAAAGTGGAAAATTTAATAAAGACTTCACGGAAAAAAAAACCCATCCAGAGTCTTACCATCCAGAAATAACCACTATAAAAAAAATAATGTATTTTAATCCAGATGAGGAAACATACTCTTATTCCCTATTATGTACGTGTATGTATATATGCGTATACATATATTATTTATATACAATATAAGTGACCTCATATCATCTTTTTATTTTCCACTTTATATTAGGTTATTAATTTTTTGATCAAAAATTAACTTTTAAAGTTCTGATTTCTTTAATTTTCCCTCAAGTTATTTCCCTATATGATAATAATGAACTCTCAGTGAGTGCTCCCAAAAAGTGCTCTATGGGTGGACACTCATTGAATATGGCAAGTATTAATTTGCATATGGAGAAACTGAGACACAGAGAAGGTGAGATGACTTGCCCAATGTCACATGGCTAGGAAGACAGAATGTCCTACACTCTGCTAGATCTTGAGCTAGTTATTGGGAAAATACAAAGTTCAAGGAGACACCGCTCTGACTCATTCATTTCTTTATTAAAGAACTATGTACTGAGTGCCAAATGTGGGAATAGTGGGAGATGCTAGAGATAGAACAGAACAAAATGGAAGAGTTCCCGGTTGCATGGGGCTTACATGCTCACTGGGCAGACACAAAATAAAAGGTAAGCAAGTGAAAATACAGTAGTCCCCCCTTATCCACAGGGAATACATCCCAAGACCCCCCAGTGATGCCCGAAACCACAGATGGTAGTGAGCCCTATACATACTGTGTGTGTTCCTATACATATGTACTTATGATAAATTTAATTTATAAATTAGGCACAGTAAGAGATTAAAAAACAGTAACTGACAATAAAATAGAATAATGATAACTATGCGCTGTAATAAAATTGTGTTAATGGGGTCTCTCTCTCTCAAACGACATGAGATAATAAAATGCCTCCTCCTCTTGATGACATGAGATAGTAAAATGCTTATATGGTGAGATGAAGGGAGGTGAGTGGGCACCGAGCTGTGAGCTTAGGCTACTAGTGACCTGCTGACAGTATGTTAGAAGGAGGCTCATCTGTTTCCAAGACCACAGTTGACCATAGGTAACTGAAACCAGGGAAAGCGAAACCACAAATAAAGAGGGATTACTGTGCACTGTGATGTCAGGTAGTGACTAGAGCTATGGAGACAGAGCAGGGGGAGGGGAAGTGCTTGAGCATGAGTGGCATTTGAACAGAGATCTAGAAGAAGTGAGGGAGCAAAGCATGCAGATACCTGGAAAAGAGCATTATGCAATATGTAGTATACTACAATCTAGAGAGGGATACAGATGCAAACATACATAAATCATGCATATAGGAGAAAGGGTAAGAGCGAGGACATGGAGGCAAGAACACACTTATGATATGGCCTGGGAAGAGCAAGCCATCAAACGGGGCAGGGGGGAAGGCTGAGGTGCAGGTATGGTGGAGGAAACATGGCAGAAAGTCAGTGGGAATCACATGATGATGAACTTGAATGTCAGAGACTGCTTCATGCAGTAAGAAGCTGGTCTACAGTCTCTTCCATCTCTAGAATTCTGTGATCAACTTGTTCTCTAAGTGTTTTGACTGATCCTAGTTAGAAACTTCATAAATCAGAAGTCTTCATTATCAGGAACCCATAAAGAGAAGGCTTTGCTGGTCACCATCCTGAAGAAACACAAAATAATCCAAGTCTTCTCCTGGGTTGTTGAAGGAGCCCCAGGAGTGACTCAGAGTGTCCCTCCTGCCTCTTGCTTCACGATACCCCAGGGTCACACAGCTTCTCCCTCACACCTGCTTCTTGCCTGCACCTTTTTCATGTCTGGTCTCTGTTAAGGTGACTGTGATCTTATCCTGAGCTTTCCCCACCTTGGAAAGCATCATCTTCTTTGCCTATGTACTTTTCAAGAGGAGCTATTCTTGTCAAAAAGATTTTTGTTTTCAAATAATACATTATATGTTAAAAAAAAAAAAGCAGGAAGGGAAAAATGAAGGGGGAGAAAATGGAGGGGGAGGCGAACCATAAGAGACTATGGACTCTGAAAAACAAACTGAGGGTTCTAGAGGGGAGGGGGTGCGGGGATGGGTTAGCCCGGTGATGGATATTAAAGAGGGCACGTTCTGCATGGAGCACTGGGTGTTATACGCAAACAATGAGTCATGGAACACTACCTCAAAATCCAATGATGTAATGTATGGTGATTAACATAACATAATTTAAAAAAAAAAGATTTTTGTTTTCTTCCCCTGAGGGGGAAAAATGATTATCTACCAGTTCTGCACATTCACAGACCCTTCTGCTCACCACTCGGTTTGAAAGGGGACTTGTCTTTGAAATGGTAAGTTTAATTTCTCGATAGCCACCTCAGTTTCCCTCTCACTTTAAGTTGAAATTGAGAGGACCAGACTACTCCATTTTTACTGTGCCATGCTCCTGAGTACCAAGATGAATGTGCATTCTCTCTTTGCTTTATTCTAGAAAGGTTGCTGAGACTATACCTTAAGTCTATAGCTCCTGATGGAAGACTCTGAAATATTATCCCAATAATTCCATCTTAATTTATGGCCAGATTCATCATACTGTTGCACCTGAAAGAAATGAAGGAAATTAAAAAAAATGTACTAAGGGGTGCCTGGCTGGCTCAGTGGGGGGAGTGAGTGTGCAACTCTTGGTCTTAGAGTTTTGTGTTTGACCCCACATTGGGTGTAGAGATTACTTAAAAATAAAATCTTATTGCAGTGCCTGGGTGGCTCAGTTGGTTAAGCCTCCAACTCTTGATTTCAGCTCAGGTCATGATCTCAGGGTGGAGCCCCCCGTTGGGCTCTGTGCTCAGCATGGAGTCTGCTTGAGATTCTCTCCCTCTCCCTCTGCTCCCTCCCTAGCTTGTGTGCACTCTCTCTCTCAAATAAATAAAAATTAATTAATTAATTAAATTAAAATCTTATAAATACATACATACATACATACATAGAATGCACTATAGTTCTCCTGTGCATAAGCAGAAATGGTCTGACCCAACACATACAGCAAAATTCTCATTAAACCGCACCCTTCACAACATGCAGTTGCCCGCCCCCCGGTCTCTCCTTTCCCTGACCAATTACCACCTTGCTCCTTCTTTTCCTCCTGCTAAGCACAGCTCTGATTGTATTCCACATTTTCCAAAATCCATTGTCCCTGACAGGCTTCCTTGAATCTCAGAGTTCACTGGGGTGGTATCTCGCATGAGGCAGCATCCCAGTGAATTCCCTCAAAGAAATGTCTTCTGCAGGAAGTTCATTTAGTGTCGACATTTTTTTTAAAGATTTTATTTATTTATTTGACAGGAAGAGAGAGAGAGAGCAGCAGAGGGAGAAGGAGAAGCAGACTCCCTGCTGAGCAGGGAGCTCGACGCAGCGCTCGATCCCAGGACCACGGGATCATGACCTGAGCCGAAGGCAGACACTTAACTAACTGAGCCACCCAGGTGCCCCACTGTTGACATTTTGAAAAAAAAAAAAATAACAAAAATGAAAATCTTGCAGTTATAGGTAATCATGGTATCTAAATTAAATCAATGTGAAGTGAAAATCACATTTTAATCCCAATATTTTTTAAGGCAAAACACAACAAGCACAATTCCAAAGTGTAGGAGAAATAGTAAAACCTGCAATGGCCATTCTCTCTCACCCAGAATAAAACCATCCTCTGGAGGTCTGACGACTGGCTTGTATCCCAAATCATCCCTTAAATTGCCTTGGGATCCAGCCACAGTTCCAGGGGCTTCTGCCTCCTTCTTCTTTCTCCTCAATGGAACTTCTCTGTTTCCAAATCTACAATAATTTAATTGGGGCTTTTTTATGATTTTAAAAGAAATAAAGGCTTATTGTGAAAAGCTGAAAATACATAAAACTCTAAAGAAGTAATAAAAGTGCTGTCACCACCAAGAGGACAATTTTTTTTTTGTTTGGATCTTTTATTTTATTTATTTTATTATGTTAGTCACCATACATTGCATCATTAGTTTTTGATGTAGTGATCCACGATTCGTTGTTTTCGTGTAACACCCAGTGCTCCATTCAGTACGTGCCCTCTTTAATACCCATCACCAAGATAACCCATCCCCCCACCCCCCTCCCCTCTAGAACCCTTGGTTTGTTTCTCAGAGTCCGTAGTCCAAGAGGACAATTGTTAACATTTTGGTGTACTCCTTTCAAGACAATCTGTGTGTGTGTATAAATACAGACATACTTTTTTGTGAACTTAAACATCTTTTCATGTTCATAATATATCTCTATATTATCATATTTATTTTTATTTTCTTTTAAAAATTTTCTACATTAGAATTTAAAATTTTAAAAGTTAAAAGTTAAAAATTTTCACATGTATATTGTAATACATGAGACAATCCCCAAAGTGTGAAAATTAAAAAAAAAAAATTGTAATCTCCTCTACTCTGTCTTCTGAGCCAAGCACACCTCATTGCTCTGACTTCCAAAGGTCTTGGGCAGGCCTCAGAAAACACAAAGCTAAAGGGTTTGCGGGTGTTTCCAGCACAGCTGGTTACCACTCTCCACCCCCCTCAGGCCAGAGGAAGGTAAGATGATTCTCCCAAGGTCTTCTGAGAAGCTGATGGGGCTGCTGGGCCTGGAGTTGGCAGGGGAGGGGAATCAACAGCACCCAGTACCTGGTACATTGTCCTTAAAACTGTACCTGGTCCATGATAACAGGTAGAGTCAATTGCTCATCTATCATTGGCAAAGTGCAGTTTGCAGCTGCCTGCAGGTGTTAGCACAATGAATCCCTGCACCAAGTTTATGAAATCAGTATTTTTAGCTTCATTTGACAGGTGAGGAAATTTCGCCACAGAGTCATTATGTAACTCATCCAGAGTCACACCGAATGGAGGAGGCAAGATCCAAGTGGAGACTTTCCAGTTTCTTAGCCACTGCTTTTATCCACTCCCATGCCAGTCAGTAAATATTTGTGCATGAATAAATGAACGAATGGGACTTGAAATGGCCAGACATGGGAAGAAAAGATACTTTTCTCCCATTTGGAGAAATGCAAATCAAAACCGGGATAGGTAATATTTTTAATTAGCAAGATTTTACTAACTAAGAACATCAAATGATGTTGGGAATATAAGTCCACTGGGGATTGTCATGTATTGCTGATACAACTATAATTTGCCACTATTATTTTTTGATATGTAATCTCTATCAAATTTAAAATGTATGCATGTCAGAAGATACAATGTCCAGTGTCAAAAATCAAGAGCAAGACTAAGAAGAAATATTTGCCACACGGTTATATAATAATCTAAACTTCATTAATGTGTAATATTTCTGAAGACCACCAAGAAACAGGAATGTAATGTGTTTGAGTGCTGTTGTTCTTCACCGGCTGGGAGCCTGCCCAAAGGAAGAAGCAAGATTCATTTGATTCACTCATCTCTATTCTGCTGTTTGTTACGTATGTTTTAATGTTTATGTAACCATGTATATTTACAACTTCCTTTGTGAGTCCTGGTTTCCAGTCTTTCTTAACAAAATCTTTTTCACCCAATCTTTATCCGTATTACTTAAATTCCCTCTACTGGAATATCCCTCTTCCATCAGAGAGCCTGGTTCTCAGACCTTCACTCTCGAACTGGAATCGACACCATTTGCTTGCTCTTCAAGTGTCAAGACTTTTAACCATTCCACTGGCTTCCCTGGGATTCTAGCCCACAGACAGCAGGTCATGAGACCAAATTTCCTGTTGGTTCTGTTTCTCTGAGAACCCTAATACAACAACGTTTCAAATTTCCAGGAATATATCAGAGCTTTTCAAAGTCCCCTGTGGACATATCTCATCCCCCATTATTTCCTTTTAAGTTTTCGGTCAGATTCTTGATAGCTTTGACCAGTAGTCCTGCTCACGAAGCTGCAGGGGACAAGTTCCATGGTTGTTTTCAACCAAAGAACCACAAATAAGGCTTTTCACACAGAGCCACTGAGTTGGGTCAATTGAAGATAAGTTTTACAAATTAAGCTTTTTTAAAAAAAAGATTTTTTAAATTTATTTATTTGTCAGAGAGAGAGAGAAAGAGCATGAGCAGGGGGAGTGGGAGAGTGAGAAGCAGGCTCCCTGCTGAGCGGAGAGCCCCATGTGGGACTCGATCCCAGGATCCTGGGATCATGACCTTAGCAGAAGGCAGAAGCTTAACCAACTTAACCACCCAGGTGTCCCTGTTAAGGTTTTCTTTGCAGAGACTTTCAGGAATAACTTTTGTAAATGTCTCTGGAAATACAATTGTATAGTTTGGTTTATAAATACAACGTCATTGTATTTGTCAAAGACTATATATTGACTATATAACCTATAAACTTCCCATTTCCTTCATAGTATAAATATTTATTTATCTTTTAGGAGATTGTTCTTTATGTTCAGTACACAAATATTTTTGATTTTTAAAAATTTTTTTAAAGATTTTATTTATTTATTTGAGAAAGAGAGAGAACGAGTGGGATGGAGGGGCAGAGAGAGAGAGAGAAGTGGACTCCCCACTGAGCAGAGGTCCCGATGTGGGGCTCAATCCCAGAACCACGAGATCATGACCTGAGCCAAAGGCAGATGCTTAACTGACTGAGTCACCCAGACGCCTCCCCATAAATATTTTTAAATTTTCTATTTGTTTGAGACATTTTCTTTCATAAGATATTTCCCATTTTTGTCCTTCCTGCCCTTGAGAATTCTCCTGCATCTAACGTGCATCTAATATTACTATGGCCACTCTTGCTTTTCTTAATTGTATGGTTAGGTACATCTTTGCCAACCTTTTATTTCCAATCTTTATTTTGTTTGTGCATTTCTCTTGCCATCATTTTAATCTATTTTTTGATAGACTTGTAGTTTTTTATTTATCTCATTTTCAACAATGTCAGCAAAGATGCATGTCCAGTAAAAACAACAAAACTTTAAGTATCTATAAGGCACCAAAAAAAGAAAAAAATCAAGTCCTAGATTTTTTATCTCAAGATTTTTATATAAATTAATCCCTACTGCTAATTTAAAATAATCTTGATTAGAATTGAATTGCAAAACCAAGAAGTTAGGGCCTGCAGAAGAATAGGGCACCTGGAAAGCCTTATATAAATGGACAGAAGATATTACAAATCACAGTTTCTTTCTCAGTTTGGTTGGTTTATTTAAGGGCTGAAAAGTAATTTATTGGAAATGCTATGTATGGCTTCATACTCATTATTTTACTAAGATTATTTCATAACAAAAGGTGACCATGCGTGGGAATTACATGGACCAGTATCTGGTATATATTCAATATTCAATAAGTGTTAGCCAATTGCATTAATAATAATAATAATAATAATTTATGAGAGGAGACTCTGTGAAGAAGTTGTTCTCATTCCCTGTGAAGAGGTTAAGTGACTGGACCAAATTCATTTGGTTAGTAGTGGAGGATGAATTCAAACTCTGTCCACCTTATTCTAAACCCAATTTTTTTTTTCATCCTTTGGAAAAAAAACCCAGATGTAAAATGTTGAAAAGTAACTGAGGCCCATTTTGCAACATAATTACTACAATTGCTAAAGAATCCTCAAATACAAAGAAAATACTTCTGATTTTATTTATTTAGAATAAGTCTATACAACCCTTATTCACTTCTCTAACTCTGAGTGTAATGGTCATGATGGATCTTCTGTGCTGTAGGTTGTATTCTGAGAACCTGCAGGACTGTTTCAACAATGAACTCTGCCCAGAGAGAAGAAACATCACCAAGGGAGTAAACATACCTTCCTGGGAGGGCAGCTGCTATTTCCCCCACTTCTAGGAGCCTCCCTGCTCTTCTAGAACTATCCTGGGAGATGCTTCTCCAAAACCAACTCACTTGCTAATCTTCTATAACTCCTACCCTGGGATCTCAAGGTCACATTGACTTTTATCCTTTCTCATACTCCAAAGCCTTTCTCATCTGCACAGCACAGATTTGAACTTCTTTCAAAAACATTCTGTTATAACCTCGGCAAGTGTACCCTTTCCTTTCTCCCCCAACCCCAACCTGGTGTACTTCCTTTCTACCTTCTACAAGGCCTCATTTAATCTCCCTTTCTCTAGGAGAACTTCCCCAAACCTTCCGGTCCACATCAAATTCTGAAGTGTGAACAAGTCATAGTATATTTTGGACAAGTCATGTTATATTTATATTATATTCTTTGACCCTAAATAGAGTGTAATCTCCTTTATAAACAGGACATTTTATCACCCCACAGCAATTAACATAGCTCCAGACATGGAGTAGTTACCAAAACTAAATTTCTCAGGTTAAGAAAATAAGTTTTAAAAGCACTTGGTTCAGGGACACCAGGGTGGTGCAGTTGCTTGAGCATATAACTCTTGGTTTTGGCTCAGGTTGTGATCTCAGGGTCATGAGATTGAGTCCCATATCAGGCTCTGTGCTCAGCAGGGGTCTGCTTGTCCTTCTCCCTCCCCCTCTTGCCCTCTCTCCACTCATGCTTATGTGCATGCTCTCTCTCTCTCTCAAATGAGTAAACAAAATCCTTAAAAGAATAAAACACTTGGGGGCACCTAGGTGGCTCAGTTGCTAAGCGTCTGCCTTCGGCTCAGGTCATGATCCCAGGCTCCTGGGATCCAGCCCCGCGTTGGGCTCCCTGCTCCGCGGGAAGCCTGCTTCTCCCACTCCCCCTGCTTGTGCTCGCTCTCTCACTGTGTCTCTCTCTGTCAAATAAATAAAAATAAAATCTTAAAAAAAAAAAAAGAAAAAACACTTGGTACAGTATGATGGATAAGTTTAAATAAGTTCTACAGATTTGGATTAGCTTATTAGTAAACTAATACTTATTAGTATACTTATTACTAATACTTATTAATAAAATAATAATTAGTAAAATTTTCCACAAATAATTTTTGGTGTTTTATAGTATAGTCTGTGTAATTATAAAATGTAATAAAAAATAACAAAAGGCACAAAATCCATGTAAACATTTTTTAAACTAACACTAATTTCATGTAAGAGTTTAAACATCATGAAAAGTCAAATCAGACCTTTGGCTTCTCACTAATCAAAGTGAAAAGGAGAATTGAGAACTTCCTCAATAATATCAAAATTTCAACCTATTTTTTTCTTCTAATTCTTTGCTGCTTATAAAAAACATGACACATTATAAAATAAATAAGCATATAATTCATTGTATTAGCAATTACTCTATTCAAGTGCTTGGCCAATCATTTAGATCAAAATGTAAAGAAAGCTAGCTATTTTAATAGTAAATACATCATTTAATCATTTCCAGGACTTTTGGCTAAGAACAAGTGTAGAAAATCCATCACTTATATACTTTCAAAATTGTTGTGTAACCGAGTCCAAGTTTCTTTCCTGAATTGTAATAGGTTTACGGTTTCTAAACAACCTTAATCGGTCGGTTTGGAGTTCCAAATCTCTCATGGGAAAGCCAGGACTTGAACTCCAAAATTTTAGTTCTTTAGAGAAGTATTATATACTGAATATTTGCAAGCCCCAAATTCCTATGTTGAAACCTAAATTTCAATGGGATGGTAGTTGAGAGGTAATTAGTCATGAGGGTAGGGCCCTCATGAGTGGAATTAATGTCCCTATAAAAGAGACCCCTGCAAACTCCCTCGTTCCTTCCACCATATGAGGACACAGTAAGAAGACAGCCATGTATGAATCATAAATCTGGTTCTCATCAATCTCCTGGGGTCTTGATTTTGGATGCCCAAGCCTTCAGATCTGTATGAAATAAATTCCTGTTTTTTTATAAGCCATCTGGTATATGCCCTTCTGTTATAGCAGCCCAAAGAGACTAACCCAGGAATCCTGATATAAAAATCCTGTGTACACAGGCTCATTGTAGACATTTATTTCTTATTAAAAGAAGTCTTTATTTCTTTGCTTTTCATTGATATAAAAATGGCTTATTCTGATATCACTTCTACTTCCTTTCCTTTGTGTCGCAATAGTTAAGACAAAATACGTATTACTGGTTTCCTTTCAACCTCTCTTCTCCCTCTCCACATTCCTCTCTGTTTGTCCACATTGTATAACCACATTTGTAGACATCTTCCTATTTTAACAAAACCTTATTCTTTTCATACTTCTTAACTTTCTAAATATACCAAAATCTTTAAACAAAACTATAAAATGATTTTATGTTAATGATTCTACCATCCCAATGTTCTTGAAACATTTGAGAAAATACTTGATCCTGTCAGGCCTCCAGTTTTCCTTATTTAATCTGATACACAAAAAGTTTCTGAACACCTGCTATGTGCCAATTACTGGTAAGAGACCATTTGTTTCAAATGCACATGCTTTCACTGGGAAGAGCTTGGCATGTGCTAGACTCAATGTTTCCAATGCCTTTGTCATTGTGGAAATAAAACACCATTTGTTCTCAGCCCAAAAAGATACGGTGAAAATGTCTTACTCAAAATATAAAAATCAAAGGTGTTTTGTTTCCCCAAAAACTCTCTAGTCTGGAAATCTGAACACCTTACCTTCCATATGCTGCTTCTGCTGCTGGGTGGTTTTGGGTGACTTGACCATCCTTGCCTATTCACACTTCCTTGCTAGCTTCTGAAGATGCAGTTTTATTACATGCTTGGACTGTCTGATAAGTTAGTGGTTAGGAGTCCCTTTGAGTGACCACATTCCAGTTCTACAATAATGGTAAATCTGAGCCAAAGAAACAAACTGTAGGAGTTGTCTGGACCAGCAGTTATAAATCTATGTGCAACTTCCCATGAAAGGCTGGCCCTTAAACTCCTTTGGTCAGGTGCACCCTGTAGGTTACATATGGACTTGGAAGTGACCAGACCATAAATGGCATAAAGGGGGCCCTTAAGTTGCATTTTCTGATACCACAACAATCTGGGATCCATCTGTGCTGACAGATGTAGGATTCCTTTGGTTAAAAGGAAGACTTCTCCTTTTGTTAAAATGGCAGCTTGTTGGAATTTATGAGCTTATTACCTCTCTCCCACTCTCAACATACTCAGAAGAGATAAAGAGATCCCAATCCCCCGGCGAGGAGGGAGCTGGTCAGATACTAAGATGGGGACCTAAGGCCTCAGCAGCAGATAAGAGATACTCCTGAGATACTTTGTGAAGAGTCCTCAGATCTTGAAGTGAGTAAATATCTGTCATGAATGTTTAAGGTCAATATAAGGTTGATAGACAAATCTTATAAAGTGTACAAAATATAAAATATCACAAGGAACACATACTCATTTAGTCTATATTTTAAATGCTAATGAGGTGATACATGAAGCTATATTTAGGATTCAGGAGTCATAAATTCATTTTCAACAATGAATATTACTGAGGAAAAAATGAAGGTGGTATCATGGAATCAGGAGATAGACATTGAGACAATATGTTTCAATAAAGAGATCCCAAAGCATTCTTCATCACCTTGTTAATTACATGTGGCCATTCTCTTAGAATATTTTTAATAAATCTTTTTATCACATGTGTTGTCAAGTGGGCCATCTTGAGAAATGCCAAGATGTTAAGCACCGTTTTATACCTATACTCGCACTTTAGAAGTGTTTATATAGTCTTCCTAGAGAGTGTTCTGAGAGGAAGGGAGCTTCTTTTTTTTAATTTTTTTTATTAGGTTATGTTAATCACCATACATTACATCATTAGTATTTGATGTAGTGTTCCATGATTCATCGTTTGTGCATAACACCCAGTGCTCCATGCAGAACGTGCCCTCTTTAATACCCATCACCAGGCTAACCCATCCTCCCACCCCCCTCCCCTCTAGAACCCTCAGTTTGTTTCTCAGAGTCCATAGTCTCTACTGGTTCATCTCCCCCTCCTATTTACCCCCTTCATTTTTCCCTTCCTACGATCTTCTTTTTTAACATATAATGTACTATTTCTTTCAGAGGTACAGGTCTGTGATTCAACAGTCTTACACAATTCACAGCTCTCACCATAGCACATACCCTCCCCAATGTCTATCACCCAGCCACCCCATCCTTCCCACCCCCCCAACTCCAGCAACCCTCAGTTTGTTTCCTGAGATTAAGAATTCCTTGTATCAGTGAGATCATATGATACATGTCTTTCTCTGATTGACTTATTTTGCTCAGCATAATACCCTCCAGTTCCATCCACGTCATTGCAAATGGCAAGATTTCACTCCTTTTGATGGCTGCATAATATTCCATTGTATATATATACCACATCTTCTTTATCCATTCATCTGTCCATGGACATCTTGGCTCTTTCCATAGTTTGGCTATTGTGGACATTGCTGCTATAAACATCAGGGTGCACATACCCCTTTGGATCCCTACATTTGTATCTTTGGGGTAAATAAAGAAGGGAGCTTCTAAGGCAGTCAGAAAAGCATAGCCGCCTCAGACAGATGGCCTTTGCTGTGCTTACATATTTTTTCTCTCCAGGATTAATTTTTAAATGGATTTTATGACCTTTCAACAATGTGAATTCTCATCTGTTGTTAATCGTCATGCAGATTAATGTGTACTTTGACTTCAGTTAACTATTTTTCATCTTTGTGAAAAATGGTACAAGGGACTGGGGAGAGTGAAGGACAAAGAAAGGAGGAAATCTGTGAGTTTTTACAAAGTAAAAAAAAATAATGCTCCAAATGTGATTTTTGAGTTATCTTGTATCTGTGTTAGAAAAAAATAGAATTAAATTAGCAGCTAGTTTTCTGTGGTAATATTTGTGACAGTCTCATACTTTTATGCAATAAGAGATATAAGTAAAAATCCCGAGAAAGTGTGTGTTATTACTGAATTCTACATTCCTTGCTAATCTCCTTTCTGGGGAAAACCTCTATAATAAAAATGCAGCAATACTTGGTTTACTTGGTTAATTTAAAAATTGGATTAAAGTGAGAAATTGTTCAAAAAAATGGCATGTACATGTCTTACAGAATATATTTTAAATTAACATGTATTAATGTAAACTAGTTCACATATAATTTGTTATGGGATTGGAGCCTATTTGCATATCTGTGCATGTTTATTATAGATGGTGTCTGCTAAATGGATATTTCTGTCATCCTTTTTGTATAAATTTTATCAATGTTTCATTATATAAAATCTCTAACTCTGGTTTCTTTAAAGGACATCTGGAATTTAAAGATAGCGGCAAAACCAAGTGCAGAATTGTTCTAGATTTTTAACTTTCTCATTCTCATTTAATCAAATTTAAATTGTCTTTGTCAAGTTTTTTTTTTTTTTCCAAAGCATTTAACTTAATCTCATGAAAACAAATTTCTGGGGTGCCTGGGTGGCTCAGTCATTAAATGTCTGCCTTCAGCTCAGGTCATGATCCCAGGGTCCTGGGATCAGCCCCGCATCGGGCTCCCTGCTCTGCGGGAAGCCTGCTTCTCCCACTCCCCCTGCTTGTATTCCCTCTCTCACTATGTCTCTCTCTGTCAAATAAATAAATAAAATCTTTAAAAAAAAAAAAAGAAAACACTTCTTTTCACACTAATATTTTATCACTTTGAATACTTCTTACTTAAATCAAGTAATTAAAATAATAAATATACCCTACACAAACAACCTTGGAAGGAAAAAAAGAAAAACTGATAGCTATCTTTTGGTGTGAAAAGAAGTGTGTGGACATTCAATGTTCTATGGGCATCCATGAGGGATCAGTGTCTTTTGGGAAGTTGGTTAAGTAAGGTCACTTAAGAGATCTCCCTATCATGTCTAACACAGTATATGAAGAGCAAGAAGTTTTTAAATGTAGTGAGTGGAGCAAGGTTTGCAAATGGCTATATTTTATCCCCCAAACTCCAAAAGGGAAAATTCTTCCCTTTAAAGACTTTATCATTACCTTGAAAACGGGATTGCCTCTTTTAATGAACTGCTAATAAAACTAAGTGGGTAAGATCAAACATTGTTATAAGAAGTATGACAAGGTGACTTAGCATGCTAATTTAGGAGATAATTCATCTAAAGTAATCTTGAATGGGTAGAAGGCAACTTATTAAATGTCAATTATACTGTTTTTATAGTATAAAATATAGATTTATCTACCAGCAGTCCTCACTTTTCATCAAACTTTAAATTCTTTTTACTGGGAAAGGGTGACCCAAACATAAAAAGAGCTTGATATAATAATAATAACAACAACAAAACCCACTTAAAATGTGAACACTACGTTTGGGCAAAAATTAAGGAAAATGGCCAGAGTCATCGAGTGTGGATGGAACATAAGTTGATAACTCTTCCTAGAGAAAATCTAAGAATGTTCATTTAAAAAGTTTAAAATATATATACGCATTTACTCAACTTTCTCATTCAAAATGATTCTACTAAATAAATAATCAGAAAAATGAAAAAGATATATGTATTACAAAGTTCTCCACAGACTTATCTATAAAAGAGAAGGAAGGAAGGAAAGAAGAAAAGAATGAAAGTTAAGAGCAGTATGTTAATCTTACTGTAGAAGAATAGCTAATGACACATATCATAAATTCTGACTCCAATCATAAACAAAATGGAGTCTGCTGAAAGGATGCTGGCAGCTCAAAAATTGTGGAGAAACAAAGGTGAGGTAAGAAGGCTGGGATGTAAGAACTACAGAGGTAGGCGCATAGCTGAAATAGTACAGAGGGATGATTGGTGGAAATGAATGCACCTTAACATTTCCATTATCATTGTCATTTGAATCAAGATTCAAATTTAAATGAGAGAGAATCCCAGTCTTCTGGCTCAGATAGTGTTCCAGAAATGTCCATAATCTAATATACTCTTACTAGTCATTTACAACCATGAATAAACTCAACCCTTCTAGGAGTCACAAGGGGCTTCTGGGTTGCTGGTAATAATATGTTTCTTTTCTTTCTTTTTTTTCCCTTTCTTTCTTTCCTTTTTTTTTTTTGGAAGAGAGAGAGAGGTGGGAGAAGGGCAGAGGGAGAGAGAAAATCTTAAGCAGGCTCCATGCCCATACTTGATGCAGGGCTTAATCCCATGACACTGAGATCATGATCTGAGCTGAAATCAAGAGTCCAATGCTTAACTGACTAAGCCACCCAGACACTCCTCTAATAGTGTTTCTTTCTTTTCTTCTTTTTTAAAGATTTTATTTATTTATTTAAGAGAGAGAAAGACAAGCAGGGGGGGGAAGGGCAGAGGGAGAGGTAGAAGCAGACTCCCCACTGAGCACGGAGCCTGATGTGGGATTTGATCCCAGGGTCCTGGGATCATGACCTGAGCCGAAGGCAGACGCTTAACCGACTGAGCCACCCAGGTGCCCAATAGTATGTTTCTTGATCTGAGTGCTGGTTATATAATTTCATTCAGTTTGTAAACCTTCATCAACTTCTATATGCATATATTTTTTCTGCAGATGGAATATCCTTAAAAATAAAATCTACTTCTAAGAGTAGAGACAGCATAATATTTCATCAATTTTTAAATCTGGCAACAAATCTAAACTCTTTGGGCTGATATCCTCTCTTCCTTTTGTTTTGCTGGTATTCCATTTAAATATTGCAAAACTCCAGAATAATGCTAATTTTAATCACCATAAAATACTATCAATATAAAATGGGAGTAGAAATATAAGGGAAAGAGGAGATACATTAATTAACATATATAACAATTTAAAAAATCAGAAAAAAAACTTTGTGTATAGACTATATTCTTTATTTCTACAGGCAGTCCTGCCTGTTATTCATTCTATGTTCACCTGATATTTATCTAGTTTCTCAACTGGCCAGAGTTCTTTGCCAGGTAGAGTTATACAAAGCTTACTTCATGAGGGAGCTTAGTTCTTGCTGGTTCTTCCCACACAGAGTTGAAGTTTCAGTAACTTTACAACTGTCCATGAAAATTAAGACACTCCCCAAATAGTTGGATCCAATAACATTAAGTTATTATTATCAGCTTGGATCATGCTCCATAATTTAGAATCCAGCAAAGCCCAGAAGTAAGACAAGAGGTAGCTCAAAGAGAATAGTTACCTACCCAATGATGACAGGTCTTTTCTCCCAAATGCTAGATGTTTCTTCTGTGATTCACCCAATAGCGCTTACTATAAGCTCTCTAGAGCATCTTAAACAACCACTAAAATTCCATTTATCATTGTTTTTGTTCAGCCTTTAAGGGTCATTTACTGTAATCATATACATGAAGCCCTGGGCCAGTGAGAGAGACTTGTCTTTCTTAGTTTCTACTCAAAGCTAGCAGGATTTAAGTCCCTTGGCAAATTATGTCAGGTAGCACACCAAATGCTCATGTGTTGCTAACCAAATCCAAAGACAGCAACTAAGAAGGGATGTGCCTTCTTAGAGGTAGGGAGGGCAAAGTGAACTTATGATCCTTTACTTTAGAAGGGATATGAATTCCAATAGGCTGCAGACTTCAGGACCCTTATACTTTCAGAGGTCAAAGATGTTAGTGTTTTCTCATTTTTTTCCTGTCTTGCTTGTAAATAAAAACATGGGTTTCAATAGGGTACCTCATGTCCCTGCTACAATTTCCTACATACTATCAGCATGATTTCACCCACTTAGTGTAAAAGTGTGATGTGCTGTGAGATAGTGAGTGTACTTAGCATAGATCTCTAGAGTCAACATGTGCATGACTTGAGAAGGTAAAGTATATTGCTGTCCATGTCAGATGTAGGCAAATTTCTTGGCTTCTTCTTCTTATTATTATTATAAAGTGTTGGGGGAGAAGCATTTGCTAGGTCAAAAGATATAGACCAGGTGCAAGGGGGTTGTGAATTTTTCTTCTCCTTTAGTAAATATTTGATATGTGAGGCTTCTTCTTATGGAAGACTTACTCCTTATTCACACCCAGTTAAGCCCAGGCACAGACATGTGATTTGCTTTGACTAATGAAATATGAATAAAAGTAAAATGTGTTACCTCTGAGAAGAATCTTTAAGAGTCAGCCTATAGTTTACTCTGTTCTCTTTTCACGATCTCTGTGGTAGCCTGTATAAGGACCCTTTATCAGCCTGCGTTCCCCAAAACATAACTTTTCTATAAATGAGGGAAAGAAGGTAGGAGTGAGGAAGTGTCTCAATAGCAAGTTCAGAGAAATTGCTTCGTTGACCAAGGAAGACTCTGTGTGTATGTGTGGGGTGTTTCAGAGATGTTTGAAGATTTAAGGTGCCACTAAAGCTGAATACTCCCAGATTTTTCCAATTTAATTGTTGAGATCCCACTGTACTCTATATTAACCAGAACTTTCACATAAGAGATAGACTTGACTTTTAATTCAATAAATGTTGTAACTCAGCAATCCACAGGCACAATCTTAGAATGTTTTTTGGTAATCTTAAAGCTGGGCCTATATGAGTTAAAGGAGTCCTGTAGCATGGTCCAAAAAACCAATGAGATTTGGCCTGTGCTTTAAAATAAGAATTTAGGTTGTGAGCTTCTTGCCTTTCAGTTATTCAGTGTTATTAGAAGCACCCATCCTACCATGCTACCCCAAAATTCCACCCAAATTTTATTTTTTGCATAGTAGCAGTCAACCAGTTTCCCAGTGGCTGGCCAAAGCTTCACAGCGATTATAGGAATGATCTAATTAGCTGCTTTACCATAAAGTTTCTCAGGTTGCTAAATATATTTTCCAGAATGAAGAGAAGTTTAATTTCATATCTATTGCTAATAATCCATTTTCTGATATTAATTTCTCAGTAAGTCAGGGCCTATGGTAGCAGGTAACAGAAACTGGCTAATTTACACAAAACAGAGTTTATTGGAAAGATATTTGTATCTTAAATGGGAAAGCAAGAGAACCCAGGCAGCCATAGAGGGCTAGCCATTAGAACTATGGGCATGGTATCTTAGCAGGAACACCTGGTCTGAATATTATCACTGGTAAGCTCCACCATGCGCCACTTTATCAATTTGCTAAAATTCAGTGGAAGAAGAATCCAGTGGTCTTGTTTAGTTTTGGGGCTTATCCCCCAACAAGAAAAGGTAAAAGGCCTTAATGGATGGTTTCACCAGACTGTATACGAAGGGAAAAAAGGTAATTCCTCAGGAGGAATTATTGGTACTCTTAGGAATAGAGGCTGGAAAGCTAAATTGTTTAAAAAACACAAACTTTAATAAAGTGACATAATTTTCTTGATATGGTGATAAGTGTATGTAATATAGTGCATATAATAATGTGTATATTATATGAGCCACAATTGTCATGAGGTATTAGGATCACTAGTGTTTTTCTATTTTTTCTTTATCCTTTTTTGGATTTCATAAATTTTCGATTAAAATATGCACTAATATGTTCACTGGAAAAAAACAGGAAAATGCAATAAATATAAACATTTTAAAAATGAAGGGAGATTGAGAAGTAGCACTGGATGACTAAAAATCTCATCATGTATCAGTTGTCCTTATTTCAGATTATTTCCCTCTTCTTTTTTTTCCCCCGAGCACTAATATTCCTGTTTCTGAGCTTTAGTACAAAACCTGAGAAGTGTGATGGAAAAGAATAATAATTGACAATAAAAATATCAGCCAACTTTACTAAGGAATCATTGTGTACTCAATATTTTGCTAAATGTTCCAGAGGATGTAGGTATTATAATTATCCCTACTTTATAGATGAAGTAATTGAGGTCCAGGGATGCTAAGTAACTCAACCCAGGTGTCCTGAACAAATTAATGAAATGAAATTCAAATGTACCTCGCTATCAGATCCTTAGGATTTCTGAGGGAGAATAAGAAATGTCTGTGTATATTGTTCAATCCACGATCCTTTATGGACACATTTGGACACTTTTTAAGAGATATAGGAATGGGTCTTGAGCAACAATGATTTTTTGTAGATTTACACTTTGAATATTTAGTGAGCGTTGACTTTGTGCCAAGATCTCTAAGTCCTGTGTTCTTGAAGGCAAACTGCTGCTTCCCTAGGAAAAAAAAATGTATTTCTTGGTCACCCTAATTATTTAAATATGGTAATGTTTTTATTTTAGATGCAGAAAAACAAATGTCACAAAGCTGTGCTTTCTAGTCGAGATTTGGATCCTTTTTTTTTATTTGTCTCATCTAACAACTCAAAATTTTCCATGAACCTTAAATAAGCAAAATAAATGCATTATTCAGAGTAGGGGATACATTTGGAATATAGAGGAAAGTATATCCAGAGAGCTATATGAGATATTTCAGCGTCCATACCTTTGCAAGAGCTCAAGAGTCAATGTACAATCATGAAGGCACAGCCACAATTTGGCTGGAGTTTTTCCACTTCAATAGGATGAACTTTAAATCTGATTTCTCTTGGTCAGATTGCCACCTCCCAGACACTTCAGCACTACTGTATATTTTATAAGATTCATCCAATTTTCCATGGGAATAAAAATTTCAATGAATTTGTGAGTTGACATTTCCACTCCTATCTTGGGATTTCACTTACCTCTGACATTTAGATGTTCCTTTGGTAAGAATATATAAGCAAAACAATGGCTTAAGGCTTAATCCAGGAAGGAAAGAGAAATACTTTGCTGAAGTAAATGTCATTACCTTTAAGCTAAAATGTGTTGCACTGAGCTTTCTTTTGCAGAATCCTGTGGTTTTCAAAAACTGGTTTCCTATATTTGGGGCACATCAACAAACAAGCATGGAGAGCGTGCCAGGTGTCAGGTACTCTGCTACATGCTGGCTCTGCTCACAGTCTCACATGATACAATTCCAGTATCTCTTCTCATTCTCATTCTCCTCGCAAGACTCATACTAGGAAATTCCCATCAGCTACTGGGAAGGGGCTAGTTTAGAGTGGGAGAAAGGCTAGAGCAGAGAAACCAGTAAAGAACCTCTTGCAGTAAAATCGGGGGCAAATTACGATGGCCGGCATCAATGTGGTAATAGTAAACATAAATTGAAGGGAATAGATTCAAGAACTGGTAAAGAGGTAGAAGTAACAGCACTTGGGGATTATCTGGATTTATTCTGAGACTTTAGTTTAGAGACAGGAATAAGTCCAGGACAAATCTCAGGTTATTTTTTGTTTTTTTTTTTAGGGTCTGTAAATGGATTGAAAATTGTGCCATTTCTTGTTCATCTTTATGCGTCGTAAGGTTGAGTCACTGGGGATAGTCAAGAGGAGATGCCTAGATGGCAGTTGGAATACAATTCAGAAGAGAAATTGTGCTAAAATGTGAGCACTTAACATGTAATGGAAGTGAATGGATCCCCCCCAGGGGAGTTTGTGTAGCCATAGGGAGCAGAACTCAGAAAATAATCCAATGCCTATAAAAGTGCCTGGCACGTATACATAGTTGTTAATTAACATGTGCATGAAATAATTAACCAATAAAAGGGTGAATAGACATGGAGAGAGAGAGAGATCTCTTTTTAATGAATGGATAGATGTATAAACCAGTAATGATCATTGTATTCTAAATACAGTGCCATGGAAATAAAATTGAATGTCTCCTACAATAACTTACCAAACTTTACAATAAATATAGTAGATGAGGCATGGAAGATATTACTCTTATTTTAATCATAATACAGCTGAAGCTAAGAAGGGTGCTTTTGTCTGAGGCTACAAGGACAAAATTCATAATGATAGAACAGAACCGGGACTAAAACCAGTGTTTTTCATATTGAATGAGGAGTTATTAACATAGAGGCTTTATTTATTACATTAGGATCAGAAGAGAGCATGGGGGTAAAGGAGGGAGAATTTGCTCTTTAGACTACCATGCAAAACCATGAGTCTGAAGGTAGCTGTATAAATTGAAAACATCTGAAGAAAATGGAACAAGAGTAGAAAACAATGGTTCTTTCTGACTTCCTCAAAGCCAGTAGAACCCCTTTCCCTACCACCCCACAGAGGTCTCAGAACGGACTCCTTTCCTGCCGGGTTTACAAAGCCCTGGGTCTGTCTCCCATCAGCGCAAACACAGCAAGAATCGTATTAATAATCCTATTTCCCTAAATGCATGACCTGAAATTCCTTTCAGATATTCAGGTTGTTGATGGAAATTTTGTTTGGAATTTAAAATGCATTACAAATTGAGGGCCCCTCCACCTTTGCCCTCTTAAATCAGAAAGCCTCTTTAGAGTGGTTTGAATTCTGAGTTGCGTTAATGAGTGTTTTAACATGTTGGGAAGGCAAATGGTCTTAAAGCAAGTAATTATTCTGTTTTCATCTATCAACTAGCAACTCCTTCCCAAACATTTGTTTTGCTTATACATGTGTGTGCCTCTCTCCACCTACTAAAAGAATGTGGGATTAGATAGACGGGGAGGAACGCTCTCTTTCTTAGTCCAATCAATCAATCAATCTGCCCCAGGGACCTCTAAGGGGTTAGGTTACATTGGATTTTAAAGCATATTTCTCTTCTGTTCCAAGTGGAAACCAATTTTATGGAGAGTGAGAAAGACCAATGTTTCTATCCCAGTGGCTCTCAGTGTGAAATCATTATGTTTTCAAGAATCCTAAGGAAGGGAATCTCAAGTAAAAAAAATCAAACAAAGTAATAATAATTTCACAATAAATTACTGCCAAGGGAAAAGAATCTTTAAAATGGAGTGCTTTCATTGACACTATTCTAGTGGTCCAGGCCAAGGGAGAAGGTGCTTAGATTTGGGGAACAACTCTCAATTATTGCAACTACATATCGTGAAATATTTATGTAGGGATCTTCACAATGGAGATATTTCTTCAGAACTCTATTTCCCCTTTTACCTAGCTCTTGGTACAACAAGCAAGTTTCTGATAATTTCATCTCTGGATTACCCAGTAGGGGAGGAATTTCTTTGAACAAATGTTTCAGGCCAGTTAATCTTAATAGATACATCCTCCAGTGTAAGTTAATATAGACTCTTGATTTATTTATGACCATGTGATTGAATTCATATCAACAAGTTCTGAGCCTAATAAGCACAGGATGAACTGGCAAAATTGAGTTTCTTAGCCAGTAAATCAGTGAGCCAAACCTGGACCTTGGGCCTTTAGCTAGAAGTAGCAGAATCCCTTGTTGCAAAGATAGTGGACTTTAGACACAAGCAATCATGGTTGGACTTTTCTGTTTTCTAGTTGGCAGAAAGTTATTTAACCTCAGTGATTCTGAATTTCTTCATTTAAATAATGCGATAATATCAGCCCTGACTGAAAGTTTTATGTAAGGAATAGAGGTAATGTCTTGAAACCATAAAAGTCCTAGCAGAAGACACAGGGAGGTAGGCTCCTTGACTTTGGTCATAGTGGTGATTTTTTGGACTTGACACCAAAAGTAAAGGAAACAAAAGCAAAAATAAGCAACTAGGGCTACATCAAACTGAAAAGCTTCCACCAGTAAAGGAAACCATCAACAAAATGTAAAGGTAACTGACTGAATGGGAGAAAATATTTGAAAATCACATATCTGAAAAAGATTTAATATCCAAAATATAAAAGAACTCATACAACTTAATAACAAAAAAACTCCCCAGGTAATCCAATTAAAAATGGGCAGAGAATTTGAATGGATATTTTTCCAAAGAACATATACAGATGGACAACAGGTATATAAAAAGATGCCCAACATAACCAATCCTCAGGGAAATGCAAAAAACAAACAAACAAAAAACAACAATAATAAAAAAACCACAATGAGATATCATATCACACTTGTTAGAATGGTTATTATCAAAAAGACAAGAAGTAATCAACGCGTCTGAGGTTGTGGAGAAAAGGGAACATTTGTGCCCTGTTGGTGGGAATGTAAATTGGTGCAGTTACTATGGAAAACAGTAAAGGAGGTTCTTCAAAAAATGAAAAATAAAACTATCATATGATCTAGCAGTTCCACTTCTGGGCATTTATCCAGAGAAAATGAAAACACTAATTTGAAAAGACCTCTGCACCCTTGTGTTCATTGCAGCATTATTTACAATTGCCAAGATACGGAAACAACCTAAGTGTCCCTCACCAAATGAATGGATAAAACAAAATGTGATAAAACATATATATAAACCTGATCCATTAAAAACGGAAATCCTGCCATTTCAACAACATGAGTGGACCTTGAAGGAATTACGCTAAGTGAAAAAAATCACAGAGAGACAACTAACATATGATCTCACTTATATGTGAAATCCCAAAAAACAGAAACAAAAACCCAAGCTATAGATACAAAGAACAGGTTGTCAGAGGCTGGGGTGGGGGTGAGTCAAATGGGTGAAGGAGGTCAAAAGGCACAAACCCCCAGTTATAATATAAAGAAGTCAGAGAGATATACTGTATACCATGGCGATATAGTTAATAATGCTGTATTGCATCTTTGAACGCTGCTAAACTAGTGCATCTTAAAGGTTCTCACCACAAGGAGAAAAATTCTCTAACTATGTATGGTGAGGGATGTTAACTAGACTAATCATGGTGATCATTTTGCAATAAACCCAAATATCAAATCATGAAACTAACATAATGTTGTATATTATCCAATATATCTCAATAAAAATAAATGTTTTCTAAAAAAATTGGAGGTAATATATGTGAACTATCTGGTACATAGTAAGTACTATTAGTACCTTAATTGTAATATTGTTATTTAATCTAGCAAGGAATATATCTGCTCAGAGTTCCTGCCAGCCTTCCTTTGACAACTCTTCATCTAGAGCCCAAGTGTGACAATGTACCTTCCCTTTTCCTACAGGTATCCATCTGGGTCTTAAGAGCAGCAGCAATGGCCGCAGAAACTTAAATCCCAGGATTTGGGAATGTTCACTGCCTCCTAACCAATCCGCTGGACAATCCTCTGGGCATGTTGATATCACTGTATTTCATAAGAGAAACAAAATGTGTGGAAACACTTCTGGCAGGAAGCAGTGCAGGGAAGGGGGAAGCCGTGCTTTCTACTCTGAATTGTCACTGGTTTTTCCAAGCTGGTTTCACAGAGTCTGGAAACTAAGGATCTTCAGTTAAAAACTGGAGTGAATAAAATATTTCTTTCTTTGATAAGCATCTCCTAGACCTGGACTTGAGTAGATCATTATATTTGTAAGCTATGGCTCTTTGAAGGCTGAACGTGACTTTCATTAAGACTTTGGCTGAACCAGGTGGGGAGTGTCAGTAGAGGGAAACATGGGGATGGTTTAATAGGCTAATTGTAGACAAGGTGGTTTGCTGCCTGTTTTATCATATCCCTTCCCTTAGAGCATACAACCAATTTATCAGATCTGGTTTCTGTAGAGCTTCTAAAGAGCATCACTATTAACAAACCAGATGGGAGTGAAGATGGATTAGCCATGTGAGTTCTTTTTTAATATTATTAATTTATCTAACTTTGTTAATATCCATGCCATCATTTCTATTCCCATGGTCACTGACTTACTTTAGGCTTTCATCACCTCATGCCCGGACTAGTACGATTGCATTGTAACAAATTTTCCTGTTTCTCATGTTTTCTGCCACCAGGTTGTACTCTATGCTCTTGCCAGATTTAGTCCCCCCTAAACTAGCAGTTTGCAAGTATCCTCCCCTTGGTTACAAAATTAACAGATTCTGTCAAAATAAAACCTCAACTCCCTGGCAGTCAAGATCAGTAAATAATTTTCAGCCAATGTATCTTTACAATCTTAATCTAAATCATTAAAAATAAGGTTCTAGGGGCACCTGGGTGGCTCAGTCGGTTAAGCATCTGCCTTCCGCTCAAATCATGATCCTGGGGTCCTGGGATGGAGTCCCAAGTGGGGTTCCCTGCTGAGCGGGTGTCTGTTTTTCCCTCTCCCTCTGCCCCTCCCCCCCCACTCATGCTCTCTCTCTGTCGCTCCACTCTCTCTCAAATAAATAAATAAAATATTTTTTAAAAGTTTTTAAAAAATAAGATTTTATTGATCAACCTCTAAACACGTTTGGCCTTGTCTTTCTACCATTTTCCTTTTCCAAAATAATCGTCTCCTCATCTCTATACTTTGCTCTTTTAGGCATTCCGTCTATGAAGTTTTCCATACCTGTAAACCAAAGGCTCCGCTACACTGGGAACTTCTGCATCCATACAACCTTTCCTGACACTCCATTCTGTGTGGAGCACTCGACATGGGGAGCACTTGTGTGACTTTCAATCACTCACAGCCCTGAGATAACCTAGATTTGATCCATCAGTTTTTATATGAATATATCCCCAATTCTGAACCAAATCTTAAGTTATTTTGGGGAGAGGATAGATGAAGGATATTATCTGGGGATTTTTACTGAATTTTCCATATTTCTCATGTTTTCAAATTAGAAAATTAAATGATATGTCTCCAGTGCAGAAAATCTGTAACCCCAAATTCTAAGAGACAATCCTTTTATATAATCACCTATCATCCATCTACTTAGAGGAAATCATTGTACATACATTTTGATGTTTGTCCCTCTAATTTCACACATAACAACATAATTTGGTGACATGGTAAACTTTTTCTCAAAACAATATTTATTCTTCAACAATATACAGTTGACTCTTAACACAGGTTTGAACTACACAGGTCCACGTATATGTGGACCTTTTTTTTTTGATAAATACAGTACAGTACTGTAAATGTATTTTCTCATATTATTTTTATTTTATATTTTTTTAGAGGGAGGGATGTGGGAGGGGCAGAGGGAGAGGGAGAGAGAGAATCTCAAACAGACTTCCCACTGAGCGCAAAGCCTGACACGGGGCTCGATCTCATGACTCTAAGATCATGACCAGAGCCGAAATCAAGAGTCAGGCACTTAACCAACTCAGCCACCCAGAGGCCCTCTCATATTATTTTCTTAATAACATTTTCTTTTCTCTAGGCTACTTTATTGTAAGAATACAGTATACAGTACATATAACTTACATAATATGTGTTAATCAACTGTTTATATTATCAGTAAGGCTTCCGGTCAACAGTAGGCTATTAGTTAAGCTTTGGGGAAAGTCACAAGTCATCCAAGAATTTTTGACTGTGCGGGAGAGGGGTTCAGTGCCCTTAACCCCCCAGTTGTTCAAGGGTCAATTATACTTTTAAATGGCTGCATAGATCATAGTTTACTTGAGCCTCTATTTGTGGTCATGGAAGATGTATTTAAGGTGTATGCCTGTTGAGGGTAGAGTTAAGGATTGGGGTGAGTGGTAGGGTGAGCAAATTTCTTTGCTTTCTCTAGCAAATTTGCCTTGCCTTCTCCATTATTGCCAGTATCTACACAAGCATGTGTACTTAGTGCTTCTCTGTGTCTCACCAGTAGATTATAAAACTGTGTAAGGTGAAGAAAAATCTGTCCAATGTCTTTCATGGGACTTGTTTCATCACAGGTAGGGGGGAAGGCTCTAGTGTTCCCTGAACCTTACCTCCAGGTCCTTTCTGTTCTCAACTGCCTTTCCCTGACCCCTTCCAGGAGTGATATTTATGTGCTAGGAGCCATGCTAAAGGTTTTCTATGGAATATATTATCATTTGGGGGCATCTGGGTGGCTCAGTTGGTCAAGCATCTGATTTCGACTCAGGTCATGATCTCCCAGTTGGGAGATCGAGCCCCGTGTTGGGCTCCGCTCTAAGTGAAGAGTCTGCTTGTCCCTCTTCCTCTGCTCTTCCCCCTGCTCTCTTTCTCTCAAATAAATAAATAAAATATTAAAAAAAAAAAGAATACAGGGACGTCTGTGTAGCTCAGTCAGTTAAGCGTCTGCATTCCGCTCAGGTCATGATCCCAGCGTCCTGGGATTGAGCCCCACATTGGGCCCCCTGCTCAGCAGGGAACCTGCTTCTCCCTCTCCCCGCCCCCTTATGCTATCTCTGTCACTATCTCTCTCTCTCTCAAATAAATAAATAAATAATAAATAAATAAATAAATAAATAATAAAATACATTATCATTTTAATCTCACAGCTCCATGAGACAGTTCTTACTTAGTACACTCGCATGCTTTTGTGTCCTTCCCTTTGCACCCTAACCTTATGAAAAGCATTTGAATATTAGTTTGGAGAGAAACAGGAGGCTATGAATTTGAGTGCAAGCCAGAACGCTATCTGCTTTTGCAGTCATTTCCCTAGGTATGCTGACAAGACAAACCCTCTCTAGAAAGATACGGGGGCTCTGTATCTCCCCAGCTTCCAGTAAAAGTCTTGGTTCCTCAGAGTCACCAGGGCTTTGGCTGAGGTAAGAAGAACCTGCCTTTTCTTCCCTAGGCTCAGGATGAACGATCGTAAATTGCTTTTGACAAGTTTAAACAGGTTCGAGGAGCTCTTCTCAGATTTGGGGAATTCCTAAGTGGTTATTTTTTTCTGCTGCTTTTTAAACTATATAACAGTGTCTTTACAACCCCTACTTTTCGGGGCTGTTTGTAAAGAATATTTTTTCCTGTTTCGAGTATCAGAAGCTAGAGCATATAAGGATTATAATCTGCCACGGCACTCTGAGAAGGACTGAAAAGCTTGGTCTCAGAGTTCTAACATAACTTTGTTAGTTGTCACTCACTCTACGAAAAGGTACTCTGAAAAGAGAATTCTAAGATCTCTCAAAATTAGAGTTGCTGGATAAAAAACAAGGTGCTTCATTAAATGCAAATTTCAGAAAAACAGCAAGTAATTTTTAGTGTAAGTATGGCCCATGTAAGTTGAGATATCCTTATGTTAGAAAATCATGTGTTTTTTTTCCAAAATTCAAATTTAACTGCACATCCTGTATTTTTATTTGCTAAATCTGGCAAACTGACCCAAATACTGATGATTAACTGCACAGGTGGAAACTCCAAATGAAGAATGTGACCCTAACATGTTCCGAGGACTGTTAATACAATTTTATTTAATCCTTATAAGAGTGCTATAAGTATGATCATTCCTATTTAAAGGAAGAAAAAAAAAAAGGGAAAGTCAGAAAACTTAAGAATCTTGCCCCAAATCTCACTGCCAACGAGTGGCAAGAACTGTGAGTCAAAGACAGTTCACCTGACTCTAAAACCCACCATCATTCCAATTCATCAAGGTGATTAAAATGCATCAGGATCACTCAGTGACCCTCTCAGCCCCACAGAGTGAACAAATATGTAGAAATATTACCTCAGGTGAAGTTCATAAAGTAATTAGAGTGCTTGGTATTAGAGGTGGATATAAGCATCATCCTACCAAGTAAGCAACTGTCTTAATTACCAGGCTTTCCAAGGAGGCTGCTCTGCCAAGTTTAGTAATTCATGAATGGGCATTGTTTCTTCTCAAGGCAAAGAGATGATGTCTCAGGACAAAAGGAGGAGGGGGGCTGATGCCACTGAGGGACCGACCATTCAGGAAGGTGGACAGCCTGCTTACTTGACCCTAGAAAATCTGTTGAGGCCACTCACGACACAGTACTTAGTTGCAATGACATCCATGTTATTGGGTCTTTCCTGGCGCTCCTCCCAAAACAGAGAGGCAAGGTTGGTTGTGTTGTGTTTGGTTTGGTTCCCCTCACCTCATCAACAGGCCTATTTAAAAAGAAGAATTCACTACCTATTGCAAAGGTGGCAGAAGTGCTCTGAGTCAAGTCTGTGTTCTCCCTCTTAGGGGAAGAACATCCTTCTTGTTAACCCAAGAACCCGAATTATCTGATCAAAAAGAAAAGAATTCAAACGTCTGCTGGTTCTTCCAGCAGCGTTTTATTTATTTATTTATTTATTTATTTATTTAGTTATTTATTTATTTATTTATTTATTTATATTTGCGAGAGAGAGAATGAGAGAGAGCACGAGAGGGAAGAGGGTCAGAGGGAGAAGCAGACTCCCTGCTGAGCAGGGAGCCCGATGCGGGACTCGATCCCGGGACTCCAGGATCATGACCTGAGCCGAAGGCAGTCGCTTAAGCAACTGAGCCACCCAGGCACCCTCAGCAGCGTTTTATACTGGAAGTGGTCCTATGGCTAAAGCAAGCCCAAACTGTGTGTCATCTATACACTTCCCCACCACTGTCATCTCTGTCCCCTACAGCCACTCGAAGTGTGGCCCATGGAGAGTACACCAGTGTGACATGGGATGCTATTCCTGATCTTCTTTCTCTTAAACTTATCTTACTTGGGTTATGGAGGCGGACACTGAAAACTTTAAACAGGATATTGTTTGCCAATTAGCCACAAAGATGAGAATTGTCTGGCAACCTTTGGATTAGATGTTGACTGTAACGATATAACTGAGAAAAACAACACCACGAGCGCTGAATATCTGCCAGGCATTGTTCATCCCCTCTCCGCCTCCCCGTTGCATTTCATTTGATCCTTGCTGCCGATCAGGGCTCAAAAAACTATAGTTCACCTGCCAAATCTTGTCTGTGGCTGGTTTCGGTGCCACTGATGAGCTCATTTTTTTAAAAATTTTTTTTAAGATTTTTATTTATTTATTTGAAAGAGAGAGCAAGCAAGAACAACAGAGAGAGAGAGAGAGCAGGACCAGGGTGGAGGAGGAGAGGGAGAAGCAGACTGCAGACTCCCTGCTGAACAGGGAACCTGACATGGGTGGGGCCTCCAACCCAGGACCCTGAGATCATGACCTGAGCTGAAGGCAGACACTTAACCAGCTGAGCCACCCAGGCACCCCCCCCTTTTTTTTAACATTTTTTACAGATTGGAAGAAGAAGAAAAAGGAAGAGGGGGAGGAGAAAAAGCAGGAGAGGAGGAGGAGGAGAATATGTAACAGAGTCCATATGTAGCCCGAAAAGCCTAAAATATTCATGATCTTGCCTTTTACAGAAAACGTGTGTTAACCCTTGCTATAGACCATACCAGAAGGAGACACCACAAAACTGAATATTCTCAATACCTACTACACAACACTGTTGTGGGTTAAATTACGTTTCTCCAAAAGATATGTTAAAGCCTTAAACTTTATATTGGGATATGTTCAAGTCCTCAATTTGTACAGAGGTTTTACAGATGCGACCAGTTTGAGATGAGGTCATGCTCAATTCGGGTGGGCCGTAATCCATTATGACTACTGTCTTTATGAGGAGCAGAGAAGAGATACAGACACAGGCCCCCACGGAGAACGTCATGTGTCTTAAGGGCACCCAGGATTTGTTTTAATCAGCTATGGGATTAAACGGACATGCCCGTTATGAATGAAAAAGTTTTGGCTGCATGGGGCAGCCAAAAAATGTTGAACAGGCACAAAGGATATCTCTGATATTGTGGTTCCTGGTAAACTTAGAGCTGTATGAGAACGCATTTGTAGCTATGAATAATAATAGTAACAATAAAATAACAACAGCCAACACTTATTGAGAGTTTACAGTGGACCAGGATCTGTGTCACGGCCTTCTCAAACTCGTCAAGGGCCAATTTCTGTTTTTTTTTTTTTTTTTTTGCCCCCAATACTCTTATAAACTATAATACAAATGAACTCCTAAAAAAAAAAAACTGAAATAAAAAGGTGACACTCAAAATACATTGCTCATTTAAAAAATTATTTGATTGAACCAACATAAAATTACTTGGTCAAATCGTCATACAAATTTCTGAGTATTTGCAGTGTTTGTATTCAGCTCATCATGGATTGGTAAAAACAAGACCAGATTACACATGGGGATGCCCTCCTCCCAATACAGTATTTCATATGTTTTTTTCAGCAACCCTAAGGGCAATGCGCTTGATTATCCCCATTTCACAGGAGAGACAACTGAGGCTTAGCCACATTGAGTAATTTATCTATGCTCTCAGAGCAGGGGATGGAGCCTTGTCAGCCTGACTCCTAATGTCATACTGTGAACCACCTTTTCATACTGCTTTCTCCACCTGTTTGAAGAAGGAGGATGGTTTCTATTTGGAGATTAAGTTAATGGTGGAAAAGTAAAGAGGCTCCTTTGATCTTTAACTTTTATTATTAGTTAATCAAAGCTGGAACCTGTGTGTGTCGACACACACTATGTATACACACATTATACATATATATATATATTTGTTAAATCAAATTATTTAAATGAACATATACTTTGAATGTCTGCTTTTTAAAAAAGATTTAGATTTTAAATCTTTAAAAATGATGGGCAGAGGCAGAAGGAGAGAGAGAATCTCAAGCAGACTCCCTGCTGAGTGTAGAACTCCATGTGGGGTTCCATCCCAGGACCCCGAGATCATGACCTGAGCCGAAGGCAGATGCCCAACTGCCTGAGCCACCCAGGTGCCCCTGAATGTCTGCTTTTTATTTCAGTTTATTTTTAGGAATTTATTTTATTGTGGTTTACAAAAGTACTGGGGGAAAAAAAAATAGAATTGGTCCTTGATCACAGTGTGAGAAATCCCTATATATATGTATAAAATAAAACTTTGGAACCCATGTGATTGTTTAAGCTGCTGAGCATTCTGTCTCATACCAAGAGGGAGTTTCGATCCTCCAAAGTCCTGGGCTGGCCCTCTCAATTTATTTTCACATGGCATTAGCATTCACTGTCACCACTAATTGCTATTTACTAAGAAATCACATGGTGCCTTGTAATCAGAGACACTTGACGGAGCTTACTCTTCGCTAGAGGCAGGAGGCAGAACCATGAATTAGCTTCTTTTCCTGCGAGTGAAGATGCTCACCTGTCCTTCCCCTCCTCCTAGGAATACTGCCAATGTGGAATGCCCTGAAATCCTAATCTATTAACGCTAAGTAATATTACAAAGCTGACACGCATACAAATGACAGGGTGCAGTTGATACCTCCTGGTATTAATGTCAAGAGCCTGTGTAAAAACAAAGGATTAACAACTTCTCATTTGGAAATCTTGTTCTGTCGCTCCTCATGCTAACATTCACCGGTAGAAAAATGAGGAGATTTGGAATGAGGCTGTATGAGTCCCTAGAGGGTGATCAGTACAGAAAAAATGCCCTCCCTCAACGAAGCCTTGGACGCACAGGGTTCACTCAGTGCTATTGCTCACTCCCGCTCTATTTGTGAGTGGGTTTTGTTTTTGTTGTCGTTGTTTATGATGATTCTGAGTCTCTGGCCTTTTCAGATTGCACAGGCTTATCCTGCAAGTAAAGCACATGCATCTCTGAACTTACAAAACACAGTTATTATGGAGTTGTCCTCTACTTAGCAGAATAATTCTATTTTTTCCATCCTTACAGAGGTGTAATTGACAAATAAGAATTGTGTATATTTAAGGAGTACAACTTGATGTTTTGATACAGGTGTGTGATGTGATTACCATGATCAAGCTAATTAACATACCCATCACCTCAGTCCCTTTATCTGTGGTGAGAGCACTTAAGATCTACCCTCTTAGAAATTTCATGTGTACAATACAGTATTAACTATAGTCATATTCGTGTCCATTAGATCTCCAGAACTCATTGATCTTGCATAACTGAAACTTTGCACCCCATGACCAATATTCTTCTATCCGCCCACCCCCTGCCACCGCCCGTGGCAACCACCAGTCTACTCTGTGCTTCTGTGCATTTAACTATTTTAGAAACTTCATATAAAATAGAATCATACAATATCTGTCTTTCTGTGTCTGGCTTATTTCACTTAGCATGTCCTCCCTGTTCATCTGTGTTTGTCACAAAAGGCAGGATTTCCTTCTTTTCTAAGGCTAAGTAATATTCCATTGTAAATATATACCATATTTTCTTAACTATTAATTTTCTAAACACCTGGAGGTGTTTTGAGGAGTGAAGAAGAGGATCAGACTCAATATAAGGAAATAAAGACCTTGGAACCAATGTAAAAGGCATCTTACTGGCTACTAGTCAGGGGTTGTGGGGTCACTCGTGATACCATGCACCATGAACAGAAAGGGAAACATCCATCCCTCCATCCTTCCCTGACAGTCCTAATGGCAACCAAAACTGATGAGGACTTGCTATGGCCATCCATGTGTTAAGGGCTTTGCATGAATTATCACCCCTGAGACCATACATGGCCTCCGAGATGCTTCAGAAACATAACCAGCCTCTCTTTTGAAGTGATATAATAACCATACTCATTTCTGGCTCAGTATGTTGAATGTAACATAAGCATTAGGAAATTAGAAAAATATATTCAGGTCCTGGAGAAGTGTAAAATGAGTAAGATTATCGTCTTTGGTGCCAGACCACTTGGGATCTTGTTCCAGCTCCAGCAATTACTAACTGTGTGACCTTGGGCAAGTTACTTAAAAGTATGCCTTCCCTTCCACATCTATAAAATGAGGCAATGAATGTCTTTAAGGATAAAATAGTTTGTAGATGTAAAGAGCTTAAAACAATGCTTGGCTCATTGTTATTACTGAATACAAGTTAGCTAAGAGTCACAAGTCAAAGTTTTAGCAATGAACTGTAGACCAGATAGGGCATCTTGATTTCATGTTATGTTCTCCTTATATGGCTGCAATAATCTCTACTTGATCATTATAATTTAAAATATATTGGTCAAATCTGTTAATATTTATGTTAATAACAAAGCATGCTAGTTTTACATATTTTATTTTTTGAAGTGATATTTTAGGATATGATTTATGATATGCATAAGAAGGATTGCATCTGTAGTTTGCTTAGTATGTGAGTAAACTTTTTCAGGCTATGGTAAAAATGAAATGTTCATTTCATAGGAAGTATTTGGAAATTCTCCTTCTTTGCCTATGACTATAGAATAATTTAAATAATGTAATTATCTACACTTCAAAGGTTGGTATAATTTCCTCAGTGATTTTTTTTTCCCCAGAGTAGTTGTTCAGCATCTTTTTCTGTGTCTCTTTTGGTAACTGAGCTTCTTATGCTTTACTAATTTCACTAAAAATTTTCCATATCACGATGATTTTAAAATCGATTTGCATAAAGTTGAGTAGCATCATTTTTATGGTTCACTTAATTTCTCCTGCTCCTTTTGTTACTTATCCTGAAATTTTTATTTTGTGTTCTTACATTTTCTTTCTGTCTTTATTGGTTAGTGAATAATTGATTAGAATCAACTTGTGGATTACTAGTTTTACGTATTTTTTAAGATTTTATTTATTTATTTGAGAGAAAGAGATCATGCATGCACATGAGCGTGCGCATGAGTGGGGTGGGAGGGATGGAGAGCGGAAGAGGGAGAGGAAGAAGCAGGCTCCTCGCTGAGCAGGGAGCCTGATGTGGGACTTGATCCCAGGATGCTGGGATCATGACCCAAGCTGAGGCAGACTCCTGACTGAGCCAACCAGGTGCCCCTAGTTTTACTTATTTTTAAGACTGATTTCTAACAATTAAATTTCTTAATTTATCTTTATTGGTCCCTTCTGCTTTCCTTAAGCTCATTTTGTTGTCTTTTCTAACTTCTTACTTCAGATGTTGCCTTTCATATTTAGTGATAAAAATAGCAAAGCATATGAGTTTCCTGAGTGCTAGTTGTCTCTCACATGCTCTTTTGATTTTTATAATTTTTTGGATAGGCTGAGATTCTGCACTGTACATTTTCTTGGTACCAAGAATTTATTAAGATATCATTTGTAAATTTCTAAGGTGGCAGAAATATTTATTTCCTTATTGTACTTAATGGCTTTATTGAAATTGTAATGACATATTGCTGTCTGCATATTTATTATTTAGATTTTACTGTGGTTTACTTGATAACTTCATATATACCCAATTTTTGTATATGATTATCAGCAAGATGTGTTCCATTTTATTGTACAAAGTCTGATAAATAGTGACCAAGTCTGCTTTTAAAATTAGGCTATATAGGGGCACCTGGGTGGCTTAGTTGGTTAAGCGTCCAACTCTTGATTTTGGCTCAAGTCATGATCTCAGGGTCATGAGATCGAGCCCCACATCAGACTCCGTGCTAAGCATCGAGCCTGCTTGACATTCTCTCTCTCCTTCTGTCCCTCCCCACTGCTAGTGAACATGTACTCTCTCTCTAAAATATATATATATATTATATTTATAATTTAGATATCCTATACTTTTGCTTAATTTTTGTCTACTTTATTATGGAAGAACAGACAAATTCAATTATCTTACTAATATTCTGCTGTTTCCTTGGATAGTAACAATTAGTACTTGCTATGAGCAATAATAAATTTTAATACACTTAATTTCTCTTACATGTTCTAGGAGCTTTAGATAAAATGATATCTACCCCAGCTATTATTGATGAAGTATTCAGTTAACTTATTGTACCTCTCGCCTTCCTTTCCTTTCCAGTTTGTGCCTGTTGGATCGTGTCTAAGTTGGCAGGACATAGACATGTACATTCTGTTCTTGTACTCTCATATGCACCTGTTTGAATCTTCCTTTCCATTCAAATGCATTGAACATATTGGCCACCTCCGTTTTTGTTTTTTTCTTTCACCTCCCTTGTCTTTTCTTGGTTCATAAAATTTCTTTCTATTACTTTTGTCAAGAAGGGCTCATGAGTAAGTATTTTCTGAAATTCCCCATGTTGAAAACTGCCTGTGAACTGGACACATAAAGAAAGCTTGGTTGGGTATAAAGTCCTTGCCTTACACTTTCTTTCCTTAAGGATCTTGTAGACATTGCCCCGATGTTTTCTGTCAATGAATATTGCTTGGGATAAATCTGAAGTCAGCTTAATTTTTGTTTCCTCTCGTAAATGACTTCCTCGATCCTTTTTGCTTTGTTTTCTAAAGAAATTGTTCCTTTTATTGAGAAGATCAATGGTGTCCTTGGAGTATATCACAGTATCAAATATTCTATTAGTATTAACTCTTCTCTGGTATATTGCGAGCCCTTTAAATATGTAGGTTCATAGCCTTTATGTATCAGGAGGTATATTTGAATTATATATTTAGTATTTGTGTCATTCAAAGTTTGATAGTCTTCTTCCAGGACTTAAATGATATGCATGTTAGATATCCTTTGTATCATATAGTCTATTATTCTCTTTCTAAACATTTATTTCCTTTTTTATGTTTGATTTCTCATTTCTATCTTCTTATGTCTTTACTGTGACTTCCTCTGCATTTAGTCTATTTTATATGCACTTCTACTTTGTCTTGATTTCTGTAATGGTTTTATTTTTTTTCATTTATTTCATTTCTGAAATTTTCTAGCCTACATTTCATATTCTTCTGCTACCCTTACCATCTCTTCTCTGAATTTCATTTTGGCTTCATGGTTTTCCATAGAAAGGTTGCAATTTTTTAGGATTTTAAAATTTGTGTCACATTTATTTGGCTATAATTTTTATCTATTCCATGACAAATTTGTGTGTGTGTGTGCATATGCACACACACATCTGTGTTTTTAGTCTATCATTAATATTTCCCTTTTCCTCCTTTTTATTTCCTTTTAAATCTCTATATCCATGTTGTGTTAGCTCCTTTGATTATTCATCACCGAATAAATTGTATTTTGTGGGCAAGATCTTTGTAAGAGTTTCTTATAGGAAGGAACCAAGATGCTATTCTGGTGTAGTTGGTTTTCATAATTCAAAGGCTCTCTTCTTTGCATTATGAATTTCTAGCAAATATGACCAATCTACTTTTCAAGTCACTCTGCTGCCTAGGCTTCTTTGAACCAAATGGGGCCCACACAAGATTTTTCATCAGCCCAATTCACCCAGCTCTTCCTCCTAATATTGCAAATAAGAGATCCAGGTTTTGCACCTCAGGGTTTTGTGCTTCCTTTAGGAAGTATGTTTATGTTGTTACTTTCTAAGATCAATACTGAGGATTCTTACCACTGAGATCTCTCCCAATACTTTGTTATTCTGCTTTTCAGGTATGGCTTCTGCTCAGTGCCAGCTGCTTTTCACAATCCTTAGAAATATTTTGAGGTCTAGGAATTATATTTGTCTCCTAGTTTTACTGAACACACTGTGCAAGGGTCTTCTTTGTTTTCTTTGAGGTGTGTGTGTATGTGTCTTTCACATGATTTCAGAGGAGAGGAGGAGAAGGAAAAGTTCTAACTAGAGAGGTCTGTTCATGCTGGAAGTCCATAATTTGAGTTTCTTGTATCCCAGATTCTAACAATATTAAAACTGTTGACCAGTTAATAGTTGACATTTCATAAATGTTTGGTGAGTGGCTGAATCAGGATGAACAGGTTAGTGTAAACCAAAGAATTATTAAATTAGTACAAACAATGTTTGTTATGTCTGTAACTTATGACATTTTCTCAGTTATGATAAATATAAACACTTTCATGGAAGCATATTTGAATATAAAAATTGTAGCATCCTGAATGATGCTGCCTTTTAAAAATCTCTTCCTGAATTTCTTAGAAGTGCATAAATAAGGTCTCTTCTAGATAGTAGCATATGTTTTTTCCATGTTCCAATATTGTTGAAACAAAATGAAGTATCTTACTTTCAACCAAAATAATCAGAAATTTTATTAGTTTAGAAATTAGACATTGAAATACAAAGCTAGGAAAATAAGGCTACTTTGTAAGGTCTGACCAGATATGTAGTAGTTTAACATTTGTTTCCTTGGCATTACATTTGTTCTATTAAAAAACGTGTTGGAAGATTAAGTACAAATAGTTTATTGCTTGACATACTATACTTTAACATGCTGCTAATTAGCACAAATATTCACTCCAAGAAGTGAGATCATTACTTCCTCTTCATTGTATCTGAGAGGTTCTTTGTGATGGAGACAAAGCCCAGGTGTTCGGCTTCAAATAGAAACTACCATCCAGGTGTCTATCCCAGTACCAACAAAATCCTTTGGCTAAAAATTTAAAATGAGGAAAGAAACCACTTCCTTCTTACTACTTTTAATAACATCCACAAAAATTTATTAGGAAGTACGTCAGTTATCTATTGCTACATTAAAAAAAATTATTCCAAAAAATAACAGCTTTTGTAACACACACTTAGTATTTCATATGAGGTCCAGAAATCTGGGAGCAGCTGACCTGGGTGGTTCTGGTTCTCCATCCCTAAGTCTCATGAAGTTTTTGTCAAGCTGACCCTTGGGGCCGCAGTCACCTGGAGGCTCAGCTGTTTGAAGTGAGTTGTAAGCTCACTCAAGTGACTGTTAGTAGGAGGCCTCAACTCTTTCCCCTGTGAGTCCTTCCATAGGACTGCTCACAACATAACAACTGGTTTCTAATAGGGTGGGTGGAGAGAGAGACAGAGAGAAAGAAAGGCAGAGAGACTGAGAGACAGAGACATGGAAGCTGCAGGGTCTTTTATAACCCATTCTCAGAAGTGTAATATCATGCTTCTGTCATATTCTAATGGACATATAGACTAGGTCCAGTAGCATGTAGAAAAGGACTACACAGAGTGTGAAGAGTAGAAGATGGAGATCATTGGTGTATCTCTTGGAGGCTGGCAACCACAGGTATTAAACTTGTTCTAGAGAGTACACCAAGCATAGGGATACATCTATTATAGAACCATTTATTTATTCCTTCAGTGAATCAATTTCATGATCAATAGAACATGTATTCAGAACCTACCATGTACCAGGCTCTGTGCTATATAAAGGGATTATAAAATAAATGAGACATTGTCTCACACCTACCTTCTGACCAGAGAGATAAATATGCAAGACATAGACAATGATATTCCAATTTAGGATAAAAGAGGGTTGAGCCAAACCCTATAGAGGTATTGTGGAGAGAGAGATTGGTTTTCTTTAGAGAATGTGCAGCAAAGTTGAGCAACTGGCATGAAAGTTAGCCTTAAAAGACAAGCAGGAGTTGCATAGAGGCATGAGTGGCATTTCAAGAGGAGGAAATAGCATACTCAGTTTTGTAGTAGTCAGCCAGGCTATGAGTGATAACTGAAATAATTGGCATATTGCATTCCATATTCAGTATAAGTCATCTACTGAAGCTACCTAAATTGAAGAGTAGGACAGGAAAGGATAAGCTGGCATAGAATCCAAAATGTAAAATTCTTGGTGTGCCCTGATCGCTGCTGTTTAGGAAAAAGGTGGACATTCTTAAATCTTCTGAAGGCAGAGTGACATAATTTGCTTTTTGACTAGAGATGGTCATAGTGAAGAAAATGTAGAAGGGGAACATCCGAGAGGAGGGGCTAGAGGAAGGCTGAACCATATCTCCTTTCTCTTGCAACTGAGCCTTCAACAGTGACAAAAGCAGAAGTATGGAAGAGTCACGTCACGGAGAGGAGCGGACGCCATCAGGAACATTCAATGACTGGAATTCCATCTCTTTGACTGGAAGGATGGAATTAGGTAGCAATGGTTACAGATAGCTCTAGAATGACTAGTCATTATCTAAGGCAGCAAACAAAGAGGAAGAGTAGGTATGGTGGGGCAAGGGTTGGTTAATGAATTTGGTTTTAGTTGTGTTGAATCTGGGTGCCTATGGGACTTTTAATGATTGCAGTCAAGACCTGGAAAAGGAATTGTGCTGTGCTTTCTCACTCTGCCATTTTCACCTTTCTCTCACACCTCTTAATTACCTTTTCCAGAGGGCAGCAATCCAAGAGATGTTGGTTGCTACTGAGACTCTGCTAATAGCTCCCCACAGATTCTTATGTTATAACGGGCTGAACATCCCACCAACCCGCTTTTCCCATTTGGTATTTTTATGATCTCTAATTATAGGCATAAGATCCAGGTAATGACTGGGTTACATTTTCTGCCAGACAAATTATGTACATAATTATAGGCACATGTTCACTGGGATATTGAAGCATCTGATGCTTCTATAGAGAAGATAATTGTCAACCTTTGCACTGTAATTAAGTCTAAATGGGAATCCTAATCATTTTCCAAATGAGCAAACAGTAAGCTCGTCTTGATTGGCTGTGTCATGACAGCAAATGGAATGGATTTGATGCACAGGTTAATTAGTCATCCATGAATGTCACAGCCCTCAGAAAAGCCCACATTAGATATAAGCATTAGAGCTAATTAGCAGTCTATCGTTGAAACTCTTTAGGATTTTTATCTGGTTTTTCTATAGAATTCTAACTATGCACAGTCTCTTTCCCTCCCTCTGAATTTTTCTTCTCATAGTGAATCATATCAAGTCATTTAGATTTTCTAACCATTAATTCCAGTACTGAGTGGAAGGAGCAAAGATTTGGAAGGAGATAGAACTGGGTTCAAATCCCACCCGATGTATTCTTACAGTGAAGGTTAGACTATTTCTGTCAACCTCTCTCAGTTTCAGTGGTTTATCTATGAACTATATGTGATTCATCTTACCTTTGATGCATTCCCAAGTAGACATTCATAAATCTTTCCTTTAAGTTTTACAGCATACCTATCATTAACTGGAGTTCAATATTTGTTTATAGTTGTTTGGGGGTGTGACATTTATGTACAAAAAGTGCACAAATCTTAACTGAATATTTGCTAACTTTTGAAAATGCATACACTTGTGGAACCTAAACCCCTGTCAAGAAAGAGAACATAAAGATCCTCCCAGAAAATTTCCCCATGCTCCTTCCAGTCAAACCTCACCCCACCCCTCTAGAGGCAACAAGCTTTCTGATATTTTGCCATTAGTTCTCCCTGTTTTAGAACATCATGTGAATCTACTAATGTAGTCTATAACTCCTTTACATAAGGCTTTTTTTCTTTTTTTTACTAAGCATATGGGGCGCCTGGGTGGCTCAGTTGGTTGAGCGACTGCCTTCAGCTCAGGTCATGATCCTGGAGTCCCTGGATCGAGTCCCGCATCGGGCTCCCTGCTCAGCAAGGAACCTGCTTCTCCCTCTGACCCTCCCCCCTCTCATGTGCTCTCTCTCTCTCGTTCTCTCTGTGTCAAATAAATAAATAAATAAATAAATGAAAAATTTTTACTAAGCATATGTTTTCGAGGTCTCCCCATGTTGCCACAGCAAGACATCCTTCCTGCTAGCACAACCAATAAGCTATGACATTCTGTCACCTAATATAATAGAAATATATTTCTCACTCATGTCAGAGTGCAACATGGGTATTCCTGTTTCAAAGACAGCTTTCCTGGATGTGGGGAACTTGGTGACCTCAGGCCCCTCTCATGCGGACTTTCACCTTTTTCCTAAGGCCCTGGTACATCTGCATCTGGCAGCTGACGCACAGAAAGAGTAGAAGGCAGAAGGTGACTTTCATTGCTTAAGAACTCAGCCCGGAAGTGCTACCCACCACTTCTACGCATGTGTCATTGGTGAGGGCAGGTCACATGGCTGGATGTGGATACAGAAGTGGGAAGTGTGAGTGCGGACCCTAGGTGGGCAGTCTTGTTCTTGCACTTACTCCACAGCATGGAAGGAGTGTGCGTTTTTGAGGGAAAGCTATTTTCTCTGCCACCATGTTTGACCTCAGTCCCCGGGCCTTCTAGGCTCTTTGCTGGGTGCCTCTGGAAGGAGATCAGAAGTTCAAACCCTACACAATGTTGAGATGGTGTCGACAGATCTTGCACCCTATGGGTCCTGAGCTCAATTTCTCTCATCCTAGTGTAGTTGTCTTACAAACTTGCCTCGTCATGGCCATCCCGCTGCTTCTGAGGGCTACCAGGCAGCTGCAAAGGCTGTTTTAAACCTTAGCTTCTCTTCTTTATTCAGATCCTGCTCATCTCTGCTAATCTGTTCAAATCTGAGAAATCATTTGCTTGAGGTGAGGGTCTGCCTGGCACCCAGAAGCTATTTTCAAGCCAAATTATTTTCTTTTCCAAGTCATTGTTAGCAAGGCTCCTGCACACATATTGAAATTCACTATGTGTCTGGCCCTTTGCTGGAGATTTTCACATGTAGTGTCTACATGAAATGTCAAAATTTATTAGAAAACATGCATTATTGTTGTTACTCCGAGATTAAGGTCCAGGTATTCAATAGTGCTGTCCTGGGATATAGAATTAAAGAATGATCTGGATGTGAATCCAGAAATGTGCAGTTTTATGATCAGAAACCATTTTTTTTTTTTTTTACAGATTATCCACCTAATTCCTTCATTTGACTGATCAGGAAATAGAAACCTAGAGCACCCAGGTGATCCAGCCAGTGTCCGAGAGCTGGAAATGGGCCAAGCTTGGCAGAGTCTAAGACTCCTAAATATCTATCCTATCGCTCTATTTTTTTTTTTTTTACAGTGAAACATTGTTGTACATATAGACAGCCCTGCACTGTGCTTGAATCGGTTCCCAGCTGACAGGTACGAGCTGGACAGCCTCCCTTTGGGTCTTAACCATGACATCGCAACCCGGTCAGCTTCCGTCCAAATGCTGACTTCAACCCGCCGTGTCTCCAAAACAACCAAACACACGCTGCCTTTGCCAGAAGGCAGCGTCTCCCCAAAACCTGTTTAGCAGAGGCAAAGAGCCTTTGACAAAATCGTTGAGTGGTTCAAAATCATTCACCGTGTCTGATTAGACATTGGTGCCACTGAAAGTGTTTTCTGCCTTAAGAAATCGGCCTCTCCCATCTCCTTGCTAACTTTGCTTTTATGGTCTGTGGAAAAATCGATTTGGCTCAGTCCTGGCAACTGTCATATTTAACTGCTACAAATATGTTTTTATTGTTCCTGAGCATCTTTTATTTACTACCATGAAGGTGATAAACCGGTGTAGGTTAGGGGTCACCCACATACTGAAAACAAAATGGAAAAATACTCCTGCCGAGAAAATAAAAGATCTCTTCAAGGCAACACGTGACATTGCTTTTGTGTGTCCCTAGTTGAGGGCCTTGTAAGGACCCAGGTAGGGCGGCCTGGGGTTCGCACCTGGGTTGTGTATCTAAGTGGGGGAGAAGATAGAGGAGAAGGAAAAATGTGTCTGACCTCTGAACGACAATGACGTGCAATCCCGTGAGCCAGTCAACAAAGCACTTGAGGGAGATTGTACTTGCTGGACTGATATATGTAATTTGTGGGAAGCCACTAATTGCAAGTTACATAACGTGGCCTCAACTCTTTCCAGAAAAGTACCCTGCTTATTCAAAATGAGGCATTTCAAAGCTGCCAAGCTTCCAAAAGCTCTTGCCTGGGGTGACTGGCATTTTCCTGTCCTTTGGGGGAGCAAGTCAGTTTAACTGCTTATATCGACAATTAGACTTAAGTGTCCCATGCGGGTAGTGTGGAGACATTGGCCTATATAAAATGTAAAATAATAAAAATAAGAAAGTTGCTGTTTGCCTGAGGACAATCTGATTTCAGGCCACAAATCTACATTTACGGATTATATTCACAGAGGGGAGGTTCTGCTAGATGTCTTACAGAAAAAAAAAGTTAAAAACGTCAGTTCTAAAGTAGTTACTAATAAGAACACTGCCTACTTCTTGGAAGCCAATTAATGCATGTTTTTTGAATGATATAGTTACTGTTTATTGAGAACATACCACAGATCCAGCACTTACTAATGTACTCTTTTTTTTTTTTTAAGATTTTATTTATTTATTTGACAGAGAGAGAGAGACAGCGAGAGAGGGAACACAAGCAGGGGTAGTGGGAGAGGGAGAAGCAGGCTTCCCACGGAGCAGGGAGCCGGATGAGGGGCTCGATCCCAGGACCCTGAGATCGTGACCTGAGCCAAAGGCAGATGCTTAATGACTGAGCCCCCTAGGCGCCCCAGTAATATACTCCTTGTCAGGCCCATGAGGCCCTCCACATTCAGGCCAAGGCTGACCTGCACGTCTTTCCTCAGAGTCTTCCTGGGCTTGTTTGAGTTTTTCAGAACTTTCTTCAGGCTTCCTGCTCTCCCCTCTCCCCTATCCCCAGAACCTTCTCTGTCTAACTATCTACTCTGCATTTTTCAGCACCCAGCCAAAATGTCCAGGAACAGGTGAATAAAGGATTTCCTATCTTAGCCATTGGACATTTTCCTTGACCTAGTATATTGTGCCAATTTCTTTCCACGACCCAGACTATGTGGATGTCATGCTATGGATTCTTAAAACATGCTCGCTGCTTCTTCCACAACACTTAGCACGATTGTCTTTGCTTATGGAAGCCCTGAGGTTAGAGACCCAGGAGTGGAAGGACATTCTCATCTTGCTCACAGCTACATCCTCTTCTCTTGGTTCAATTCTTATAGATGTTTAAAAATATTTGTAGAGGGGCGCCTGGGTGGCTCAGTCATTAAGCATCTGCCTTCAGCTCAGGTCATGATCCCAGGGTCCTGGGATCGAGCCCCGCATCGGGCTCCCTGCTCAGCGGGGAGTCTGCCTCTCCCTCTCCCTCTCCCCTGTTTGTGTTCCCTCTTTCTCTGTGTCTCTCTCTGTCAAATAAATAAATAAATAAATAATTTTAAAAAATATTTGTAGAATGAATATATCTTTAACGAATTCTCACATCAGTCCTTTAATATAAGAATTGCTATCCTCAATATCCACATGAGAACACTGAGGCTTAGAGAAGAGACTTCTATAAGATCCTTTATATAGCAAATGATAGAGCTGGCTTTCAAATGCATGTCTACCTTACTCCAAAACTCATGCCCGCAAGTCCTATGCAACATTATCTCATGCTTTAAAAGGAACTCACACGACATTAATTTAGGATATAAAAGTGAAAATAGTACAAACAAATGCAAAAAACAAAATAAGCGAAATTTACATATGTAACTTATGGCTGGTAGGTGGTGGCAGTTTGGGTGTGCTTCGCTTGCATTTTCTGCTTTGGAACATTATGAGCAGCTCAAGAACCAGCAGTTCCTGAAGACACTTCACATCCACCTAAATGGAAGCTGGGGGACTAGGGATGAAGTGAGGCCAAGCCCTATTTTCCTATCTGACCCCAGAGGTTGAAATCTACAGGAGGAAACCTCAACAATCAAGCCAGGACTGAAACAAACCACAAAGGGAGAGAAGTGTGTCACTCTGAAGGGGATAGAGTTGTGCTATAATCCACCTCTACTCTCTGTTTGATTTGGGCTTTGGCAATTTCAACTAGAGGTAATAAAATTAACCCATGTGGAGCCACCTTGAAAGATGACATCCTTTGACAGAGGTATCACGGGTGATTTCATAGCATAGGACATCTGGCTAACTTTTATAAATATGGAGAACTGTTGAGAAGAGCTGAAAGCTTGTAGAAGAATGTACTAATGGCAGACATTGTCCCTGCCTAAATAGAATGCTTGCGAGCAGAACACCTGGGGGATGGGCACCCAGAGCTGCCTCAAACGCTACATAGACTTTGTGGAAGACACTCATAGCTTCAACTGGGTGATGGCCCCTCTGAGAGTCGAAAGTGACAGAAGTCACTGAATCATCACTTTCTGACATCCCACTATGTTGTCGTTCTCATTAGAAAGAATAAACTTCTATTTGAAGCTTCATGATGAGCAAGTTTGTAAGTAGGGAAGTGTGCAGTTGCTCAAGAAGCCAACTTTTCAGATTTCTAGATCAGAGATTGAGCCAAAAGAAGTACAAAGTCTGTTAAGTGTTACACTGCCAGTTTTGAGGCATTCAATTCTGAACCTCCAAATACAGAGTTACCCCCGAGATACCGAAGGTACGGCCCAGTGGTAGCTTGAGCAACCAGTTGAGCAAAGAGTGGGCTCCAGGGGGATTTGTTGGACCAAAGATGAGAAGGATAGAAGAAGAAATGAGCAAGGCTGGAAGGTTGGGAGAAATTTATGGGAGGAGCACAAACCATGGTCAGAGACTAATTTTATTCCCTTATTAAGCAAATACACATGGCACGTTCTTATAAGCTAGTTTTAAAAACAAATTCCATGAATATGAAAAAAAGAATTACACAAGGGAATTAATGTATTATTTCTTTCCATGGCGATCTCTTTAGAGATAAAGATCTGGTTATGTAGAGTCATTTACATTAGTATAGAGGTATTCGCACAATGCGGTGGATGCACAGCACAGAGAGCGCTACAAACCCACAAACTGGAGAATTTCTAAAAGGAATTATGCAAGCAAAGTGACCCTGGAGGAACATTATTCTGAACGTTACTTATGTAATACATTGGAATAGACCAATGCTGAAGAGAGGAAAATATCCAGAATGCTATTGTGGCAATCCGGGTTCCAGTGGGGTAACATTTGAAGAAATAATATTTGACATTAGAAACTGCCTTTGTGAGTATTCAAGGAGAAATTTGCTTTCCTATCCATTCCCTTTCAGGACCCACCCTCACGAGTGGTCTGCGATCACCTAGACCATAGCTCTAGTTCTAGCCTTTTACTGAAGTAGCTAATTTATATAATGTATTCATATAAAATGTTTAATTTTATATTATTTATAAAATATTATAAAATATTTATATTATATTATTTATATTATATATTATCATATTAAATATTGCACAATATTTAATTTTATATTATTTGTATAATATAAAATATAAAATATTTATATAATATTAATATTTATATAAATTAGCTACTTTAATATATATATATGTGTGTTTTCTCATATGTATGCATTGATATATATATTTCATTGATCATGCTCATTCAACAACTATTTATAAATCATTTATTGTGTTCCCAGAAACTGAGCTAAGAATTATCAGGACAAAAGTGGATAATATTAAAATCCTGTACAATAGATACCAATAGTTGAAGATTTTTTTGCCTACCTACAAGTTTAGCCAAAATTGACCAAACCTGGATAGTATCTAATCTCTTCTACCACGGCTCCGTGTTGGGAGGTAATGTAATGAAGTGAAGAGAGCATGGCCTAGCTAGACAATGGGTCTCAAAGTTGAGCATGTATCAGAATCACCTGGAAGATTAAAAGAAGGATTGCTGGACCCTACCCCAGAGTTTCTAATTCAGTAAGTCTGGACAGAGCCTGAGAACTTCACTTCTAACACAAAATTTTCCAGAGACCATACTTGGAGAACCTCTGGAGACAGACTAGCTTCCTGTTTCTTCTCTCCTACTATACTTTAAAGAAGCTGTCCTTCCTTGCAGCACTAATAACACCAAAGGTTGAGTTTTACATGGTCTAGCTTTCTGCTTAATATGTGAGCTTTACTCTCCATAGGACTGATTAAAGTTCTTTGACTTTCTTGCTGAGGGGTAGATGTTCAGTAGAAAGCCATTATTGAGCATTTGGCAGATGACAGCTCTGCATTCTTATGACCTAGACATATGTATCCTGGGGAAGGAAACTGTCTTTGTCCAAAACTTGTGCCCCACAAGCTTATAAGAAACTTTCAGTGTTTAGAATGCAAAAAATTGAAGACAACAGAAAATGTACTTGTTATAGATGAAAATGAAATTTATATCTCCAGGTCATCTACATGCCCACTAAAAAGAAAGACCTGCTTTCAACCTTAGAATAATCACTAAAGACCCACATAAATTTCTATGTCCCCTTAATCAAGTGACCAGTTAGCCAGGGCCAAAGGAGCAGCCTCCCATAGCCAGGCATTAAGCTCACAGAATTGGAAAGATTATAAAAGAGACTCACCAGATTAGTTTCCATGAAACTGCATCTTGAGATCATAACCCCAATGTGTAAATTAAAAAAAAAGAAATGAATGAAGACAATTTCCTGCATGATTAGTTGGCTTAGAAAAATATCAAGTTAAGCTTATTTTAAATGTGCATGGGTGTTCTCCCTCGACACAAATCTGCCTACATCTAGCAAACCTCAACCTGCTCACATATGGGGGAAATCAATCACTATTTCAACATATGTCTGAGGACCCCTTTGCTGCGTGCACACAGACCCAAAGGACTGTGGGGAGCAGGCACGTTACATTTGGCCAAGCTCTGAGAAAGTGGGAAAGGAACTGAGAAGACTTTGCATGAGCAAGGGCTCCACTTGAGAAGAATGAGAATACACAGATCCATACCTGAATTATCTATTTCCAGTCCAGTGCTTGGTACATGAGAAGCAGTCCATAAATACTTTTGAATGTGGGATTTAAGAGAGAAATAAAGAGTCAAGATTTGTTGGGTTTTACTGCTGAACCTGAAATTCATTTTGGCCTCAAAACGTTTCTCAGTAAAAAGGTTATGGTCTTGACTATTCATGTATATTTTTTATATTTTCTAAGATAAATCCTTAGCAAGTGTAAAGTTGTAGAAAGGTGAACACTGTGGTGTCCTGTAGAGGAAATGTCTTCAATAAGAGGTCATATTTCTTATAATTTTCTAAGATAAATCCTTAGCAAGTGTAAAGTTGTAGAAAGGTGAACACTGTGGTGTCCTGTGGAGGAAATATCTTCAATAAGAGGTCATTTTTCAAGATGCTTAGTGACTCTAAACATCATTAAGTTTAACTGTAAAACCTTGCTGTTCCAGATGGTGAATGGATGTGAACATTTTTACGAGCATTTCTTTTCCAAATATTGAAGAACTTTAATTTTTTTCTTGTTATAAAATGTCGATGTTCCAGCCATTGAAAATAGTGCAATATGAAAATTTGCTGATCTGCTTTTTGGCAAGAAGAAAACAACTTGTTTGGCACAAATCATTGATTTTCCAGCAATATGAGCAATAAAGAGACTAAATTCCTAGAAAAGTTCCAAATCCAACCCCACCTGCCTGGTGCATCCAGAAAATCTTGCATACTCAGCTCAGGGTCTGGAAACATTTATAATTTGTAGTTCATAATGAACTGATGGAAAGGTGAAAAGAAGTTGTTGATAATTTCCACATTTTATGAGCTATAGTATAGTTACCAACCCCTAAATAACTATGAACAAAATACTTGAACTCTTGGCTTCAATATATCTCATTATAAACTAGGTGAACCAAACTACCTGCTTCTTTAAATATTTTAACAGGTAATAGAAAGGATGATAAGAATATCCCCTCTTTGAGTGTTAGGATTTTCTACATGTCAGGAATTATGCTAAGACCCTTACTTGAATTGGCTCATTTTGTTCTTACTAGAAGACTAAAATATGTTCTATAACCTGTACTTTACAGATGACGAAAACCAAGGCTTCTAGAGGATAAACAACTTTCCCAAGTCAATAAAAACAGACCTAAGGTCAAAATTTAAGTCTAACTATAAAACTAGTGTTCATAAACATTTTCTTAAATGATAAACTCTCAAATTTAAAAAAAAAAATTATTCTCTTTTTTTACAGGGTTAGTTATAGGATCATATGCTAAGCAATAAAGTAGATTGATAGATAAAGAGAATGCAAAAGAGAGTGATAATGGCTACATAAGTATTCTTTATTTTTAATCCCAAAAGTCCAGTCCATTCTTTCCATGACACAGAATGGATTTTTTCTGTGACTCTGGAGAGATGGATCACTTTAATTGATTGGGGGAAAAGAAAAAAAAAGTTAGTCTTTTTCAGACATAAAATTATTTACTTTGGGGGGCGGAGGAAGATGGTGGAGGAGTAGGAGACCTGGATTTTGTCTCCTCTCAGGAATTCAGCTGGATAGGGATCAAACCATTCTGAACACCTACAAACTCAACAGGAGATCGAAGAAAAGAAGAGCAACAACTCTCTGAACAGAAAAGCGACCACTTTCTGGAAGGTAGGACATGCGGAGAAGTGAATCTGAGGCGATATTCGGGAGGATAGACGGCGGGGGAGGGGCCTCTGTCAGCCGATTCTGGCAAGTGATAGAACCACGGAGCACAAAATCGGAACTTTTAAGTCTGCTCCGCCGAGGGACGTCACTCTGGTGGCTAAGCGGGGGGTGGAACCCTCTGGGACAGTGTGGTCTCGGGACCCTCGGGGTCACAGAAAGACCGGGGGTGCCTGAGTGTGGCAGAGCTCCCAGGTAACGGAGCAGGGAAGCCGGCTGCAGAGGCGGAGCCCAGGCGCGGGCTCTCAGCTCGGGGTTGCCATTGACCGTGATCTGCGGCACAGTCGGGCCCCTCCTCCTCCATCAGGGACCCAACAAGCGGCAGATCCGGGGAGACTCCCCTTCCTCCCCCGGGAGGAGCCGCGCGGGAGGGCACCGCAGGGATCTGCTGGGTTTGGAGACTCCACCCAGGGTCAGGTGCCAGAGATAGAAACGCGTGGTCACAGGCCGGTTGAGCACGGAGTGCAGCCGGAGACCGGGGAGACGGGAGTGACTGACGGCTTTTCTCTGGGGGCTCACTGGGAAGCGGGGCCCCGAGTTCTCGGCTCCCCGGGGGCGGAGATTGGGAGGCCGCCATTTTCACTCTCCGCCTCCAAAGCTGTACGGAAAGCTCGCAGGGAACAAAAGCCCCGGAGAGCAAACCCGAGCAGATCACTTAGCTGGGAGGGGGCAAGGGCGGGGCAAATCCGCCTCCGGCAGAGACATTTGGAAACCACGGCAACAGGCCCCTCCCCAGAAGATCAGCGAGAACAGCCAGCCAAGACCAAGTTTACCGATCAATGAGAACAGCAGAACTCCAGCGCTAGGGGACTACTGCACAGAGAATTCATGGCTTTTTTACCATGATTCTTTAGTCTTTCAAAGTTAGTTTTTTTTTTAACTGTCTTTTTTTCTTTTTTTTTTCGTTTTGAATTTTTCTTTTTCCCTTTTTCAACCAACATCTTATCAATCCCTTTTTAAAAAAAAAAAAACATTTTTATTTTTCATTTTTAGAGTCATATTCTATCCCTTCATAGTAGTTACACATATTTTCGGCATATATATATAAGTTGTTCTCTCTTTAAAATTTTGAGATAGTTTCTTCTAACAGATTAAAATATACCCTAAATCCCTAGTATATGGTGTTTTCTATTCCCCTGCCTGATCACATCCTCTCCCTTTTTTTTCTTTTGCTTTTTTCTTTTTTTAAATCCTCTTCTTTCTTTTTTTCAAACAATTTCTTATCAATTCCTTTTATAAAATTTTTTTATAATTTCCATCTTTACAGTCATATTCCATCCCTTCATCATATCAACCCGTATTTTTGTACATATATAAGTTTTTCTTTCTTTAAAATTTTGGGAGGCACTTTCTTCTAAAAGACCAAAATACACCCCAAATCTAGTGTGTGGCACTGATCTATACACCAGCCTCACCATATTTGATCACATTCTGGTTTTTTTTTTGTTGTTGTTGTTTTGTTTTGTTTGTTTTTGTTTTTATCTTTATCTTTTTCTTTTTTTTTTTTTCTTTTTCTTTTTTCTCTCTTTCCCTTTCTTTTCCCACTGCTTCAGGTCTTTTCTGATTTGTTTAGAGTATATTTTCTGGGGACATTGTTAGTCTGCTAACATTTTGTTCTCTCATTAATCTATTCTCCTCTGCACAAAATGACAAGATGGAAAAAATCACCTCAACAAAAACAACAAGAGGTACTACCGACTGCCAGGGACCTACTCAATACGGACATTAGGACGATGTCAGATCTAGAGTTCAGAATCATCAATTTAAAGATACTAGCTGGGCTTCAAAAAAATATGGAATTTATTAGAGAAACCCTTTCTGGAGAAGTAAAAGAACTAAAATCCACCAAGTAGAAATCAAAAAGGCTATTAATGAGGTGCAATAAAAAATGGGGGCGCTAACTGCTAGAATAAATGAGGCAGAAGAGAGAATCAGTAATATAGAAGATGCAATGATGGAAAATAAAGAAGCTGAGAAAAAGAGAGATAAACAACTACTGAATCACGAGGGCAGAATTCGAGAGATAAGCGATACCATAAGACGAAACAACATTAGAATAATTGGGATCCCAGAAGAAGAAGAAAGAGAGAGAGGGCCAGAAGGTATAATGGAGCAAATTATAGCAGAGAACTTCCCTAATTTGGGGAAGGAAACAGGCATGAAAATCCAGGAAGCACAGAGAACCCCTCTCAAATTCAATAAAAATAGGTCAACACCCCGACATCTAATAGTAAAACTTACCAGTCTCAGAGACAAAGAGAAAATCCTGAAAGCAGCTCGGGAGAAGAGATATGTAACCTACAAGGGTAGAAACATTAGATTGGCAACAGACCTATCCACAGAGACCTGGCAGGCCAGAAAGGACTGGCAGGATATATTCAGAGCACTAAATGAGAAAAATATGCAGCCAAGAATACTCTATCCAGCTAGGCTGTCATTGAAAATTGAAGGAGAGATCAAAAGCTTCCAGGACAAACAAAAACTAAAGGAATTTGCAAACACAAAACCAACCCTACAGGAAATCTTGAAAGGGGTCCTCTAAGCAAAGAGAGAGCCTAAAAGCAACATAGACCAGAAAGGAACACAGACAATATATGGTAACAGTCACCTTACAAGCAATACAATGGCACTAAATTCCTATCTTTCAATAGTTAGCCTGAATGTAAATGGGCTAAATGCCACAATCAAAAGACACAGGCTATCAGATTGGATTAAAAAACAAGACCCATTGATATGCTGTCTGCAAGAGACTCATTTTAGAACCAAAGACACCCCCAGATTGAAAGTGAGGGGGTGGAAAACCATTTACCATGCTAATGGACACCAAAAGAAAGCTGGGGTGGCAATCCTTATATCAGACAAATTAGATTTTAAACCAAAGACTGTAATAAGAGATGAGGAAGGACATTATATCCTACTTAAAGGATCTATCCAACAAGAAGATCTAACAATTGTAAATATCTATGCCCCTAACATGGGAGCAGCCAATTATATAAGGCAATTAATAACAAAAGCAAAGAAACACATCGACAACAATACAATAATAGTGGGGGACTTTAACACCCCCCTCACTGAAATGGACAGATCATCTAAGCAAAAGATCAACAAGGAAATAAAGACTTTAAATGACACACTGGACCAAATGGACTTCACAGACATATTCAGAACATTCCACCCCAAAGCAACGGAATACACATTCTTCTCTAGTGCCCATGGAACATTCTCCAGAATAGATCCCATCCTAGGTCATAAATCCGGTCTCAACCGGTACCAAAAGATTGGGATCATTCCCTGCCTATATTCAGACCACAAAGCTTTGAAACTAGAACTCAATCACAAGAGGAAAGTCAGAAAGAACTCAAATACATGGAGGCTAAAGAGCATCCTACTGAAGAATGAATGAGTCAACCAGGAAATTAAAGAAGAATTTAAAAAATACATGGAAACCAATGAAAATGAAAACACAACTGTTCAAAATCTTTGGGATGCAGCAAAGGCAGTCCTAAGAGGAAAGTATATAGCAATACAAGCCTTTCTCAAGAAACAAGAAAGGTCTCAAGTACACAACCTAACCCTCCACCTAAAGGAGCTGGAGAAAGAACAGCAAATAAAGCCTAAACCCATCAGGAGAAGAGAAATAATAAAGATCAGAGCAGAAATCAATGAAATAGAAACTAAAAGAACAGTAGAACAGATCAACGAAACTAGGAGCTGGTTCTTTGAAAGAATTAACAAGATTGATAAACCCCTGGCCAGACTTATCAAAAAGAAAAGAGAAATGACCCAAATCAACAAAATAATGAATGAAAGAGGAGAGATCACAACCAACACCAAAGAAATACAAACAATTATAAGAACATATTATGAGCAACTCTATGCCAGCAAATTAGATAACCTGGAAGAAATGGAGGCATTCCTAGAGATGTACGAACTACCAAAACTGAACCAGGATGAAATAGAAAGCCTGAACAGACCTATAACCACTAAGGAAATTGAAGCAGTCCTCAAAAATCTCCCAAAAAACAAAAGCCCAGGGCCAGATGGCTTCCCAGGGGAATTCTACCAAACATTTCAAGAAGAATTAATACCTATTCTTCTGAAACTGTTCCAAAAAATAGAAATGGAAGGAAAACTTCCAAACTCATTTTAGGAGGCCACCATTACCTTGATCCCAAAACCAGACAAAGACCCCATGAAAAAGGAGAATTACAGACCAATATCCCTGATGAACATGGATGCAAAAATTCTCACCAAATACTAGCCAATAGGATCCAACAGTGCATTAAAAGGATTATTCACCATGACCAAGTGGGATTTATCCCTGGGCTGCAAGGTTGGTTCAACATCCGCAAATCAATCAATGTGATACAATACATTAACAAAAGAAAGAACAAGAATCATATGATCCTCTCAATAGATGCAGAAAAAGCTTTTGACAAAGTACAGCATCCTTTCTGGATCAAAACTCTTCAGAGTATGGGGATAGAGCATATATACCACAATATCATAAAAGCCATCTATGAAAAACCTACAGCAAATATCATTCTCAATGGGGAAAAACTGAGAGCTTTCCCCCTAAGGTCAGGAACGTGGCAGGGATGTCCACTATCACCACTGCTATTCAACATAGTATTGGAAGTCCTAGCCACAGCAATCAGACAACAAAAAGAAATCAAAGGCATCCAAATTGGCAAAGAAGAAGTCAAACTCTCACTCTTTGCAGATGATATGATACTTTATGTGGAAAACCCAAAAGACTCCACCCCAAAACTGCTAGAACTCATACAGGAATTCAGTCAGTGGCAGGATATAAAATCAATGCACAGAAGTCAGTGGCATTCCTATACACCAACAATAAGACAGAAGAAAGAAATTAAGGAGTCGATCCCATTTACAATTGCACCCAAAACCATAAGATACCTAGGAATAAATCTAACCAAAGAGACAAAGGATCTGTACTCAGAAAACTATAAAATACTCATGAAAGAAATTGAGGAAGACACAAAGAAATGGAAAAACGTTCCATGCTCATGGATTGGAAGAACAAATATTGTGAAGATGTCAATGCTACCTAGAGCAATCTACACATTCAATGCAATCCCCATCAAAATACCATCCACTTTTTTCAAAGAAATGGAACAAAGAATCCTAAAATTTGTATGGAAACAGAAAAGACCCCGCATAGCCAGAGGAATGTTGAAAAAGAAAAGCAAAGCTGGCGGCATCACAATTCGGGACTTCCAGCTCTATTACAAAGCTGTCATCATCAAGACAGCATGGTACTGGCACAAAAACAGACACATAGATCAATGGAAGAGAATAGAGAGCCCAGAAATGGACCCTCAACTCTATGGTCAACTCATCTTTGACAAAGCAGGAAAGAATGTCCAATGGAACAAAGACAGTCTCTTCAACAAATGGTGTTGGGAAAATTGGATAGCCACATGCAGAAGAATGAAACTGGACCATTTCCTTACACCACACACAAAAATAGCCTCCAAATGGTTGAAAGACCTCAATGTGAGACAGGAGTCCATCAAAATCCTAAAGGAGAACACAGGCAGCAACCTCTTCGACCTCAGCCAAAGCAACTTCTTCCTAGAAACATCACCGAAGGCTAGGGAAGTAAGGGCAAAAATGAACTATTGGGACTTCATCAAGATAAAAAGCTTTTGCAAAGCAAAGGAAACAGTCAACAAAACCAAAAGACAACCGACAGAATGGGAGAAGATATTTGCAAATGACATATCAGATAAAGGGCTAGTATCCAAAATCTATAAAGAACTCATCAAACTCAACACCCAAAGAACAAAGAATCCAATCAAGAAATGGGCAGAAGACATGAACAGACATTTTTCCAAAGAAGACATCCAAATGGCCAACAGACACATGAAAAAGTGCTCAATATCGCTCGGCATCAGGGAAATCCAAATCAAAACCTCAATGAGATTCCACCTCACACCAGTCAGAATGGCTAAAATTAACAAGTCAGGAAACGACAGATGTTGGCGGGGATGCGGAGAAAGGGGCACCCTCCTACACTGTTGGTGGGAATGCAAGCTGGTGCAGCCACTCTGGAAAACTGTATGGAGGTTCCTCAAAAAGTTGAAAATAGAGCTACCATATGATCCAGCAATGCACTACTGGGTATTTACCCCAAAGATACAAAAGTAGGGATCCGAAGGGCTACGTGCACCCCGATGTTTATAGCAGCAATGTCCACAATAGCCAAACTGTGGAAAGAGCCAAGATGTCCATGGACAGATGAATGGATAAAGAAGAAGTGGTATATATATACAATGGAATATTATGCAGCCATCAAAAGGAATGAGATCTTGCCATTTGCAACGACATGGATGGAACTGGAGGGTATTATGTTGAGCGAAATAAGTCAAACATGAAAGACATGTATCATATGACCTCACTGATATGAGGAATTCTTAATTGCAGGAAACAAACTGAGGGTTGGTGGAGTGGGGTGTGGGGTGGGAGGGATGGGGTGACTGGGTGATAGACACTGGGGAGGGTATGTGCTCTGGTAAGCGCTGTGAATTGTGCAAGACTGTTGAATCTCAGATCTGTACCTCTGAAACAAATAATGCAATATATGTTAAGAAAAAAAAAAGAAGAAGAAGGTAGCGGGAGGGGAAGAATGAAGCAGGGGAAATCGGAGGGGTAGACGAACCATGAGGGACGATGGACTCTGAAAAACAAACAGGGTTCTAGAGGGGAGTGGGGTGGGAGGATGAGTTAGCCTGGTGGTGGGTATTGAGGAGGGCATATTTTGCATGGAGCACTGGGTGTTATGCACAAACAATGAATCATGGAACACTTCATCTAAAACTAATGATGTAATGTATGGGGATTAACATAAGAATAAAAAAAAATTAAAAATAAATAAGGGCTTGGCAAACTTTATCTATAAAAGGTCAGTTAATAAACATTTTAGGCTATGTGGGCCATATGGTCTCTATTGCAGCTGAACTCTGCTGTGATACTGCAAATGCAGCCATAGACAATATGTAAAGAAACAACTGTGTCTATGTTCCAATAAAACTTTATTTATAAAAACAAAACAAAACAAAAAAAATAGAGCTACCCTATTACCCAGCAATTGCACTACTAGGTATTTACCCCAAAGATACAGATGTAGTGAAAAGAAGGGGCACATGCACCCCAATGTTCATAGCAGGAATTTCCACAATAGCCAAACTGTGGAAGGAATGGAGATACCCTTCAACAGACGAATGGATAAAGAAGATGTGGCTCATATATGCAATGGAATATTACTCAGCCATCAGAAAGGATGAATACCCACTATTTGCATTGACATGGATGGAGCTGGAGGGGATTATGCTAAGTGAAGTAAGTCAAGCAGAGAAAGACAATTATGATATGGTTTCACTCATATGTGGAACATAAGCAATAGCCGGAGGACCATAGGGGAAGGGAGGGAAATCTGGGAAATCTGAAGAGGGAGGAATCAGAGAGGGAGATGAACCATGAGAGACTATGAACCCTGGGAAACGAACTGAGGGTCTCAGAGGGGAGGGGAGTGAGGGGAGAGGGTAACAGGGTGATGGGTATTAAGGAGGGCACGTGTTGTGATGTGCACTGGGTGTTATACATAACTAATGAATCATTGAACACTACATCATAAACTAATGATGTACTCATACAGCGGCTAACTCAATATAATAAAAAAACAAATAACAAAATTAGAAATGAAGTGGGACATTACCATTATACTACATAAATTGAAAAAACTTTAAGAGTCCAATAAACAATTATAAACCAACAAATTGGGTAACTAGATGAAAGGAGAAATTCCTATAAATCATAAAGAAATAGAAAACCTGAACAGATCTAAAACTAGTAAGGAGACTAAATCAGTAATCAAAATCATCCCATCAAAGAAAAGTCCAAGACCAAATGGATTCATTGATGAAGATAACACCAAATATTTATAAATGAGATAACACCAATCCTTCTCAGACTTTTCCAAAAAATTGGAGAAGGGAACACCTCCTAACTCATTTGATGAGGTCAGCATTACCCTGATACCAATGCCAGACAACGACTCACAAATAAAAGAAAATACAGACCAAAATCTTTGATGAATATTGATGCAAAAATCCTCAAAAAAATAACCAGAAAATCAGATTCAGCAACATGATAAAAGGATTATATACAATCACCAAGTGGAATTTGTTTCTGTGATACAAAGATTATTCAACTATAAAAAACAATCACTGTTAATAGAATGAAGAAACAAAGCCACATGATCATCTCACTTGAAAAAGAAAAAGTGTTTGACAGTATTCAATACTCTTCCATGATAAAAAGACTCAACAAATTAAGAATACAATAAACTACCTCAATATAATAAAGATAATATATGAAAAACCCACAGCTACCATCATAGTAAAACAGGAAAGACTAAAGCTTTTTCTCTAAGATGAGGAATAAGAAAAGTCTGCCCCGTTTTGCTACTTGTACACAACACAGTACTAGAAGCTATAGCCAGAGCAATTAGGTAAGAAAAAGAAATAAAGGCATCCAAATTAGAAAGGAAGAAATAAAATTATCTCTGCATATGACATGATCTTATACGTAGAAAAATCCTAAATATTCTACAAAAATGTGTTAGAACCAATAAACAAATTCAATGAAATCACAGATACAAAACCGACATGTAAAAATCAGTTGCATTTCTATGCATCAACACTGCACAATATGAAAAGTAAATTGAGAAAATAATTCTATTTATATAGCATTAAAAAGAATAAAATACTTAGGAATAAAGTTAACATAAGAGATGAAAAAATTTTGCCTTGACAACTACAAAACATTGCAGAAAATTAAATAAACACAAATAAATGGAAAGACATTTTGGTTCGTGGCTTAGAAACTTAATATTGTTAAGATGTAAGACTACCCAAAGTGATCTCTATACAGTCGATAAAATCTCCATCAAAACCCCAGCATTCTTTGCTGAAAGAGAAACCCCAGCATTCTTTGCTGAAAGAGAAAAATCCATCCTAAAATTCATATAGAATCTCAAGGCACCCTGAGTAGCCAAAACAACCTTGAAAATGGAGAACAAAGTTGGAGGTCTCACATTTCCTGATTTTAAAGTTTACTACAAAGCTATGGCAATTAAAACAATGTGGCACTGGCATAAAAACAGACATATAGGACAATGGAATAGACTAAAGATTCTAGAAATAAATCCTTGTATATATGGTTCAATGACTTTTGACAAGGGTCCCTAGACCACTCAATATGGAAAGGGCAATCTTTAGAAAATGGTGTTGGGAAGACTAGATATCCACCTACAAAAGAATGAATTTAAATCCTTACCTTACACCACATACAAAAATTAACTCAAAATGTATCAAAGACCTAAGTGTAAGAGCTAAAACTATACAACTCTTAGAAGAAGAAAACATAGGAGGGAAGTTTCATAATGGATTTGGCAATGATTTCTTGAAATCAATACCAAAAGTGCAGGCAACAAAAGAAAAAAATACATCAATTAGACTTCATCAAAATTTTAGAAAATTGTGCATCCATAGACACTATCTATAGAGTGGAAAGGCAACCCATGAAATGGGAGAAAATATTTTCAAATCATATATCTTATAAGGGATTCATAACTGGAATACATAAAGAACCCTATGGCTCAAAAAACAACAACAAAAAGCAACCCAATTCTGTGTTAGATTCCAGAGCTTCTGTAGTATCCACTGTGGCATTTATGGCAGTAACAAAATCAAAGTGAGTGCCTAATAAGTATCCCTTGAAGAACTTGGGGCTTGCTCGATTATAATACATCATCTAAAGGGATAAACACTACGCCACCTGCCCTGGGAACAGCTCTGGTCCTCCTTCTCTGACCTAATTTCTTATCACTTTCTGTTTTTAAGATCTTGAGGTAACGTTGACAGAATCTTATTTGGTTTCTTTCCCCAGAAAGCAAACTTGCCATGTGGAAGGACCCCATCCCTGCTAGTACCCTTATTTTCTAACTTTCTTATTAGTATAAAGCATTCTTCTATGTTTCATTAGTATAAAGCATTCTCCTATCTAGAGAATATCCACAGGGTAAATGTACTACTTCATAGGATTTTACTGAGTAGTCAAATTCATGGGTAGGAAGTAGAATGGTGGTTTCCAGGGGCTAGGGAATCAGGGAAACAGGGAGTTAGTGTTTAATGGGTACAGAGTTTTAGCTCTGGAAGATGAAAATGTCCTGGAGATGTATGTGTTCATAGTTTCAAAACCTTGTAAAGGTACTTAACAACACAGAATTGTACACTTAAAAATGGTTAAAATGGTAAAATTTTTGTTATGTATGTTTTATCACAATAAGTTTTTTAAAAGAGTGATTATTTATTTAGAATAACAAATCACCCCAAATGATTCCTTGAAGATTCAGGATACTTTTCCTTCCCTGGAGTTTCTTTAAATGATTTAATAGAAGTGTTTATGTAGAATGCCTTCCAACCTGGACAAACATGTTTTTCAATTGAGCTCTCTGTCTCAATCTCTCTGTCTCTCTGTCTCTCTCTACTTTTCCCATGTTCTGCCTCAGGTGACTCAAAACACATGTTATACCAGTTGTCATGGTTTTCCCACTTGTGGGATAGATGGTATGTCTTCCAAAGGCTCCCCCAGACTCTCAACTGATGTAGGTGAAGGGAACACCATGTATCCTTGTCCTTTGGGAGTGTGGATGGTGCACATTCTGCAAAGAAATTCTCTCTGCTTATTAATTTCAAACTGTTTCCACTCTAGAGGTTGATAATCAGCTTGAAAGTCGTTCTTAATGAGAAAATAACATTATTCTCTTCTGTGTACTTGGAAATATGTAAAGTACATTTTGGGGTTGACATTGTACCCAGGGAGTTCTATGGCAAGTTTGCTAGGGGATGGTGCTAGGATGTAAAAGCCCTGCAATATGCAAGGCACTGTTATACAACCAAGATTCTCCCCCTGAAATGCTCTCAGTGCTCCAGTAAGATCAAGTAGCATTAGTAGTTTAGTATCTTCCTGTGGGGTAATCGGAAGCTATCATTTTATTCTTGATCTTTGTAGCTTCAGCCAAAATGAGACAGGTAGGGCCCATTTTACATCCTGTTATAGAGTGAAAAATGTTAACTCAGGAAGGAAAAATATGGAGTCCAAACTATTCATTTCATCTAACAGAAAATTAATAACTCTAGTGTCAGAGGGGCTGACATTAATTCTGCCATCACAAATGGTTGGTCCTATTTCAGAGTGTAATATTTCATGTAGCCATCATCTTCTTCATCATAAAAGAACATTTATGAATTTCCTGGGCTGAACAAAACAAAATTGTGAATTTTCCTGGACCCAAAAGTAGTGTTATCATCCTAACACTTGTAAATTATCAGAGAAAGAAAAGAATTGGCAGGATTGTCAGAGGATGGTCAGGCCCAAGGGAAAGCTGAGATTTATAAATCACTCATCCCAGCCCTATACTTTTTTGCATACACCACTATGGTGGTCCTTACCATGCTGTCAAGATAGGGAGACAATATCCCTGTTCTTGTATCTCCCACTCCACCTTGCAAAGACTAAGGGGGAAAAATAAGACACAGAGAGAAGTCTTTTCTTAAAATAGATTCTGGCTACTTCAAGTATTAAATATTAGAAAAACAAATACTTGACATAGATTTCACATCTGGAAACTGGCTCCTTACCATAAATACTGCAAAATTTTAAAAACAGAACCATTGAAAACAAAAGAAATTCAAACTGACAGCAGATATTTATGATGTTTCCTTGAAAGGCCATCTCCATCACTGCAGAGATAAATCAATATTGGTTGCTCAAGATTTCAAATGTGTGAGGAAAGGGTCAAAGCAAGTGTAGCTTCTCAGTAAAGTGAAAGCAACAAAGACATTTGAAATAGGATAGATTCTGCAGGCTATGTAATCAGTCACATTCAAGCTAGTTACTTCTTAACATCTGCTGATATTTAACCATAATAATCTACAACAATTACTTTCTTATATCAATGCCTATAAATTATAATTCTTACAATAAATCAATAAGGTAGGTAGTATTTTTCCTATCCTAGAGATGAGGAAATGTCAAAGGACATTTATTTAGTATATTTAGAAGCTACTACATGCCAGGCACAATGTTAGGTGCTGGAAGTATGGTGAACTCTGGGGGCATATATAAAAATAGAAGGAGGAAGATAAAATACAGAAAAACCACTATATTTGTTAATTACAAATTGTTATGTACTGTGACATAAAGAAGTATTTGAGAGGAATAATAGATTACTTGATCAAAACTCATTGCAAACAACAGCACATACTCAGTAAAAACTGAAGAAATAGTGATTATAAGATCAAAGAGCTTGCAAAAGAGTAAGGAATTACCAGGACACAGAGGAGGAGAGAGAGAAAGAAAGAAAGAAAGAAAGAAAGAAAGAAAGAAAGAAAGAAAGAAAGAAAGAAAGAAAGAGAGAGAGAGAGAGAGAGAGAGAGAGAGGGAGGGAGGGAGGGAGGGAGGAAGGAAGGAAGGGGTGTGGGAGGAAGGAAGGGAAGAGAAAGAAAGAAGGGAAGGTGGAAGGGAGGGAGGAAGGAAGGAAAAAGAAAGATAGAAAGAAAGCAGGGAGGGAGGGAGGGAGGAAGGAAGGAAGGAAAGAAAAAAGAGGAAAAAGGGGAAGAAGAGAGGAAGAAGAGAGGAGAGGAGGAAAAGGGAAGGGAAGAGAAGGGAAGGGGAGGGGAAGGAAGGAAGAGGAGGGGGAGGGGAGGGGAGGAAGGGGAAAGGAAAGGAAAAAGTAGAGAACAAAATTGGAAACCAAGAAAAATATATACAAATGGGCACTACTTTTTCATGATTTTTATCTCCATTGTCCCATAAAAATGTCAAAAGCATAGTTAAGAGATCAACTTTACTTTTGGTGACTTCATGAGGGAAAGAGGACAGACATAGCCCAGCACTGTCACAGGATGGAGAGTCTGATAGAACCCAATAATGTAGGAACATAACAGCAACATAGAATGAAAATGAGTGGGAGAAGGACTAATTTTCGGGAGGGACTGCAGCCAGGGTTCAAATCACATGGATCTCCCAGTGAATCTCAAACCTTGGATTTGTTTGAAGATGTAGTTGAGCTAATACTTGCCTTAGGAGCCTGGGAGAAGCAAATGCAAATCTTCCCTGAAGTAAGGCATGCATTCAAATTATTCCTACAAATAAGTTTTTTATGAGATGACCAGGACAGTGCCAAAGATAACCAGATAACAAAAGGATCAAAGGCACCATGAAAAAGAACCAAATGATAAAAGAAGCTTATGCTCAAAATATTTAGTTGTTGAGTTGTCAAATAACCCTTAAAATATTCTTATTCTTACAAGTTTAGAGAAACAAAGATAACCTTAAAATGTCAACAGGAAACAAGAAATAAAACATGATGTAACATCTATAGTGAATGAATGAAACTAACCTTCTAATACTAAAATACAATAACCAAATCCAATCATTTTAGTTACCCTATTTGGATGCCACTGAGTTTCTTGAATCTGTGTATCAGTGCTTTTGTTTTGTAAAGGAAAACTCTGTCATTATCTCTTCATTGTTTCTTTTCTTCTCTTCAGGGGCCTCAATTTTTATTATTATTATTATTTTTTTTATTAAGGCTTGATCTGCCAGATGTCTTCACACTCTTCCATATTTTGAATCTTTGTGTCCTTGGGTAATATTCTAGGTGATTTCTTCTCATTTATTTTCTAGTTTACCAATTCCTTTATGGCTGCGTCTAATCTCATATAAAATCGACACTTTGAATGATTGAGTGTATAGCCATTCTTCGGTTACTCTTTCTATATAATGCTAAATTCTGCCAGAGCCACAAATGATTTCTGCTATTGTCCCCAACCCCAAGAAACAAACATGGGTTGAAAATGAACCAAAAGACCATACAAGATAATAAAAACAAGTTCCCAAATGTGTGGCACAGATGCAGAGGACTTTGGAAAGCTGGAAAGGAGAAAAAGGTCAAGGTGGCCTCCAGGCCTCAGGCCAGGATTCGCAGAGGAAGTGGGAGAAAGAGGTTTTGGAGCTGAGCAATATTTAGACAGCTGGAGGAAGGCAGACCATGAGAGCTGATCCTTGACTAAGCAGATTTGTAATATAACAGATCTTGCTCAATCTGGAGATGATGAGATTAGGTTATGATTTACTTCCTTCCAGCAGGAATCTATTGAAAGACAGACTCTGGCAACTTCTCAGGATGCAAGATACTGCACAGGTCCTGCTTGGACCATTGACAACCCACAAGTTAATACTCAGAGTAGAGAGGCAATGAGTAAAGGCTGTTTGATGAACATCCTCTGAAAGGAATCAGAATTACATCCCTTTTGATTCGTGTTTCCTTCTTAACAACAGAAATATTAGGGAAATGTTAGGGAAGCTAGCACACATACTGTTTTTCAGTATAAGCTCGATTTCTCATAGCTGGATGTATTTATTTGCTTGATTTAAAATTCTCCCACAAACCTATGTGACTTTCAGCAGAGAAATATATAGTAAAAGAGCAAGGGCTTTGAAGCCAGATGGAATTAATAATAGTTGTTGCCATAGTCGTAGTCTGCTAGGCACGGTGTTGAGTGGAAGCTGAGGCTCCAAAGAGCTAAGTGACTTATCCTAGATCACACAGTGGCGATTCCAGGTTCAAACAGGCTGGCTCAAAATCTGTGTCTCTAACCACTATTCTAACTTCTCCACATGACTGCAGACTTCGACGCTGGGTGGGCTCAGGCAAGGAAGAAAGTTGGACTCGGTTTTGTCATCTGCACAGGAGAGACCTTGAGATGTTCTCAAATGACTGTAAGTATCACATGAAAATATATCAGACACACTGCTTGCCCAGCAGATGCCATCAAAGGATGGAAACTTCTTTTTTTTTTTTCTTTGAAACCCAGTGGCCCAGAGAAAAGAGAGAGTTACTCTGACCTGTTATTGCTTTGATTTTATTTTACCTCAGGGAGTAAAAATAATGACGGGCAATTACACCAATATCAAGTGGGGGGGGTGTACATTGCCCATGACTTATTTCTGCCAGATTCTCCGACTTTTATGACTCATTCCTAAAATGGGAGCTTTGAAACTTCATCAACCCTTCAGACCCTTCTCATCAAGGGACTCTAAAGAACATTCCTCTCCAGGAGTTAATCATTTATTTTAAAACTACATTGTTAATTCATCGGCAATGGGATATAGAAAAGAAAGAGCCCGATTCTTTTTCTTTTTTAGAACAGCTGTGTCCCTACACCCCTGGCAGCTGCATTACAAACTGCTCAGCCATTAAGTGATTATTTCCTCATCATAAGAGCAGATGGGATAGCCTCCCTCCCTCCCCAGGACAACCCCATTTTTTCCCACCTCCCCCCTCCAGCCTGCTATAGAAGTAGAGTATTGGTTTGCTTTTTATAACTGAAGATTGTCACTAAGCATTCTGATCACTGTTTATTTTTCAACAGCCCTTAAATGCAATGAAGGAATGACTTAAGAGTACATGATGCTAGATCTTGAAACATCATGAAATATTATCTAAGACTCTTCCCTTATTTCGTGAGCAGGATACTTAAGTATAGAGAACTGGTTTGTTCAAGATGCCGCTTAGCAAGTGACAGAGCTGAGTCTTGGATTCAGATCTTACTACTTTCTGGCCCAGTGAAGGACTTTTTGCACTATTCCACAGAAATGGGTGTGGACCATGAACTTGCCTCATTTTCCTATGGTCATGTGCTGTCTTGTGTCTGAAGAAACAAATACAATGAATGACATCTTCTCTTCCTGTAGGAAGGAGGATAACATCAAAATCTTAGCAGTCTGTATATATTTGTTTGTGTATAATTGACATACAACATTATATTAGCCTCAAGTGAACAACATGATGATTTGTTATTTGTGAAATGATCACCACAGTAAGTGTAGTTAATATCCATCACCACACACAGTTACAATTTTTGTGTATGAGTATGATGAGAACTTTTAAGGTCTACTCTCTTAGCAACTTTCAAATATACAATACAATACTGTTAACTATGGTCACCATGCTGTACATCATATCTCCAAGACTATATTTATTTTATAACTGAAAGTTTGTACCACTTGACCCCCTTCACCCATGTTACCCATTCTCTACTCACTGCCTCTGGCATCTACCAGTCTATTCTCTGTTATCTAGGAGTTGGGCTTCTGTTTGTTTGTTGTAGATTCCACATATATGTGAGATCATACAGTTTTTGTCTTTCTCTGTCTGACTGATTTCATTTAGCATAATGCCCTCTAGGTCCATCCATGTTATCAAAAATGGCAGGATTTCCTTTTTTGTGACTGAGTAATATTCCTGTGTGTGTGTGTGTGTGTGTGTGTCACATTATCTTTATCCATTCATCCATCAGTGGACATTCAAGTGGTTTCCATGTCTTGGCTATTATAGATTATAAATTCACTGTTGTCTTGCTTCCGTGAATATGGGGGTGCACAGACCTTTTCAAGTTCGCATTTTTGCTTCCTTTAGATACATACCCAGAAGGGTAATTGCTGGATCATATGGTAGATCTCTTTTTAATTTTTTACTTATACTCAAAGATATCACCAATGTTTATGTCATCATCCACCCCAAACTAAGTCAGTCAAGGAAAGTTCACATTTTACAAGTAAACGGAGAACTTTGGAAGATGAAATCTGCTAACAACTACAGGCTGGCCTGTATTTAGAGTTCAATCAACTTTAAGTTCTTCCTCTACCCCACATCTTTTCTATCTTTCAAGATTTTCACTTCCAAGGTCCCTCAGAATAGTGATTTTTTGATGTATGTCAATTAATTCTCCATCAAAGTGAGAAAAAAAATAAGTTTTTAAAAAGGAAGGCAAAAAAAGAATAGTAATTTTTCAGTTGGGTACATTTCACGTGGCTCTAAGTGTATGGTCCATAGAGCCAGCCACTGCATGCATTCCAAGGATCTAGAAGTGGGAAGGGTGCGTGTTTAAAATGCAGATTCCCTGGCCTCTCCTTAAACATGCAGAATTGTGATTTCTGGGGGGGTGTAGGGGAGAGATTAGAAATAGGAATCAGCATACGTTTTCCCTTTTGGATCCGCCTCCACAACTTCAGGTAACCTGCATATAGATACAAACAAGATAACGTCCGTGCCGAAAAGGTATTCTGCAGGTGCTCCAGAGGTATTGCACTCCCTTCTTCCATGACCACACTGCATGGGTTAGGGCCGGCATCTGCCTGAAGGATCCCGTCTCCAGCTTGGGATTGCCCATTGTCACCCAAGATTAAATTTTTCACTCCTTGTCCCTGAGTTTCATAGAGTCCCTTGTAAAAATAACTTCCCTCAGCTTTCATGCCTAGCTTTTCTCTTTGTTGGGATCTGACTAGAGTCTGGGGACACAAATGCTATTTGCCAGTAGCTCAACTTTTGGCCCCACACGACACCACAAATATCCTCCTTTGGGTCATCTCCCCCCCGCCCCCACCCACACGGAACTCATAAGCATCATGGGCTTCCCTGGACACAGAACTCAGAAGGACTGAATCCCACTTATTGTGCCAATGGAGTATCCTGCTCTACTCATTTTCGCTTGCAGAACTTCATTACTTTAAAAATTGCCTTGTGCCTTGTATCCCCATTTCATTTACTCATGTCCATTCTTCACATACATTTGGGTGAAATGCGTGACAACATACTAACAGGAAAAGAGAAATGTAATAGGGAAATGTAAAAGGACAGAAACAAAATTAGGGACATGAGAAAATTCTAAACAACAATGAGAGAATGGAGAAATAGAGCCAGAAGGACAGACAAGACATGCGCCAGGTAGAAAAAGGCAACAGGAATGCATAAAGGGATGAGGAGCAGGCAATAGCATGATGATCACATTAGCTAATATTTATTGAACATTTATGCCATGTCAACATCTGTGCTATGTGCTTTGCTTGCAAATCTTGGCTAAGTGCCACAATAACCATATCAAATAAACACTGTTTTGATTTTCATTTTGTATTAGGGCAAGTGCAGCCTAACCAGGCTTGGTACACAGTCTATGCCTGTTAAGGTAGAGGAATACTCCCATACCATTGGTGAATGACACCTGACCCTCTCCTGCACTCTGGCTGCTCTAGGTCCACTCTGGGTCTCCTCCCCTTTGACTATTGACTTCCCCTTGGCCCTTTCTCCTCCTTGCTTCCCCATGAGCCAGTGACTCAAAGGCCCTGGTACAGCGAGTACCTTCAGTATCTGCTCCTGGTTTATGCTGCCATCTGGTTGTGTCTCACCACTTTTATATCTTTTGACGATCATCCTGGTTAAAAATTAAATATTCCAGCTACTAAGTGGTAAGCTAGGGTATGAACTAAGACAGAAAGATTGCTGGCAAAAATAAGAGCCAGATGGAATATGTTCTACAAAGCAATAGAAATACTGAACTGATTTTTTTTTAAAGGGACTTTAAAATGGTCATGTGATGAATGACTTTGACAAAGTCCAAGGGTCAGATAGGAACTAGAAAATGAGTAGTGTTTGCCCCCCGCCCTTTCCTTCCAGCTAATGGGAAAACAGATTCCATGGTTTTCCCAGTCATCACAGTGGGTGTGCCCAAGCTGGAGATTGCCAGACCCCCTTGTCTCTGCTCTCTCCAGCCTTGCGAGAACCATGAAATTATTTTCCATACTCTGTTGATAGCCCATGGCAGAGACTATGATAGCAACATACTAGAAAAAAGAGCAACTGAAAAAAATGCAAATGTAATAGGTGTGTTTAAATTAAGGAAACGGCAATAAAAACTTGAGGTAAAAAATGTTCAGCTTTAGTTACAGCACCAAATAATTTACATACTTCCCACCAACCCTCAAATTCGGATCTTCAAGCATAGGAAATACATTATGCAGACCTGATAATGAAAATCTATATTCCATAATTTGCAACCTGCTGGCTATGTTATGCCAAGTACATGTTAAGCAGGGCATTCTTCAACACAATTGCATGCAATTTCTCCCCATTCTAACTGTGCTTTGAAAATACACCTTTCTATCTCCTTCATGCACACCAGATCACTTTGCATTTTCCCTAAAGCATAGCAGTAAAATAAATAAAACAACACTGATGAGTTTTTATTTTGCTATGCACCCAAGAATCCAGAATAGAAGTATAATGGGGACAGGCAAGTGCCTCTTTTATGTGAGCCCCCAGGTCAGATGTTGGAATCTCTTTAATTGTTTCCAAGGTTAAGATTGTAAATACAGTAATAGCAACCTGGCACACAAAGATAAACGTCTAAGACAGTGACTCTCCACCAAGGACAATTTTGCCTACCTCTCCAGGGAACATTGGACAATGTCTGGTGATGTTTTAGGTTGTCACAACAAGGAGGAGGGGAATGGCATGTAGTGGGTAAAGGCCAGAGATGCTCACAAATATCATACAACTCTTATACATGACAAGTCAAAGAGTTTTAATTGGAAAGACAGTGGTTTAGGTGAAGGAAATCTATAATGTGCTCTTGTCTATGGGAGCCATGGCTGATTTCCACAAGTGCTCTTGTCATGTGAACTGTCACCCTAGAGGTCATGGTGGCCTCCTCCACTTGGAAGGCTGAGATCAGAACCCACACATGGGTGTGGAGGCCAAGCCAGGCAAGGACAGCCTAGTCAATCTACCAACAACAGAAAAAGTCACATAGGTGGCAGCAGCAAAATCCTCAGAGAATGTCAAGGAGATCAGGTGAAATCTCAAATTCAAGAGCAGAAAAGTCCAAAGATTGGTGGCAAGGCCAAAAGTCTTGAGTGTGATTGAACCAATGTGGAGGGAGGACAGCTTGTAGCAACAAAGGGTTTGGACTACTAGGAGGTTATCTCTATCTATCTATCTATCTATCTATCTATCTATCTATCTATCTATCTATCTATTATCTATCTATCTATCTATCTATCTATCTATCTATCATCTATCTATCTATCTATCATCTATCTATCTATCATCTATCTATCTATCATCTATCTATCTATCTATCTATCTATCTATCTATCTATCTATCTATC
>NW_023270464.1:16350073-16446942 GCF_011800145.1 Mirounga leonina
ATCTATCTATCTATCTATCTATCTATCTATCTATCTATCTATCTATCATCTATCTATCTATCATCTATCTATCATCTATCATCTATCATCTCTCAGTTATCATCCATCCCTCTGTGGATCTCATTACCTTTTGTCTCTTTGCCCATTCAAGACCAACTCTTACAAAAATGTGGACAATTAGAGTTATGCCAATTATTTTATCTAACAAAAGAAAAATTAGCCTCTGGTTTATACCTTTTCCTATTGCTGCTGTGTACATGGACTCTAAACCTCTGTCTCAGGCAGGTGCTAGGAAGCAGAGGCATCAAAGCTGAGAATGATGTGGTCTCCCTGTTCTAGATCAGCACTTTTTAAACTTCAGTGAGAGGTAGTGAAGGATATTATTAAACAAAGTAAGTCTGGGGTGAGTCCTGAGATTCTGCATTTCTAACAAAGTCCCAGCAGATATAAATGCTGTTCTTCAACAGACCATGCTTTGAGAAGCAGGGTTCTAGATCTTAATTTATTACTTTTTTTTAAACTTGGAATGGGGAGGACAATTTGGCAAAAAGAGGGGATACTAATAGACTATTCCCCTCTATTCCCATTTCACCCACTGTGACCTCCAGCCAGAATGCATAGAAGATAAGGAATTATGCTCAACATCATGATTTTGGCGTGTTAAATAAATATTTTAAGGAGCTAAAATGTGGCTTCAAGCAAATATAAAATAAAAATATGTATCAAAGATTTTCTTCATCATGAAATAATAAGGGAACAGGTAAGATGTTACAGTTATTCAAGGGAGAGTTCACACAATACACATGTATATAAGTGCCATCAGAAACACTGAAATAAATTTATAAATAGATACAGAACTAGTCGATAGTCACAGGATGATAGCTAATTGTATTCCACAGCACGAAATTCATTCACGTTAGCAGAAGCTTTCTACAACTTCCAGATTTATAGAATGGCTCAAAGATGCAGGCCCCTGCAGAATCAGATAACATGGAAGTGTGGTTGAACATCACGCCTAGGAATACCTGTTTCATCCATTCCAAAGTGTTTCCACAATTTTTATTGACATGTAATGAAAAAGACCTTCCCACCCTTTAAGCTCTAACATTGGGTGCATGCTCATGTAGCTTACTATTATATTCTACGTATTCTTTGTCTTCTGGCTCAATTTCGTGTTTTTTGTATTTAAAAAGAAGACACTTACTACACCTTCCTTGTCTCAAAGTTAACTGTGTGTCTGGTCCTCATGAGAAGGCAGATGCCTCTTCTTATACAAGCATGCATCTCCCTTCAGACAAGGCATTTACTGAATGGAACTGAAAAGTGAGTTTTACAACAATACAAATATATATACATGTATAAATGTATATGTAATTATATTGTTTTGTATATTACTCCTGGTATTTAATAATATTTTCTTCAGTTTTGTTTTCTCCAAAGGAAATTGGAAAAACAAACCAGAAATTATAAAAACACAATTCTGTTGGAAAATGTTTTTTGAAAATCCTTAATTATTTTTAATTTCAATTTTTATTCAGAGCTTTTCAAGCAGGTTCAGCTACAGGCAAAGTGATCAAAATGATGAATGAGGTTAAATTTGCTTTGGTTTCCTGCTCAAACTTCACTATGTGCTTTCCCTGGGCTCTTGGAGACTTGGCGCATCCCAGGCCAGGAGGAAATCAGATAAACTCAGTGCATGCCAAGTACACTGCGAACTGACTCTTCTCCCACAATATGACATCTAAAAAATATTCCCAATATTGGTAACTCTTACTCCAAAGGCACAACAAAATTCCAGGGACTTAGGCAGAGGAAACGTTTGAGAAGAGGACAATTTTTTTGTTTGTTTGTTTGTTTGTTTTTTAATTAAGTTCCAAAACTATGTGTGCATGAGCTATCAAGCCATGAAAAGACATGGAGGACACTTAAATGTGTATTCCTCAGTGAGAGAAGCCTATCTAAAAAGGCTACGGACTGTATGATTCCGACTCTATGATGTCCTAGAAAAGAAAAAACTCGGGAGAGAGTGGATGCTGGGGGTTGGAGTAGGGGGAAAGTGGAATAGCAGAGCACAGTGCATTTTTAGCGCAGTGAAAATACTCTGTATGGTACCAAAATGATGGGTACTTATCGTTATACATTTGTCCAAATACATAGAATATACAACAACAATGAACTATAAACCAGGGACTTTGGGTGATGAGGATGTATCAGTGTTGGTTCATCAACTGTAACGAATGGACCGGTCCGGTGGGGATGCTAATAATGGGGGAGGAGCTAGGCTTGTGTGGGCACAGGGGGCATGGGCTAATTCTCTGTATCTTCCCCTCAATTTTGCTTTGAACCCAAAACTGTTCTAAAAATATGAAGTCTTAATTTACAAAAAGTTTTTAAAAGAAGAGCTGCAAGAAACAAAGACAAAAGCAGGAATACAAATTCAGGGGCTGGTTTAATAATGCAGCAAGGTGTCTGGGATCAGACGTAGAGCTGCTCAGAAGTGTTTGGATTCCATTTAAATTTAAGCCTTCCTCCCTGTGCTATTACAGAATGCCCCCAAACTTATTCCTCTCTCTAGTTCCCTCCCACATAACCTCCTCCATGCTATATGGTGATAGAGCAAAACCACAGCTCTGATCCTACCTCAGCTTTTCCGGAGCTCTCTGAGATGAAGGTCAGACTTCAGCCTGGGAACTAGAGCTCCTCCATGTGGGGCTGCCCTGCTCCTCCCCGGCTCTTCCAGCCCCAAGAAACCAAGGCTCACTCCCAAGTAATCAGTGCCTGTGGGGCTCCCATGTCTCTCCATGTCATTCTTCTGGCATTTCTGTACCTTGTGCACCTCTCTTCTCCTCTCCACCTACAAAATTCCCACTTCTCTGCGAGAGACACCTCAACTGTCAGCTCTTGTGCTGGTCAACCAGGCTTAGTAAGGTACTCCTTCCCTCCCCTTCTATTCACATAGTAATTTTCATATTTGTAGTAATTTCTAAATGTACATATAAATACCCTGTCTTAGTTTTAAAAAATCTGCTATAACAAATCACCCTGTAAGCAACAAGCATTTATTTCTCATAGTTCTGGAAGTTGGAAGTCCTAGATTGGGGTGGCAGCGTGGTTGGGTTCATGATGAAGGCCTTCTCCCTGGTTTTAGACAGCTGCCTTCTTACCCTATCCTCACATGATGGAAAGATAGCTAGTTAGCTCTCTGGCCTCTTATTATATAAAGGCACTAATGTCATTCACAAGGGTTCCACTGTCGTGACTTAATTACCTCCCAAAGACCCCACCTCCTAATAGCATCATATGGGGATTAGGGTTGCAACATATGAATTTGGGGGAAACACACTCAGTCCATTGCACCCTTTTATCTTACTTAATCATATACAACTTTGTCTTTTTTTCCTTTGAAAACTATACTATGCCTTAATGGCACATCTGTCTTCTTCACTTTCCTGGTATAGGATTTGGCCTATCACTATGCACTCAATAAAAGGGAATGAATCATCAAAGTACAGGTTTTTTCCTGGCACTGAGCTCTGCGCTATAGAAGCCACACTGCAAGGAGATGGGCAAGTCACTGACTTTGTGACTTGCAATATAATAAAGAAGAGGCCGAGAATTACTAATACTGTGGAGTATTTTGGTCTAGAAACACTAAAGCCAGTGATTTAGAAATTATCTCAGGTGAGCTCAAAGTAAGAATTTAATAAAGTGTTTTAGGGTATTGGGTCTCCCATATGATATGTTTAGGTTGCAGACAAGTCAAAAAACAAATGACAAAACAAAACAAAAAATGTTACCTCTAAGGAGGGGTGTGTGTGTGTGTGTGTGTATGTGTGTATGAGAGCCTTATTCATGTCAATGCTACTGGAAACTATTAATTTTTAGGCCATTTCTCTCTTTTATTATCATTTTCGTCTGAACAAATACCAAGCGTATAGTGTTTTGTTTGTTTTGGACACTGTGTTCAAGATTGTTGCTTTTTTCAATATTCTACAGTTTTGTCTTTCCAATTCTCATTGATTTGTCACCTCCTGAGGGTGAAAAGGATTCACTTCAAGAACACTGAAGAAGGAGATGCAATAGAGAGCCTATTTAAATTAGTGAGGAGCACATTCAGGATATGTTTCTGAGACAACCACCTAGCTATTTAGAGCCAAATAAGTGTGATATTGTGACTTTTAATAAAAAATACATATTTGGCCTTTCTCCAGTTTCTACCACAGAGGTTCTAAAATACTTGGAATTCTCTAAGTGGTGAGAGAGCTAAAGATGTTTTTGTTATGTTAATGAAGTGACTTTCGGAGTGTCCCCTATGTCACTTAAGGATGGGAACTGGTTGCCATGGGAAACAACCTTGTGACTGGAGGGTTGGAACTTGCAGATTCACCCCCTTATCTCTGGGGAGGAGAGAGGCTGGAGGTTGAATCAATCACCAATGACCAATGATTTAATCAATCATGCCTTGGAAATGAAGCTCCCATAGAAACCCAAAAGGATGGGGTTAGGAAAGCTTCTGGGTTGGTGAACACCTAGATATTTGGGCAAAGGGGCACCCCTTGGAAAGGACATGGAAGCTCCTCACCCTTTCCCTCTACCTTGTCCTATGCATCTCTTCCCTCTGGCTGCTCCTGAATTTTATCTTTTTATAAGAAACTGGTAATCTAGTAAGTAAAATGTTTCTCCAAGTTCTGTGAGCCTCTCTAGCAAATCAATCAGAACCCAAGGAGGGGGTCATTGGAAACTAATCTATAGCTGGCAGGTCAGAAGCACAGATGACTGGTGGCTAAAGAAGAGGGTGGCATCCTACAGGACTGAGGTAGGTAGTGTCAGAATTGAGTTAAATTGTAGGACACTCAGCTAGAATTGGAGAGTTGCTTATTGGTGTGGGAAAACCCCTTCCTGACCCCCAAGGTGGACTTGGTGACCAGAAACTTTATAAGGTTAAATCCTTATCTCATACTAGACCAGAAACTTTATAAGGTTAAATCCTCATCTCATACTTTATATCAAATTTAATTACTGATGTATAACATAAAATATAAAATAATATAAAAATATAAAATATAAAATAATTAAAATAGATATTAGTAAAAAATAATTAGTAAAAATAAAATAAAATAGATAATAGTGAATTTTTATACACCTGAAGTGTGAAAGGTCTATCTAAGTAAGGCTATCCAGTACAGATAAAAAATAAAAATATTTATGAATTTAGATATGTAAATTAGAATTTTCTATGCAAAACTCCATCATAATGTAAAATGCAGAGAGTATAACAAAGTAGGAGAGGCATATGAGTAGGGTGGTGGGGAAGAAGCTGTGTTTGAGAGAGTGGAAGTCAGAGGGAAAGGGGGAAATAGAGCACAGAAAATTTTTTCAAGAAGTTTGGTTGTACAGAGAGAGAGAGAACCTAGAGAGAACTTTGGAGGGAGATGTGGAATGGGGGAAGTCTTCTTTTAAAAGAAGAGTCTTTTTTTTTTTTTTAGGAATAAAAACTTATTATCATTTTACTGAAAGGCTTTTGACTATTCATTCCTATATCCATAAACAAATTTTAAAATCTTCATTAACTAGTTTGTATAGTAAATTCAAGGCAGAATTGTGAACCCACTTTCAGTTTACAGTTCAGTGCATCTATTACCCTTTTTTAAAAATTTTTAATAAAAGGAGAGTCTTAATGTTTAAAAGCAGTTGGGAGAATCCAACTGAGGGGCTGAGGACCACATCACCATACTTAATGGGACCTCTTCAGTCCTCACCTAACCTGTCCACAGCTTTCAACACTGTTCATTCTCCTTCTGGAAACACTTTTCCTGGCTTCCAGGGCACAACATTCTCCATATTTCTTTTCATCCTCTGGCTTCTCCTTCTCAGTAACCCTGGCAGGTACATCCTCCTGCACATAGCCTATCTGAATGGAGTTCCTCCAAGCTATGACAGAGGTCCCATCTTTCCTCATGACAACTCTGCAAGACAATCATGTCCACATCCCTAGCTTCAGGCACCATCTAAATGCTGATGACTCAAAGATGTTTTTTATCCAGAGCCTCTTCTCTGAACTTCTCACCATATATTTGACTAGCCACTCAAAATCTCCATTTGGAGACCTGCCACATGGATCTTATTATGTCCAAATCAGAACCAAACTTTGAAAGTCTTTGTACCCCAACCCAGCCATCTTCTGGTATTATTTTTGTGAATGACATTTGAATCTATTCAATCTCATAGGACAGAAAACTAGGAGCCATTCTTATTTTCATTTCCTTCATTTCCTGACACCTAACTCCTCCCTAAATGCTCCTTCATTTCCTGACACCCAACTCCTCACTAAATGCTCACTTCATTTCCTGACACCTAGTTCCTCACTAAATTGATTTAGTCCCCTAAACAATCTTGAAATCTGTACAGACATCTCTATCCAATAACCTAGTTAAAGCTCTCAGCTACTCTTGCTAGAAAAGCTGATAATAGTAACAGATATTGCTTCCAAAAAACTGTCCATCTGGCAGCTGGGAGATCTTTTTTTTTCCGGGGGAGCCGGGGGAGGACATGGGCAGAGGGAGAGGGAGAGAAAATCTTAAGCAGGCTCCACGTCCAGCCCAGAGCCCAATGCAGGGCTCAATCTCACAAACCTGAGATCATGATCTGAGGTGAAATCAAGAGTTGGAGGCTCCTCAGCTGAGAGATGGTTTTAGCGATTTCCCATTGTTCTGAGAATCATGACAAGATTCTGAAGTTGGCCCTGCGTGATCTACCAATTTCTCTATTCTTCTCTTGCTTTACACTCCAAGCTGCTCTCTGAGCTTGGCCACACTGGTCTTGTTTTAATTTTTCAGAAGTGCAATAATCCCTGCAGCTATGATTCTTTTCGTGTGCTAGCCCTTCTATCTGGAATGCCCTTCTCCCACACAGCCCTCCCTACCTGCCTCTCATCCCCTGTCACATCTCAGGTCCATCATCACCTTCTCAATGACCTGATGAGTTTAAATCACGTTTCTATGTGGTATGTTGTCCAAGAACATATCACATTTCTTCATGGGATTTATCTCAGTCTGTTATTATTCAGTTATTGGTGTGATTACCTATATACTTGATTTACACCTATCTTCCCCACTAGTGCATGAATTTCCTGAAAGAGCCTTGCTTGCTCTTCTAACAAATAAGTGCTACAGTGACCAGCACAAAATAAGACTGTAGTAAATGATGAATGTACGAATAAGTGGATAAATAAATGAATCAGTGAAATAATGAGCCAACCTTAGACAAAACTGCCAAATACCTCTATGCTCTATTCACTTATATGCAGAATCATAATGAAGATAAATTGAGAAAATATTTGTAAAAATTAATAACTTAAATTGCTGAAAGCACCATTTAACCTAAATGGACATGTTGCTGATGGCTTGTCTTCCCATTCTCCCTCTCCATGAAGTACACTTGACAGAGCTCCAAGCAAACATTGTCCATTCACAATTGTAAGCTAGAGCATCTGCAGGCTGGCCCATGATCCTGACTTCCACAAGGTTCATTGTTTAGGTTTTTAAAGCTTAACATGACATTGAGAACAATACTTGGTTGATTTGATTATTTCTAATCCTTTCCAATGTTTAGAGTAAGCAGAATTCACAAGCTTAAAAAATCTTTTTCAACTAGGAATCTAGGGAATAGGATCTTATTCCAAAAGACATTTGTTTCAATGTCAGGGTGTGGAGCAGACAGAGCTGAGTGTTTAAGGCCAAGTCCATCTGTGTGTTTTAGTGTCCAGATCATGTATTTGAACACCCACACCCTGACACACACATACTCACACCCCAAAACAAGGGGAAAACAATAAACCCTGGGTGGCTCCTGTGTCTGGGGATTAAGCAACAAGAGTCTTTTCTGAATGTTAATCTTGGGAGCTACCAGGTGACCCTGCCTTTCTGAAGGTCCTGACCAATGATGTAGGGAAAAGGATTTAGTATTTTAGCAAAGAAATGCTGATGGTTTCTTGATTGTCATTCTGTTTCTACTCTTTAACTTTGAGCCACACCTGCAAGAAAGTTAATGAATCTCAAAATCATCGAAAATGCCTGAGGACCATAAGACAGACATCAGAGTGGTGTTCGCCATTTTTTCCGGTTTATTTTCTCTGTTGTTCAGATTTAGTGAACTTTAGTGAAAAATTCTCAAATTTAATGATTTTATCTTCTGTCATCTCCACTCTACTATTGAGCTAACTGGCAAGTTTTTATGTTATTGTATTTTGTGGTTCCATAATTTCCATTTTGTTCTTTTTTATAACACCTATTTCTTTGATGAGATTTTCTTTTTAAAATTTGTTCTAAGAGAATCTGTAGTTGATTATTGAAGCATTTTTATGATGACTGTTTTTAAATCCTTGTCAAATAATTCCAGCATCTGATTTATCTCTGTGTGGTGCCTGTTGATTGCTTTTTCTCTTTCAAGTTTCAATTTCCTTGGCTCTTGCATGATGAGTACATGAGGTATAATTTTCTATTGTATCCTGGACATTTTGCCTATTATTTTAAGAGACTAGGGGTCCTCTTCAAATCGTTTATGTTACCTGGAAGTTGCCTGTTTCGGTTTAGCATATAGGTCTTGGCCAGCTTTTGTGGGCTGTGGTTCCAGTGGTGATAGACTCTTCCCCTACCTCTGGCTGCCTCCCTAGATTACTTCTTATTTATGTTACTTTTATATTCCGATTGTCTTATTTATTGTCAGATATAATTAGTTCTGAGCATTTGTGACTTTCTGCCACTGCTTTCTTCTTAACATGGAGAAACCAAAATGTCCCATACTGAAGATTGCCTCTACCTCAGAGGTCTTCGAGGTTGAGTGGAGTGAAGTGTTTACTACCATGGATATCTTTGGCTGCATCATCTACATATCTCCAAAGTAGAGAAGCAAGAAAATTTTGTTCAGACATTGTTGATGGTTCTGATCACTTCTAGTGCTTTTATGGGTTGTAAAGCTGGGAACTACCTGATGTGATACCTCAGGGAACTGTGTATTCTGGAAAACTTGGCTTCTTTTTCAATGACCACAGAGCCAGCAGCCACCAACCTTTCCTTTCTTTGAGTGCTACTGGTGTATTTTTGTTGCAATTTTAAAGCCTGTCCAAGGCACTGATTTTTAGGTCTTCGAAGAAGGAAAATTTTGAGATTTGGTTTCTCTTTGGCCTCCTGAACCACTAGTTTGTGAATCACATTAGCCTTATAAAATTTCATGCTCTCTTTGTGGATTGTATAAGGACTATGATCATTCTGTCACACAGAGATGATGTGGGAAGCTAATATTTACTAAATAAATCGTCCATGGCAGGTTCTAGAAATTGTGGGTACTTGATATCCATTATTTTATTTTGAAGTCACACAGTGTATTTAGCAGATATTCTTACTGCCATTTTAGGGACAAGAAAATAAAGGCTGGAAGAGACTGACATGTCTACCCGCTACACAGCTGGTGAACAAGGACTCCAGCTCAGGGCTATGTGACTTTATGTAACTGCTATTTCCACCCACTAGGATCCTCTAGCTGACCTTAGTGCCATGGGCATCTGACTGAAATGAGGCAGGGAAATCAAGTTGTATCTATCTGAGCATCGCCAATTCTATGAAGATAATATATTTCATCCATTCACTCACTAGAGATCATTTAAGGACCATTCAGGGTTAAAACGGTAGCTTTCTGGTAAAATAACCCAAAGTGAAAAGAAGCGAGAAAGGCAGTATTAATCATATTACGGATGACAAATGAAGGAATGAGTGATGAAGGGGACAATCTTTCAAGAAGTTTCTGGCAGGTAGAGCTGACTGCCTTTGACTTCAGTCCACATATTCAGAACGAGAGTTGTGAATAGAGATGTTTGCGAGGTGAAGCATAATGATGTTGGCTTCAAGCGTTCCTTCTTTGGGGAACAATGGCAAAATGATCTGGAGGGGTAGTTTGCAGTGTACAAAATCCATGACCAGCTGAAAGCTGGGGTAATTCTTCAACGTGGCACCACAGGGCTGTCACATTGATAGCTCACAGATCCTGGATCTTCTGCTTTGAAAGAAGGTTAAGCTTTGGCCCAATGGGGTGCTATTAGCACAGAAAATGAAGCTCACTGACATAAGAGTTTCCATCACTGCTCTTCTCAGGAAAAGTGCTCTTTTCCAGCCGCACCTCTTGTTGTCTCTCATTTTCACGACAGAAAGTTCCGCATTAGTCACCAAGGCACGTTTTTGCCCGTGAGCTCTGGTGGTTCTCCCAATTTGGGTCCTCAGGGTTGTAATGAAGCCAGACACTGTGGAGTGAACCCTAATTCCTCAGAGTTTGGATGGCTGTTCATGGAGAATTTAGCGCTGACTCAACAGATAGGCATCAACATGTTCCTTGAGCAGGGACAGGAAAAATTGAATCAAGCACCTATGAAAAACCTTGAAGCCTTTCCCTATTTGTACAGGAATATATAGAAAATTGACAGAAGTCCAACATATTTCTCCAAACAAATATCATGCAGCGTTTCCAAAACTGGAATCCCCATTGTAAGAAAACACAGTGAAATGTAAGGCACCTGTCTCTGGGTTTTCTGGGATCATGGACAACTCTGCTTTTCCTTGGCCTGTGTGTTTTCCAAATTTTCTGCAATGATACTATTTATAGGAGGGTGTAAAAGGAGGCAGGTAATGGGAGGAGAATCAGATAGCTTCAAATCTCACTATCTACTACTCCTCAATTCTATCTTGGTGGCTAAAGCCCAACATCCATCAGTGTAGACCTATCGGTTGACAAGACCAAATTTAAATAAATAAATAAACAACAAATAATGATAGGAATTTGCTCTTCAGTTTTGATAACAAGAAGCAAAACGAGGCCTGTAGCAAATGGAAGAAGCTAAATACGAGGGAACAGTGGAAGAAACAGCTCCAGGGAGGGCATAGCGGAAATGATGTCTGGTGCACTTATATGTCATGGCAATCCTGCAGGTTCCACCCCCTTGCATGTAACTGGTTCTAGAATGGGTCTCTCATCCAATTCTGACCTAAGAGACTAGAATCTATCAGCCCAAGGGGGAGGATAACTCCCAGGTTGCCAGAGCAGAGACCCATAAAGAGCTTCATGATATCAGACAAGCCCCGATCAACCACCTGCCTTCCTGTTTTGTGAAAAAATGCCAGTCATCATTGTTTGAGCTGATTTGAGGTGTGCTCTATTATTCCCTGCCCAGAGTGTTTTCTGTGCATGAATGCCAAAGCAAACTTCCCCTTCCTCACAGTTTTACCTAAGGATGGGTTTCCTTTGCAATGCTATCATACTTGTGCTTATTTCCTTTTGTAAAAATTGGGGTAGTGGACCTACGGTGCTGGGATAGTCCTTCAGAATTGGGCCTATAGTGTTACTGCCCATCTTTAGGATGAGTTGAGTCTTAATGACCCTGCTTTTGACACAGTCTGTTCTAGGCAAGGTGACATGGTCTTGTATAAGGCAGCTCTCTGCTTCAGGAGGTAATTCCCAGGAGGGCTGACAGCTGAGGTCTGTCTTCTAGCAGCACTCTTAGGTGAGGGAAAAGGTCTTGTAGGCCTCACAGAAGTCTTGGTGGCTTAGCACAGTGTTCACTATAAATATTGCTAAATATGAACATGATAATATTCAGAAAAATGCAAGTAATTCCTTGTTCTAGAACAAATGAAGGTGCAGGTGGGGAACGACAAGAGATGATATTAAAGGGACTTAAGCAGGAGTCAGGTCATGAGGTTTCTTATATATTAGGTTAAAGAAAATAAGCTTGACCATGAAATCTGTGTAGGACCATTTTTTCCCCTTTTATTTTACTGTGATCATTGTGATTACTGCAATAAATGCAATAAAACACATTTTTAAAAAATTAAAAAAAAAATTGGGGTAGTGATTCCTATATCTTGGCACTTTGTCCTCACCTGTTTTTCTATTTGTTATTCTTCTTCAAGAAACAGTTCCATGTTCTAATTTTCTTATGTCTGTGCATTGTACATAGCAAAAACAATGTGATTTATTGCCTTTAGCTGGAGGATTATGTGCATCAACCACATATTAGCATACTAACTTATTTTTGACCAGCTGAGTCCATTGAAATGGGAATTTTTTTTTGTTTGAAGAATCTTGTGTCAATCTTGCTGGGGGCGGGGGGAATACTGGCACGCGATCTGCAATAAGGGGACACACACACACATGGTTAGTACTTTTTCTGTTTTCTTGCCAATTTTAAAATTTTGAGTTATCTAATAAAATACAAAAAAAAAAAACCCGCAGAGAAAAATATAAAAATGCCTTGTGTATCCAACTTAACAAATATTAACATTTTGCCAAGTTCACTTAAAGTGTTTCACATTTAAAAAAAATTAAGAGATTAAGTAGAGAGTGAAAGTATTTTCCTCCTCAGACCCATGTCTCTATTTCCTTTCCCAAAAGTAACTATAATGAAGCATTTCTTACAAACATTTTATTTTATATATATATCCCTACGAATAAATTATAGTATCACTCTGTTCTTTTTTTACTGATGCATAAAAGTACTTTAATGTGCATACTAATCTTCAACCTGCTATATGTGCTGTACATCTATTCTGTCCGTTTATAATTATCTTTCAAGTTTTATTACAGTGCCTGACTGCCTTCCCTCCTTCCTTCCCTCTTTCCTTCCTTCTCTGTTTCTTTTTCTCTCTCTCTTTCTCTGTCTCTGTTTCTCTGTCTCTCCTTCTCTGTAGGGATATCTTTCATTTGATTCATTAAACTTGTTTATCTCTTAATTTGTAGCTTGGGTTTGTTTTGTCTTGTCTAAGAATGCTTTTCCTATCTCAAAATCAAATACATCTTTTTTTTCACATTTTCTTACAAATTTTTAGAATTTTAAGGGGGATTTGTGTGTGTGTGTGTGTTTATTTCAAGGATCTTTTTACAAACCTTTTACCTATGATTTTATTGTTTATTTCTAATTAACAGGATTGTGAGCAGAACATATCATGTGTATGATATTGATACTTCAGTTTATCAAACTTTTCTTTATGGCCTAATATAGAGTCAATTTTTTTTAAAAGTTACATATGGACTTGAACAGAATGTGGTTTCTATTTGTTGGTTAGAAAGTATATTTATGTATATAAATTATGTGTTTGTGAATTTATGTATAAATACATACAGTTATATATTAATATATATATGTTACATATTATCTATAAAACACAAGCAAAATATTATATAGATACACATATATATGTATGTATATATATTATAAATTGATATTTAGATCTATACACATGCACACAAACAGTTGTTAGAAGTGTTTTTCAATTTTTTTACTGCCCTACTAATTTTTTGTCTATCAGTTTCTGAGAGGTGTGAATTGAAATGTACTTTTGGGGGTGCCTGGGTGGTTCAGTTGGTTAAGCAACTGCCTTCGGCTCAGGTCATGATTCTGGAGTCCCGGGATCGAGTCCCGCATCGGGCTCCCTGCTCGGCGGGGAGTCTGCTTCTCCTTCTGACCCTCCCCCCTCTCATGTACTCTCTCTCATTCTCGCTCTCTTAAATGAATAAATAAATCTTAAAAAATTTTTTTTTAAAAGAAATGTACTTTTGGAATTGTGTATCTGTCAATTTCACCATGTAATTCTGTAATTTTTTTTTCACTACCTATTTTCAAGCTATATTTTTAGATGCAAGCAATTTCGTATTTTCTGTATCTCTGTAATGATCATCACTTTTATCTTACCATAAAAACTTTATCCCTATTTATAACTTTCAATACTCTTTACCTTCAATTTTATTATTCTAATATTTATTAATGTAATCTAACATTTAATATAATCAAATTTATTAATCTAATACCATTGCGATAACAGCTTTTTTTGATTAGTGTTTGTTTAGCATGTACTTTCCTACCATGATATTTTCAACTGTCTATGTTATTTTGCTTTAGGTATGTTTCTTGTCAGCAATAATAGATTTGATTCTGATCTCACCCATTTCCCATGTTTTGTTCATTATTGTTGTAGTCTCACCTTGTTTTCCTTTCTCAAAAGTCATTATTCGTTTTTATAACCAAGCAGTGTTAACATATTTAACAGTTTATTTGGTCTCTTTTTTTTTTTTTGTATGCCACTCTTTTATGTTGAACTTCCTTCTCTCAGAGATTATATTTCATTGTCTAAAAAGTCACGATTTTCCTCATCCCATTGCGGGTTCTGTGCTTCGAAGTTGATAGTTATTGATCTTCAACTTCTGCATCCTGTATTAGCCTATTAAACCTGAATCGGGTTGACATAGCTAGCAGGCACTTTTGAATGTGTCCCAGCCAGGGGCCCTATACCTTTCATTAAAACAAGAGTTTTTGTTTTAATATTTTTGACTTGGGTCACTGTACTATATTAGTAGTCTGAATTCAGAATTCATACATACTTATGGTCCTGGCCAGGCTGCCTCTTTTCCTCCCTGGGCCTTGGGAGGCAGGCATGTTTCTTTGCCAAGGACAGGAGTCCTCACCCTGGGCAGCAGGGAGCCCACCCCCATGCTGTTCAGGCCTGTCCCATTCCCTGGGTACCACCATGAGACCACTGGTTTGCATTTCTACACATCATTGACTCCAAGTTGCCTCTCCAATTCTTGTTCTTTGGGATTGCCTTTTGTGGAGGGTTTAAATTTCTGTATACATTTAACAATTTTTATTTTATTTTATGTTTTAGTTTTTCCATGTGCTTGAAATGAAAAAGAGAATTTCCCCTGGCAGTTCAATCTGCCTAATTGACCACGGGTCCCTTCGGCCTCCTCCATGTTAGCCTATAACTCTCTCCTCAGAATCCGCTACTTACTGGGGTCAACAGCTGAAGATGGGAGAGACCCTCATCACCCTGCCTATTGTATGTGTGACTTTCACTTCCCCACTCACTGAGAAGTGGGGGCATACAAAGATCGGCTATGTCCAGAGTGTCCCTACATGAGACTGGACCCTTGGGCTGCATGCCCACTATAAGGACTCCAGGCTACTACTACTGAGGCACACATGAGATAAGGCCAACATTACCCACACCCTCCAGACCCTTCCATCCTGAGTGTTTTGGAGTCTGTGGAATACCATGCAGGACCTCACCTCCTCCTTGCTTCAGTGAATCTCTGCATGCACTCCTACGCATAGCATTCAAGGACCCTAATCTGCTCCTTTGGGCCATAGGGAACTTCTTATAGGACTATGGAATGAATATTTGTTTCCCCCCAAAATACACATGTTGAAACCCTAATTTCCAATATGATAGTATTTGGAGGTAATTACATCATGAAGGCAAACCCTTATAATGGCATTGGTGCCCTTATAAGAAGAGACAGGGGAGAACTTGCTTCCTTTCTCTGTGACCCACCATGTCAGGACACAGCAAGAAGGTGACTGTCTGCAAACCCTTCTCTAGAACTGGCATGCTGGTATGCTTATTGCAGATTTCTCTGTCTCCAGGATGGTGAGAAATAAGTACTTGTTACGTAAGCCCCCAGTCTATGCGGTTCTGGCATAGCAGCCTGGACAAACTAAGATGTATAATTTCTGGAAAGCAGTATCATCTCCTTCACCAGTGTGCCTCTCCATGTGCCCAGCTGACCTCCCCATCCCTGTCTTAGAAAGTTTGCACTCAGCTTGCCAGACTGATTTCAGGCACCACCATTTCCATCTCTCAAAACTTCCTGGCCTTCTTGTACCACAGCCAGGCGGTGATTAGCATTCTCTCCTGTCCAAGGCACCTTTTACCTCATACAGACACACAAACACACACACACACACATACACACACACACGTATGTATGTATTTATATAGATAGAGAAATATACATATATAGAAATATATATATGTTTATTAATACTTTCCCTGCCACCCCAATACAAGTATAAGTAATTGAGGACAGAGAATGTGTATTAGTTGGTTTCATGTCCCAGACACCTGTCATGGTCTCTGGTGCAAGGCTGATATTCAGGGAAGGCATGTTAAATGAATAAGGGTGTTTGTGTGAACAAAGACTTCTGTTTCCTTTCTGATCTCCATCTGGGGTACAGCCTTTCGAACACAGGGCCCTAGATCCCTGCTCCCACCTCAAGTAACCATGAACCCTGAACTTCAGTTCAGTCAGCTAATAGCCCTAATCATGGACTCTTCCTGACAGTACAGTCCATGAAATCATTCATTGTATCTCAGCTGGAGCCTGGGCTGCATCTATTCTTAGGGTTCAGGCTTATCTCTCTATATGTCAGGTAATCAATAGAGTAGGAGTAGCTCAGGTAAATTTAGATAAGAGGGTGTACAAACTTCTGGAACCCATGAATGTGACCTTCTTTTGAAAAAGGGTATTTGCAGCCATAATAAAGGATCTTGAGATGAGGGGATGATCCTGGATTATCCAGTGGTCCCTGAATCCAATGACAAGGGTCCTTATAAGAGGAAGGCAGAGAGATATTTGAGACAGATGGAAGAGAAGATACAAAGAAGAGGAGAGGCAGTGTGATCTTGTGTGATCAGGTTGATGCAGTTGCCCAACAGCATCTGACAGCTGGAAAAGGCAAAGAATGGGTTCTTCCAGAATGGAACCTCCAGAGGGAATGTAGTCCTGCTCAGACCTTGAGTTTGGACTCCTGGTCTTCAGAACTGGAAGAGAATAAATATTTTAAGCCACCAAATTTGCGATGATTTGTTACATCAGCCCTAAGAAGCTCATGTAATCCTCCATCCAAGAGGATGGACAGTCCAAAATTGGAGTCCACTCGTTGGCACCATGTTACCACTCTGGCTTCTCAGAGGCAACTGTGGCGGTCCTCTCCACCAGCCATGGATGCCATATCCAACCATATGCTCACCATCTCATTTGACTTGGGTCTCAATTACAACAGCTCTGAGTGGTCATTCTTCCCAGTCCAGTCTTGCCAGAGCCATGTTCCCCAAGCAGGTCCCAGTGGCTGGGTCAATATGGTAGCATTGTCTCACTGTACCCCTCAAGCAGTCACCTCATTTTGATAGCCTAATCCCTTCTGGAGAGTCATGTCCACTGTCTTGGTGAGCTTCACCTCACAGGCCTCATTTCAGTTACCTTGAGCCTCAAGGAAGGGATCTGGGTCTTGAACTCATTCCATCAGAAGGTCATAGTGTTGCTATTTAAATTTGCTCCATCTCCTTCTGCAACCTCTAATTTGTCTGCATTAGTGGGTATGGAGATTGGGGGAGGCGTGGGGGCAAGACCCCATCGGCCAACTCAGGCCCCAGAGCAAAATGACTTGCTCTACATTTAAGAAACCAGAGAACCCGTTCTGCTACTTTTTCTGAAACAAAAGAATTGCTGGAGAGAGAAAGTCTCTGCCTCTATGGAGTTTTAAATGACACTCTTGCACTTTAAAAAATGTGCCACAGAGAACATAGTAACTGAGAACAATGAGCAGGAGGACCTCACTAGTTGAAGAAATAAGAAAACTTGATTCTAAGCAAATGTTAGAGATTCCCTGAGGACTCCCTTAGTCATTTGGGAAGGACATAGAGCATGTCCAGAAGACCCAGATTAGGGGGATGTACGTGGGAAGAGCAGTTATTATAGGGTGGCGAGGACTGGAGAAGTCTGAGCACATATTCGTTCCTTTGTCCAGATGTTTATTGAAGACCTAACATGTGACAGGCATTTGCCAGTGGCTAAAGGAAAATGCATACCCCATGTACTGAATTAGAACTGGTCTCTGCCCTTACAAATGGAGGCAATAATTTGAAGTATGAGTTATTAAACATTACAGATATTATGATAGAAGACTGTACTGGGTACAGTGGGAACAAGATAAAGGGAAGTAGAAAATGTATGGGAGAACAACGCTAGTTCATGCACTCTCAGTGGGGGTTATATAATCCCTAAGGTGGCAAAAATTGGTTCTTGGGGAGGGAGAAGCAGAAAATTCTTAGATATTACAATAGCTTGTGGCTTCCAAAGGATTGCATTACATAAACAGATATATAGCACATTTGTGTTATTAAAATTTTATAGGGTGGCAATTAGGAGAAAAAATGTCTTAAAAGTCTCCTTGGGAGAACAATAATGAATAAAAATGGTTGGAAAACACTGTACTAGGTCAATCTTTTTAAGAAGGCTCTTCCCTCCCCCCACCCCGCCTGCCCGACGATGTGGGAGGAGGAGGCAGAAGAGCAGCATGAGCAAAGACCTCGAGGGGTGAGAGGGAATGGTGTTTCTGAGCTAGCAGGGATTCTCCACGCAGATTAATCTCATTGGAGAACCAATACCAAAGACTGTATTAAGCAATGAACTTGGGAAGCAGATGGGCCTGATTCCACCTTGGCATCTCTCAGAGGAGTTGGGGCTGCTGTGTTGGATCCAAGGTCAAGACATATACCAATAGCAAGACCTGGCAGTGTCAACAAGTCCTGCTGCCAAGGTTTTCCCCTGGGCTTTGACCTCTTTGACATTGATATTGGCTGGTCCAGACCAGGTTAGCTTTGGGTTACTCCCAGCAAAGTTCTGGTCTTTCTATTTCCATTAGTTCATACTCTGCTCTGGACCAATGTCTTTCCCTCCTGCCCTGTCTGCAGGAACTCCCAGCAGGCTTTACGACTCGGAAGACCCTAATCCTGGTTTGGACAGGATATGGGACTTTCAGTGCTAAAACCAGGACAGTCTCAGGCAAACCCAAATGGTTGATGACCCTATTTAGGACCAAGGTTATACCTTTTCGACCTTCAACAGGTAGGTACAGCTAATGGGCAGCTAAGCATCTTTCCCCTCACAGCCTATGCCCAACTATTTAAGCACCTGTTACTGCTTACAGCAGTGAGTCTCAGCCTTGACTACATATTATAATCACCTGGAAAACTTTTAAAACTCCTGCTGCATAAGCCTCACCCTAGAACAATTAAATCAGAATCTCTTGGATTAGAACCAGGCATCCATATTTTTTTAAAGCATCCCAGATGATTTCAGTATATAGCCAAGATGAAAAACACTGGTTTAGAGCAACAGCAGTGAAAAACTATTCGAGTAAGGTAATCACATTGAGTTGGCTCTAATTTGGAGGGACTATAGGGTTTTTTTGTTTTTGTTTTGTTTTTAACCTTGATGGTTTCACACATATGTCTCCATATAAGGGTCATGGGTACTTGGGTCTGTCAATATTTTGGGAATTAGAGCCATTAAATCAAGAGTTAAAATTGAACTAAAATGAGATGTAGAAATAATTTCTTTTTAGCATCTGTATGCATCTGGTTTTTGTCTGCATGGGTTCCTTTCTGGCAGGTCAGAACCAATGGAACAGGGCAGTCTCAGTTTGTGGGAGCTTTGTCACACGGAGAGGATCTCAGATTTAAATTCAACCAGTAACACTTAAAACTAATGGCTCACTGCTGTTAGCAGCTGGTAGACTTCTCTGAATTTGGCATGAGTAATCTAAAATCATTCCCATCAATAACCTGCCCTGGGGGTGCCTCAAGGTGTCCGTAGGGATGCTGTCTCCATTTAGAAGGATTACCCATCCATCTGAATGGTTAGCATGCATAGAGCTGCTTGCTAACATATGAAAGAAATAAAATAAGGAACTGGTTTGCAGCTGAGTTTAGATTCACAAAAAAATGTCAGCTTTCAGAACGTCTATGAAGGCATTGAGTAGCCATTGGCCGTAGGCCCAGGGACTATTTCTAGGACCTTCCATAAAGTTAACATTTTTATGGGCATTTTTATTTTTTATTATCTAATGATGGCCTAAAGCAAATAAGAAGCAACCATAGCTCCCTGTAGCCACAAATATATCTGAGGTGAGATTAAGTCTGAGTCAAGGGGTATTCAAAAATACTTTTCCTAACGATATTCTTTACTAATGCGTCTTAAGTGGAAAAACAACACAGTTGTGCTTATTGCCCTCTATGACTATTTTGTAATGGGGATAATATCTTTTTTTTTTATTCTTATGTTAATCCCCATACATTACATCATTAGTTTTAGATGAAGTGTTCCATGATTCATTGTTTGTGCATAACACCCAGTGCTCCATGCAGAATGTGCCCTCCTCAATACCCACCACCAGGCTAACCCATCCTCCCACACCCACACCCCTCCCCTCTAGAACCCTCAGTTTGTTTTTCAGAGTCCATCGTCTCTCATGGTTCGTCTACCCCTCCGATTTCCCCCCCTTCATTCTTCCCATCCCGCTACCTTCTTCTTCTTTTTTTTTTTCTTAATATATATTGCATTATTTGTTTCAGAGGTACAGATCTGAGATTCAACAGTCTTGCACAATTCACAGCGCTTACCAGAGCACATACCCTCCCCAATGTCTATCACCCAGTCACCCCATCTCTCCCACCCCACCCCCCACTCCACCAACCCTCAGTTTGTTTCCTGCAATTAAGAATTCCTCATATCAGTGAGGTCATATGATACATGTCTTTCATGTTTGACTTATTTCGCTCAACATAATACCCTCCAGTTCCATCCATGTCGTTGCAAATGGCAAGATCTCATTCCTTTTGATGGCTGCATAATATTCCATTGTATATATATACCACTTCTTCTTTATCCATTCATCTGTCCATGGACATCTTGGCTCTTTCCACAGTTTGGCTATTGTGGACATTGCTGCTATAAACATCGGGGTGCACGTAGCCCTTCGGATCCCTACTTTTGTATCTTTGGGGTAAATACCCAGTAGTGCATTGCTGGATCATATGGTAGCTCTATTTTCAACTTTTTGAGGAACCTCCATACAGTTTTCCAGAGTGGCTGCACCAGCTTGCATTCCCACCAACAGTGTAGGAGGGTGCCCCTTTCTCCGCATCCCCGCCAACATCTGTCGTTTCCTGACTTGTTAATTTTAGCCATTCTGACTGGTGTGAGGTGGAATCTCATTGAGGTTTTGATTTGGATTTCCCTGATGCCGAGCGATATTGAGCACTTTTTCATGTGTCTGTTGGCCATTTGGATGTCTTCTTTGGAAAAATGTCTGTTCATGTCTTCTGCCCATTTCTTGATTGGATTCTTTGTTCTTTGGGTGTTGAGTTTGATAAGTTCTTTATAGATTTTGGATACTAGCCCTTTATCTGATATGTCATTTGCAAATATCTTCTCCCATTCTGTCGGTTGTCTTTTGGTTTTGTTGACTGTTTCCTTTGCTTTGCAAAAGCTTTTTATCTTGATGAAGTCCCAATAGTTCATTTTTGCCCTTACTTCCCTAGCCTTCGGTGATGTTTCTAGGAAGAAGTTGCTTTGGCTGAGGTCGAAGAGGTTGCTGCCTGTGTTCTCCTTTAGGATTTTGATGGACTCCTGTCTCACATTGAGGTCTTTCAACCATTTGGAGGCTATTTTTGTGTGTGGTGTAAGGAAATGGTCCAGTTTCATTCTTCTGCATGTGGCTATCCAATTTTCCCAACACCATTTGTTGAAGAGACTGTCTTTGTTCCATTGGACATTCTTTCCTGCTTTGTCAAAGATGAGTTGACCATAGAGTTGAGGGTCCATTTCTGGGCTCTCTATTCTGTTTAATTGATCTATGTGTCTGTTTTTGTGCCAGTACCATGCTGTCTTGATGATGACAGCTTTGTAATAGAGGTGGATGTCTGGAATTGTGATGCCGCCAGCTTTGCTTTTCTTTTTCAACATTCCTCTGGCTATGCGGGGTCTTTTCTGGTTCCATACAAATTTTAGGATTCTTTGTTCCATTTCTTTGAAAAAAGTGGATGGTATTTTGATGGGGATTGCATTGAATGTGTAGATTGCTCTAGGTAGCATTGACATCTTCACAATATTTGTTCTTCCAATCCATGAGCTGGAACGTTTTTCCATTTCTTTGTGTCTTCCTCAATTTCTTTCATGAGTATTTTATAGTTTTCTGAGTACAGATCCTTTGTCTCTTTGGTTAGATTTATTCCTAGGTATCTTATGGTTTTGGGTGCAATTGTAAATGGGATCGACTCCTTAATTTCTTTCTTCTGTCTTATTGTTGGTGTATAGGAATGCCACTGACTTCTGTGCATTGATTTTATATCCTGCCACTGACTGAATTCCTGTATGAGTTCTAGCAGTTTTGGGGTGGAGTCTTTTGGGTTTTCCACATAAAGTATCATATCATCTGCAAAGAGTGAGAGTTTGACTTCTTCTTTGCCAATTTGGATGCCTTTGATTTCTTTTTGTTGTCTGATTGCTGTGGCTAGGACTTCCAATACTATGTTGAATAGCAGTGGTGATAGTGGACATCCCTGCCACGTTCCTGACCTTAGGGGGAAAGCTCTCAGTTTTTCCCCATTGAGAATGATATTTGCTGTAGGTTTTTCATAGATGGCTTTTATGATATTGTGGTATATATGCTCTATCCCCATACTCTGAAGAGTTTTGATCCAGAAAGGATGCTGTACTTTGTCAAAAGCTTTTTCTGCATCTATTGAGAGGATCATATGATTCTTGTTCTTTCTTTTGTTAATGTATTGTATCACATTGATTGATTTGCGGATGTTGAACCAACCTTGCAGCCCAGGGATAAATCCCACTTGGTCATGGTGAATAATCCTTTTAAAGCACTGTTGAATCCTATTGGCTAGTATTTGGTGAGAATTTTTGCATCCATGTTCATCAGGGATATTGGTCTGTAATTCTCCTTTTTCATGGGGTCTTTGTCTGGTTTTGGGATCAAGGTAATGGTGGCCTCCTAAAATGAGTTTGGAAGTTTTCCTTCCATTTCTATTTTTTGGAACAGTTTCAGAAGAATAGGTATTAATTCTTCTTGAAATGTTTGGTAGAATTCCCCTGGGAAGCCATCTGGCCCTGGGCTTTTGTTTTTTGGGAGATTTTTGAGGACTGCTTCAATTTCCTTAGTGGTTATAGGTCTGTTCAGGCTTTCTATTTCATCCTGGTTCAGTTTTGGTAGTTCGTACATCTCTAGGAATGCCTCCATTTCTTCCAGGTTATCTAATTTGCTGGCATAGAGTTGCTCATAATATGTTCTTATAATTGTTTGTATTTCTTTGGTGTTGGTTGTGATCTCTCCTCTTTCATTCATGATTTTGTTGATTTGGGTCATTTCTCTTCTCTTTTTGATCAGTCTGGCCAGGGGTTTATCAATCTTGTTAATTCTTTCAAAGAACCAGCTCCTAGTTTCGTTGATCTGTTCTACTGTTCTTTTAGTTTCTATTTCATTGATTTCTGCTCTGATCTTTATTATTTCTCTTCTGATGGGTTTAGGCTTTATTTGCTGTTCTTTCTCCAGCTCCTTTAGGTGTAGGGTTAGGTTGTGTACTTGAGACCTTTCTTGTTTCTTGAGAAAGGCTTGTATTACTATATACTTTCCTCTTAGGACTGCCTTTGCTGCATCCCAAAGATTTTGAACAGTTGTGTTTTCATTTTCATTGGTTTCCATGTATTTTTTAAATTCTTCTTTAATTTCCTGGTTGACTCATTCATTCTTCAGTAGGATGCTCTTTAGCCTCCATGTATTTGAGTTCTTTCTGACTTTCCTCTTGTGATTGAGTTCTAGTTTCAAAGCTTTGTGGTCTGAATATAGGCAGGGAATGATCCCAATCTTTTGGTACCGGTTGAGACCTGATTTATGACCTAGGATGGGATCTATTCTGGAGAATGTTCCATGGGCACTAGAGAAGAATGTGTATTCCGTTGCTTTGGGGTGGAATGTTGTGAATATGTCTGTGAAGTCCATTTGGTCCAGTGTGTCATTTAAAGTCTTTATTTCCTTGTTGATCTTTTGCTTAGATGATCTGTCCATTTCAGTGAGGGGGGTGTTAAAGTCCCCCACTATTATTGTATTGTTGTCGATGTGTTTCTTTGCTTTTGTTATTAATTGCCTTATATAATTGGCTGCTCCCATGTTAGGGGCATAGATATTTACAATTGTTAGATCTTCTTGTTGGATAGACCCTTTAAGTAGGATATAATGTCCTCCCTCATCTCTTATTACAGTCTTTGGTTTAAAATCTAATTTGTCTGATATAAGGATTGCCACCCCAGCTTTCTTTTGGTGTCCATTAGCATGGTAAATGGTTTTCCACCCCCTCACTTTCAATCTGGGGGTGTCTTTGGTTCTAAAATGAGTCTCTTGCAAACAGCATATCGATGGGTCTTGTTTTTTAATCCAGTCTGATAGCCTGTGTCTTTTGATTGGGGCATTTAGCCCATTTACATTCAGGGTAACTATTGAAAGATAGGAATTTAGTGCCATTGTATTGCCTGTAAGGTGACTGTTACCGTATATTGTCTGTGTTCCTTTCTGGTCTATGTTGCTTTTAGGCTCTCTCTTTGCTTAGAGGACCCCTTTCAAGATTTGGGGATAATATCTTGAAGTCATTCAACCGCTGCATCTAATCCTGAGACATCCCTCATTCCTGGCCGTCCCTTGGTTTCATGTGAACAACTAGTCTGGAGTACTCAGATCATATGCCTAGGAAAGAGAGACCATGATGTCTCTTGCCCTAAGGAAATAGCATTTCAGAGTCTTTCTGAATAGACTGGAAGAAATAAGTAGAAACTCTGCACCCACTGATCACCGAATGTGTGAAAAGGAAGAGAGACAGAGGTGAGACAGACCACGAGGTCCCCGGTCCTCATGCCTGCTCTGGCCGGAATCCTGGAGGGGGTGGAAACTAGTTAGGGTCTGGGTAAAGTCACAGTACTTCCCTTCAGAATCACATGGCGATTGTCGAGGGCCTAATTAGCCCTGTGAATTGTGGATGATAGAGAGTGGTACAGCTCCAAGTGACTATTAAAAGTCTTGGCTTACGTACTTTTTGGCTTATGTGAGTGGTTATTTCATGTAATAGAAGCCACATTATTGATTATAAGGGTTCATCAGAGCTATATCCTGAATGAGTCTCTGTAGCCATTAAAACCAGAATATGCAGGGCAGGGCCAACATAATGTAGTTTAATGCAATGCAGTCCTGCCCCTGCTCCATATGGCATGTTCACAGCAGCAATGACAGAAGGCTGAAGGAGCAGGCTGATGAAGGACAACACCTCAAAGACGAGAGGACCACGATGAGCCCACCCACATAGAACAATGACATCCCTTCCATCACTCCCATGAGGTCAAATGTACCTACCCTTCCACACAGCCTGAGGTTGTCTTTGGTAAACAGTGGGAAGGGGACAAAATCTGAAAGGCTGAGTAATAATCCTAAGGGAGACTGGGTTATCTGGATGGCACTGGAGATGAACTTGAAGATGTTGAGATACGTCCATTATCAAGTTAGTGCTTCTGACTCCTAATACCACACCCCATCCTATGCCCATCTCAACCAAGGTTCAGAGAGGGATGAAGAAGGTGAGAGCAGTTATAAGAAGTGAAAAGTACACCGTTCACAGAAGCAGCAGAGAATGAGTTCTCCATCTGTCATTATCTGTGTCATTTCAGGCAAGGCACTCGTGCATTTACTCATAAATATCCTGTTCCAGGTGCCGTCCTGGGCACAAAGTGAAGAAAGAGTATCCTTGGGCAGGGCAGCTAATCTCTGCTCTCCTCAACCTCCTTTTCTTTCTAAACCTAGGGCCTGTAGTCAACAAATATTACTTCTCATATTACAATGTATATTACTTTTCTTACCCCTTCTCTACTTCAAGAACTTTTTTTTTCACCTTAAAAGAGATGTAGCAAAACTTATTCCATTGCTGTTGGGAATTAAATAAAAATATGACCATAACTATAGGTAAGAACATGGGTGGTTCTGGTGAGTTCATTTTTTTCATCCAGAAAAAAATATCCACTAACTAGTTTTTAAAATAAACTCCCCCCCAGATATGTAACCCACCTATCAGCATTTCTGTTCCCCAAGGGCCCTTTCCCTATCACACCTCTGGGGATGGGGGTATCTCATTTCTTCTTCCTAGTCTGCTTGGCTGGTCTGGCTTCACACTGGGTTTCTCTATACCTTCATATCCATCTTCCCATAAACCATCTCTTATCTTTCCCTGGAAAGCACTTGGGTCCTTGTTCTTTGGATCCTTTCTCCCAAGTGCCACTAAACCAAACTGTATACAACTTACATAAGTTATTGTAAGACTGAATAACTAGAAAGATCAAGAGGGGGTGACACTTAAGCATTTTATTAGAAGCCTGTTTATATCCACCCCCTTCAAACACGAACGTTGCATCTCTGTATTCAAATCTACCCTGACTCACCCTCTTGCAGAGAACCATGTTTTCAAATTTCAACTGTAAGATTTCTTACCCTCTTTAGCAAAGATTTGGCCCCTATCCAGAGAGACTTTTTCTGGGATTTACCCTTTCAATCAGGGAATCTGAGGCTCTAAAATTCCCTAAAATATATTTCCCCAATTGCAAATTATTCAGCTTGTTTTAATAAAATGTGCAGAGGGTTGGCTATGAGAAATGCATTAGCACTCCAAGTCCAGCAGCACCTTCCAGGAAAATGTTCATGGTCTAGGGTTACGTTTTCTCCACTACTGTAATAGGGACATACATCACCTTTGTGCCATCTTTAGGAACTCCTTCAGTTTCCTCCTTTTAACTTCTGGAAAAAAGGCACACCTCCATGCACGATTATGTACACACATGCATAGTTCCCTCTTGCTAATTCCTGGAAACAATACACACACACACACACACAACTATGCATACGTACATAACAATGTACACACACATACCCCTTCCAAGGACAAACACCAGTGCTTAAAGAGAAATTCCATTTACAGTTAGGATGTAAAGAAAGCAAAGGGCTTTTATTTCCATGGGGGCAACAGAAACTAGGAGGAGAAAAATAACCACAGTTTCCCACAGGACCGTCAAAGATGAGGCACAAAGGAAATTGTAAGAAACCCAAAGGAGAAGCCTTTCTCAGGCAAGAGAGACCCATGGCAGTTTCCATAACTGGGGCAGCTGTCCAATGTGCCCTGGCCAAACATTAAAACCACTCACCTGCCCTTCGAAAGGAGAACGAGTAAACGCATTGTAGTATAATCATACAATGGCATATTATTCAGCAATAAAAAAAATGAAGTACCGAGGCATGTGACACTATGAAAGAACCCCAAAATCATCATTCTTAGTGAAAGATGTCAAACATAAAAGACTGTAGAGTATATTGCTCCGTTTTTATGAAATTCAGGAACAGACAAAACTTTATCTTGATAGAATTCACCAAAGTGGCCTCTATGGCATGGGGATGGATTGAGGCACTTTCAGGGTTGATAGAAGTTTAAAATATTGTGTTTGGGGAAATCATTGACACACACGCTTAATTTATCTAAATCTATCAAATTGTACTTAAGATCTGTACATGTCACCGTATGTCAGTTTGGCCTCGGCTAAAAGAAACACACAGAAATATAACAAACCACGTGCTTCGTATTTGTGCACTTCACTGAAAGTAAATCGTACCTCAATTTCAAAAAGACTTATGATATCCTCTAAATTAATTAAAGGAACATATTCTGCATGATACCTCAGGTAGTGTTGTGATGGTCCTGTCATAAGAACTTACCAGAGATGTGCACCAACACACACACACACACACACAATGAAACTGGGTGCAGCCCTGAAGGCTGGATGTTTTTTGATCAGTGGAACTCAATGCTCTAATTCCTCTCTGCCACAGCCTTCTAGAAGTGAGACCTGGGAACACCAAACAGAAAGGGCAGGAAGGAATTCTTCAGGGGCCTCGTGTGCCTGCCTGAACAATCAGGCTAGACTTGCTGTGGTTGACAGATCCACCGTTTCCTCTGTGAAAGGTGGCCCATAAATGTTATAAATCTCTTCTTAATCTAGTGACAAGGGGTTGAGTATGAACTTTGGTTCTCAGTCTCCGAAACAAAAGGAAACTTTATGGAATTCCACATGGTCTGAAAGGGAGAGAACAGCAGTCAGGCGGGAAGTGAGGACACATTTGTTGGCCAATGTTTTTTCTTTACTTGTCTGAGAGGTTTTCCAGAAGTTACTCTTTCTCCAATGCTCTCAACATTCAAATGCACAAATATGAGCTGGAAACGCTGCAGCCTTTGTGCTCAGCTTGAGGGTGATGTGGATACATGGAGGAGGGCATGGCCAAGAGAAATACAGAGAAATCGGACAGAACCTGTAGGTGAAGATCACGCAAGGACCCCCGCTTCTGGGTCTCCAGCCATGTGAGCTAACCAGTCCCTACTGTTTATGCAATTCTGAGTTGGGCTTTTGCTGACTAGGGTGACCAGATGACCCTACTTGATATCCTGCTGAATATATATTTGTCGAAATCATATATGGCATTTTCCTGAAAATTCACAATTACCTTTTGGGAAAGATTCATCCTTGTCACATAACATGCTATAAGGATGCTCTTCCACGTCTGTCTGCAGAAAGGCATTTTTAAACCAACCGATTTAACAACAATAATCATATGTTCAGAGTAAGCACAGGGACATCTTATCTTTAATCATGGTTCTTGGAAAACCCGTGTAGGTTATACAAACTCGTCACTCACGGACTGGAAGCATATGGTTTCTCTTTGAGTAACAGTTGTTCTTACAAATCCTGCGAGGATGAGGATGGCAGTGGGGATCAGGAAAACCCATCACCTTGGTGCATATGGAAGCTATCCCAGGCACCCAACTGCAATGCCTGCTCTTCACAGCATGAGTTCACTTCCCTTAATCATACTTTATGCTCTCCAAAAATAATGTGGAGGAAGCATACATTATGTACTTAAAGATATACCATCTGTTTTCCTTCTCTGCCAAGAGAGGAATTCTTTATTAAAATGAGAGCCTCAGGTCATCATAGGAAGCAGAAACCTAAGATAAATGTCTTTCCTTTTTTTCCCCTCCCACAGCATATGTACAAAATATTTCCCATGGCCACTAAGCAAAACAGGTGGATACACTTAACTTTCACACACACTGTGTTATGTTGTAGAACGGTCTAGCATGGATGGATGGGACTGAGCATGGCCCATACCTCCATTTAGACAGTGGCTGTGAGTCCCTTCTGCTCTAAAGTGAGTAAAGAGAGAACACTGTTGTGAATTCAAGAGAAAGACCAATGAGGGTGAGGTAGGGCTAAGTGATAAGCCTAGAAATATTTTCCCCTTTTTCATGTTATGGTCTTGGCTTCTTCAGATAATCTTCTCCAGCATAGACAGCATCCATTTCTAAGCTTAACAAGTTAACCAACCAATCTATTCTGCCCTGCCCACTCTTCAAAACCCATTCTGTGAGAGAAATCAGAACCATGCCTTCTGCATCCAACATTTCCTAAACCACCTCCCCCTGCCCCATCACACAACAATCTTTAATAGCTCCCTAATGCTTTCAAAGCATCTTCTTGTTAGCTGTAGAATGATCTACCTGCCAAAATGATATTATTTCTTTGGATTGTGTAAGAATTAATGACCTTGAGTTAGGGATATGAATATAATATTAGGAAAGTTTTATATTCCAAAAGAAGATATCTTCATCCCCAAGATATATACAGCTCAGCTTGAGTCTTGATTGTGTCTGAGCATCTGGTTGGCCAGATGTTTGTCCATTGGCAGTGCAACATGGAACAAGGAAAATGAGCAAATGTGTTTAAACCAGATGCCTCATCACCCATAAAAAGAATATGTCTTTATGTTATCAACTTGGGACCTTTGTAATTAGAATACTTTTAGTTCTGAATAGTCACTTTTGTCATTTGAATATTTTCTAATTTAGAACCTTTGTGATTTGAATAATTTTGCTTTGAACTTGCTAAGACATTCCTTCCTCTTCCTTCCATCCTTCTCATATACACCACTTAGTACTGGGGGAGAATTTGAGGAGATAAGACATGCATATTCCTGGCACAGTTCCTGGTACAGAGTTGGAGATTAATCGATGTTGCCTTTCCCTTCCTCATTCTTTATCATTAAATTGAGGAGAACTTTTGGGAGAAAAAAGAATTTTAGTGGAAGCTCACAAAAAAAGGAGGGTTCAGGGCGCCTGGGTGGCTCAGTTGGTTAAGCGACTGCCTTCGGCTCAGGTCATGATCCTGGAGTCCCGGAATCGAGTCCCACATCGGGCTCCCTGCTCGGCGGGGAGCCTGCTTCTCCCTCTGACCCTCCACCCTCTCATGTGCTCTCTGTCTCAAATAAACAAATAAAATCTTTAAAAAAAAAAAAAAAGGAGGGTTCACATAGGTGGATAAGTTGGAGATGAAAGAAATTCCATGCCGAGACAAGAATAAGCAGATTCAAATAAGTAAGCAGAGACCAGCAGGAAGTATCACATGGTCAAATGCATGTAGAAAATATGATGGGAAACATCTCTGGCAAGACAGGCAGGAGACGATTGGTAAAGAAAATGTTTCTTGTCATAAAGCCATATTTAATCAAATTGTGTATTATGATGATGAATATTTTTTACATGCTAACAATGTATGGAATATTCCAAGTCATTTTTTTATGCTATGAGTATTTATATTTAGAGATTTCTATTTGTCTAAGAACATGGAGAACCATTGCTTAGGGTTGAGCAAGTCTATTCTGCAGCAAGGCAAGTGACCATTTTTCAGGTCACCTGCTCATGAGCATAGGAGCTGACAAATTCTAGCAATGATCATCATTTCATCTCAAGGCTGTTCTTTTTCACAAAACTAGCTACTCTTAGGGATATTTGATAAAACAGTATGGTACAGAGTAAGTACTGAACTAGCACAGATCCGGACCCAGCACAAAGTGTTCAGTAATTTATTCTCTTGGGCTTAGACTTGATTTTAGTCCCATTTCAGCAGTCCTGGTCCTTCTTTTTTTTTAAGATTTATTTATTTATTTGAGAGAGAGAGAGAGAGAGAGAAAACGAGTGAGGGAGAGGCGGAGGGAGAGAGAAAATCCGCAAGCAGACTCCCTGCTGAGCACGGAGCCCCACGTGAGGCTCAATCTCACGACCCTGAGATCATGATCTGAGGTGAAATCAAGAGTCAGACACTCAATCGACTGTGCCACCGAGGCGCCCCATGGTCCATCCTTATTGCTAATTAGCTGATTTGCCTTTGGGAGAATCTTGTAAAATAAAAACAAACCAAAAAAACCACTAACCCTCCTCTTCCTCATTTGAAAAAAAAAAGGGATTATAATTCCTATTTCATAAGGATGCTGAGAGATTACTACTGGATGGAATCTGTGAAAGAACCAAGCTCAGTCTCTGGCCACAGCTGATCGGCTCATGACCCGTGATTCCAAGGTCAAGTAGTGGTGGATTGGAGCTCCTATCTGACCCACTGCACCAAATCACAACCAGATGGTATTTAAGGATTCTGTCAAGACAAAAGTCTTCTTTAATATTTTCTTTCATTTTGGTTTGGACATTGGTGATGAGTTTCTTTTAATAAATCCATTCTTTCTGACCAAGCTAAGAGGAAGGAAATGTGAAAATAACAAGTTTATATAAATATCCTTTCTTCTTTTGGGAAGTTCTGTACCATTGGTTCTCCATTTCCTCATGTGTAGAAAGGGGACTATAATCAAATGAGTGCCCAAGACCATTTCAGGTTTAATTTTCTGAACCACATTTTATTGTGGGCAAGATATAGAGCAAGAGCCAGAAGAGTTATGGGCAAATTCTTTTCTGTACACCTCATGGACAACTTTGCATTCTCAGAGGCTCGATTATAAATTTCGCTGAACTCACAACATTTAGCAAAAGAAGTATTTCTGCTGGGTCTTGTCAGCGAGCCATACAGGAGAAGCCAAGATTTGAAAATGCTATCTTCTCTTAACTTTTCCTGCCCTCTCCAGTCTCTGTCCATGGAAGAGTGATTTTTTAAAAAAGAACAGTGTCTTTTTTTTTTTGATTATTTATTGATTTATTTGACAGAGAGAGAGACAGTGAGAGAGGGAAACACAAGCAGGGGGCATGGGAGAGGGAGAAGCAGACTCCCCGCGGAGCAGGGAGCCCGATGTGGGGCTCGATCCCAGGACCCTGGGATCATGACCTGAGCCGAAGGCAGACGCTTAACGACTGAGCCACCCAATCACCCCAAGAACAGTGTCTTATTAATAAAAATGATACCATTCCTTACCCTTTAAGTCTATTATATCTATAAGTAATAAATTCTTAACTACTATTACATACCCTGATTATGCTACAACTATAAGGTAGCGAGTACCAATGAGAGAGTGAGTGAGTATGTAAGAATATTATAGACTGGAATATTTATTAAATGTATTAGCTGTTGTTGGACTCCTAGAGGGAGAGTCATATGAAGAAGAGCAAGTATGAACCAGAACCTGTGCATGTCCCATTAACAAACAAAAAAAAGAATTTTTGTTTTATTTTACTTTGTTCCAGACACTCCCTGTAGATATGATAAAACACTGATTTGAAACCAGTATTTCAGTAAATCTTCTGCAAGGCAGAACCAGTTCCCTAATCAATAACATAAGTTCCACACCGCTTGCTCTGCAAACCTCCTTTCCAAGTGACATAAAAGTGTCCTGTGTCCTGTCCCTCCCAGAGACCATGGGTGTAGCCAACAACCGCCCTGTTTGATTAAGAAGTGTCTTTAAATGTGAACATCCGCATGCTACAAATGCCAAGGGACATTTCCATTTTGCTTACAAAGAACCAGGACTCCACTGGAGAAAAAGAAGCTTCTGTAGCAGGAAGAACTTAATTTAAAAATCCCCAGAGCAGTGCTCAATGACATACCTCCATGGCCATACACAATAGACCATTGCTTGGGGGCTAATACAATGGATTGGTTTCTCCTTGGACTTTTCACACTTAGCAAACCCAAAGAGTGAGATGAATTCCAAACAAAATTAAAGGCGCACTGGGGGAGTTCCCTGGGATGTCCAGCTCGGAGGGGTGCCTGAGTTCCTGGTGACATTTATGAAGCTATCTGGGAAAAGAGAGAGGCTGAGGGATTGGGCCGGATGTGCTTTGGGTCCCTCCCCCTTGGGCTGTGTCTGGTGTCTCCACACCTAGGAGTGGCTTTGTGCACACACATCCCCCGTCCTTTCACCTCCCCTACCCCCACCCAGACACAGACCCTTACAGGGGCGCACTGCAAAATGACGTTCCAGGTGCTCCTGACTTGCCTTGCTTGGCTGCTGGAGCCCTAAAGCAGAGCCAGGACAGCGTAGTTCAGATGGCTTTCCCTTCAGCTCGAGAGGCAATCCCTTCTAAATTAAATGCCAGGTGTGAAACAGGTTTTCTTCTTTATGCTCCTCAACTGTGAATAAACAGAAATTCCTGTGCAAGTGCAAGATAATCCGCGCATAATTCATCCCGGGGCTTCGTTTTCCAGATGTGCAGCCACTAGCGGATTCCCATGTCTGTTTCTTGGAGACGCAGTAGTCCATGCAGCCGGATCTGACTCCGGCACCCCGGCCTCCCTCGCAGCCTCGCCCCGCAGGCTACACAGCCGGCTCTCCTCCCACCCTGGCCCCACTCGCCCGGCTCCCCTCCCCTCCGCGTGTTGCTGTCTGAGATCCTCTGCTCCTTGGCTTCCACTGACTTTTCGTACTTCAAAGCTTAAACTGAATTTACCTTTATAAAGCAAAACGTTTCTTGTTTAATGTGGAGGTTTTATAGTTTCCTCTTGTTCGCCCTTGGAAGACCATGTCCAAGATTGGGAAGGACCTTCTGAAGTTTTCAGGATTATTGTTGATTTGCACTGGGAGAGAAAGGAGGGAAGGAACTGGATTTCTCCCACCTCTTTTTTTTGTGTGCCTACCATGTGCCAGCTCAGCTAAGCACCTGACCTACGTCATTGACATGTAATAGTTGGGGAAGGTCAAATGCTTCTTCAGTGCTGTTCTGCATCCTGTCCATCCCTCTAGCCAATGTACTTGGGGAAGGATCTGGGGTTTTGCGGAAGCCTGTGTGGGTTTGATTGCTGCCCCAGTGTTCTCTAGCTGTGTGACCTCAGGAGGCTAGCCTAACCTATCTGTGTTTGTTTTTTCCTCATCTGTACCATAAGAGTTGCAAGCACTGTTACCAGGGTCAAAGAATACATGCGAAGTGTTTAAAGTGGTGCCTGGCAATAGTAAATATTTACCCAACGTTCTCTATTACTATTTTACCCTAGCTAGTCAGCAATGAAAATTGCCACTTATATCTTTGTTTTCATTTATAAAAACACTGCATCTTGGCTTCCATCCATGTCTTAAACCAGGAGCTCAGCAAAATTCATAGACATTCTGTTTGAATTCAGATCCTGTAGACTTCATGCGAGTCTATACCACCTTTCTCTCTGACTTCACCTCCTGTAAATTAACCTTGGAATCCTGTATTATTTCCAAGTTGGCAAGGGAAGCAACAACAAAACAAGATGTATTCAGAATATAATTTTCACCACTGCAACATCTGTCCCGTTGAGATGGATGTGTAGTTATTCTTCTAGTTCTTGGCAAGTTAAATAGTATTTTGTGTGTTTGGATAACATAGTCCCATGCCTTTCCAAAGCAAGTCAATCCTGGTAAAATTAAAGCATGTGCCTGGCCACATTGTTCATTATTCCACCTGGATATCGCAGGTGCCATTTCAAAGGGACACCAGTCTAGTGTAATGGTTCAGTTCATCCTTCCTGGCATTATTACTGGGCATCAATTGGGCATTAGTTTCTCTGGGTGACCATTTCTAATCTTCAACTTCTCTCGCCCTAACTACAAGCAATGACCTTTGAAGTCCCAATCTTATGTCACTTGCTTCGCATTTACGCCTCGACTTTCTAGCCACCCGTCCATGAGGATTTTGCATACAGGATGTCTGCTGGAAACCCACACAGACACCTACTATCACTCCCCTCAGAGAGATTTCACTTTAAATGAACAACCCCGAGCTTCATATGGGCATGCAACACTGCCCAGGCTATTTAATGCTACGTAAATAGAATCAATCAGAAATACTTTATAAAAAAAAAATTATTTCACAAGAGTCTCAGAATGAAAAGTCACATCAATTCTAGGATGATGATATTTAGTATATTCCCATTCTGTTAATTAGGAACCTGGGGCTTGGAGACACTTAAGGTGTTACCAATTACCCACAGCTATCATGTGTGGCAGAGGGACCCCCAGTTGGTCTGGCTCTACTTCTGTTTTCTCTCTTCATGAGAGAATTACTCACTAAGGTCATGGGTTTAACATGGTTTCTATCATTTTAGAACATGACATGGGTTTAACATGGCTTCTGTCATTTTAGAACATGACCCGCTTTTTGATTCCATGAATATGCAAAGTAAGAATTCCACAACTTGGAGGGAATGGAAGGAAGTAGGGGCTGCTTTCTTTTATTTGGTAGGGGGTAAGAAAGACTGACTTTTTCACAGAAAAATAGGGAGGGTTAGAGCCCTAGACGCATGTGTCTTTTAATACTGTGCCGGGCTTACAAGCAAACACTACCTCAATAAAATCAAATGAGGGGAATATGCCGTACCACACAGGAAGGGCCCTTGGCCTCTGGAAACCCAGAAAGGCAGAAAGAAGTTAAGATTTGGTGCCAGGTGAACCCCTTCCCTATGTGATTGCTATAAGTTGGAACGCTTCTTTTTTTTTTTTTTTAAGATTTATTTATTTATTTGGGAGAGCGAGAATGAGAGAGAGAGAGAGTACATGAGAGGGGGGAGGGTCAGAGGGAGAAGCAGGCTCCTCGCCAAGCAGGGAGCCTGATGCGGGACTCGATCCAGGGACTCCAGGATCATGACCTGAGCCGAAGGCAGTCGCTCAACCAACTGAACCACCCAGGCGCCCAGTTGGAACGCTTCTGAGTTTCCCAATTACTTCATGCATAAAATGTGACTAATACTGCTTACCTAGTCTAAGGATTGATATGAGCATTAAGTGAAATAATATGTAAAATGTTCTGGCATAAAGAGGTCACTCAACATTTTTAATTTATTGCACCTGTGACTTGCCTAGAATCCAGAAGATGTTTCAGATCCAAGACCCTAGACCATGATCTTGCCATCAGCCATTACTATTCATCAACACTATTGTTCTGTCTGCCCAAAAGACTCTTCTGGGGAATGTTTCTTCCTTTGCTCTAGCCTTGTGATTTGAATGGGATGTTCTTGTTGATTGGGCCACGGAGAGGCATTTGCTCAAATCAGAGTATTTTTCTGGGATTTGGAACTTGGGATCAGAAGGAGCAAATCTCAGACTGTTGCTGGTGGCAAAGCTGGAGTATGGGAGGGAAGGAGCTGAGGTTGCTATACCACCTTCTCCCCCAAGTGGAGAAAGTGGGTCTGAAAGACGATGCAGAGACAGACTGGGAGAGAGAGTCTCTGAAGCCAGCTGCCTCTTGCCTTTTCTTACTTTCTGGAAAATTCCAATACCTCACAGCCATCCCCCCACCCCAAATCTTTACATAATCTAGTTCAAATTTGGTTGCTTTAACACACAACTAAAGGAATCTTAAAACAATATTTTCCCCAATCATTTAAGAGGGATATTATTCTCATTTATTAAGTAGAAACACAAACCCAGAGGAGCTGAGTGATGGACAGAGGTCAAGAAGGCAGTCAGGAGCAGAACTAGGATTCCTACACAGATTTCATGGAAGCCAAAGCCCAGGCTGCCCTTCACTTATGCTCAACAACCCTACTGTTCACCAAGAGGCCCCCAGGCCACTGGTTTCACTTGTATTCTTGGCTTTCCTGGGACACCACCCTCCCCACTACATGTCCCATCCTTCTGCAACTACTGGAATGCTCTGGCTGTTCTCACTGGTCCAGCCATGCCCAGCACCATTGCTCTCTAACTGCTATCCATCTGTTCTAACATTCTGGTCCAACATTCAAGCCTGGTAGGGTTCTTCTCTCTTCTGAAAATGTGAGGGAGCTTTTGTTTCTGCTCCTCCCTACACCAGGAGCTCCTTGAGGGTAGGCATGGTGTCCTATTCATTTTTTCTTTTCTGGGGTCTGGCATATGTAACTGTGCAATATCTTCCATTGGCTGAAAGAATACACACCTGACAGATAATGTTCCTGTGGCATTGAAGGAGGGCAGTGAGGAATGATTGACATGGGGCTAACAGAGCCCATTCTCTGCATCTTCTCTTATGCACCCCACCATCCTCAACCCCTACACCTCACATTTCAATAGCTTCCTCCCAACTTCTGAGCAGTATCAGAATACACAAGACCTTATCTCAATTTCAAATTCCTTTTCTCCCACAAGGAAAGGCCACCATGACACATTTACTCTTATCTCTTCTCTGCTCGGTGACATGCAAGACAAGTAGGCTAGAATAAGAATAGGCTTACAGACAACCAAATGTATTGTAGGATTTCTGTATTGGAAAACCAAGTAAAAGGTGTATCAAATACATGTGTATTGAGCGTTCTATGTGTACCACTTGTCTTTTCTTTAATTTTTAAAGATTTTATTTATTTATTTATTAGAGAGAAAGAGATAGTGACAGAGATAGTGAGCTGGGAGGAGAGGGAGAAGCATGCTCCCCACTGAGCAAGGAGCCAGATGTGGGGCTTTGATCCAGGACCCTGGGATCATGCCCTGAGCCAAAGGCAGATGCTTAACTGACTGAGCCACCCAGGCACCCAGTGTGTACCAGTTGTCTTGCTAATGATACCATCTAAAGGTAGTTTGTGATCTCCACCTGAACGTTCTTGAACACCATATCTTAAGGCACCCAGATGACAAGCAGAGGCCATCTACCTCTTAAAATCCAGACTCCTCCCTGTGAAGTCAGAACCAAGGCCCCTGGCTGGACTGCAGTCCACCTTTTAAGATGAGTTTGCCTTGTGCTGGTTGGAGAGTGGGTCTCCAGCCAGTGTGGCAGGTGAAGGAGTCAGCTTGGACCTGCAGGACCTTGCAGAGGAGGGTCACCACTTTGACAACGTGGCCTTGTCTTCACCTTTATCGATACTCCTTTGTTTGCTTGAGTGTGTCTGGAGGCACATTTTTTTTTATCTCAAATACAGCTAATCCATGGCTTCAATAGTAACAGTGCCCTGGACACAAAATTTCAAGGGGAGAAACCGAAGAGGGTGAGTGGACGGGGGGATGACATGATGAGCTACACGCAGCTGACTTCTTGTTGAAAAGGTGCCCCTGGAGGGAAATTTCTGATAGAAATCTATAGTCTGGCATCCAAGTGAACATACATCATTTTGTAATTAATTTCGATAGTTGGGAAGAAACATTAACTATTGATTCCAATTAGCTTTGGGGTCTAAATTAATTGTTTTCTTACTTGAAAATTCCTCAGCAAATAGCTGGAAGGGGGCGGGGGAGAGAACAATGGTATGAACCCACAATGTGGAATTAGAGCAGTAACTCAGAGGATTCCTTCATCTGGTCCAGCAACTGCTTTCGTGACTGCTAACCACCCAATGTTATTTATTCCCCAAGGGCGGAAGGTTCAGGGAATCTTCAGCCAGGTTGCTGCCACAGTCACAGCCAATGGCCAGCATTTTCAAGATCATTTAGAATTTAGTGGGTATCTCTGAAACAAACAATACATTATATGTTAAAAAAAAAGAAGATAGTAGGAAGGGAGAAATAAAGGGGGGAAATTGGTGGGGGAGACAAACCATGAGAGACTATGGACTCTGATAAACAAACCGAGGGTTCTAGAGGGGAGGGGGTCGGGGGATGGGTTAGCCTGGTGATGGGTATTAAAGAGGGCACGTTCTGCATGGAGCACTGGGTGTTATACGCAAACAATGAATCATGGAACACTACATCAAAAACTAATGATATAATGTATGGTGATTAACATAACATAGTAAATTAAAAAAAAAAAAAGAAGAAGAAGAAGAAGCCAGAAAAAAAAAAAAGAAGAAGAAGAAGCCAGAAAAAAAAAAAAGAATTTAGTGGGTTTTGCCACTTACAGGAAATTAGTACATGCGGATTAGGTTCTAGATGTCTGGAGTCTTGATGGCTGGTGTACCTAATTTGTCCTCCTGGTCCCAGGGGTGAAGTCCACCCTCCTCACTGAGGCCCCTACAGTTTTACTCACCCGTGTCTATAACCGTTCCTTATGCCTCTTGACCCTGACCTCTCCACCTCAGTGAGTCTCTTCCAAATGCGTGTATTTATGGTTTACAAATGGACCCATTTCTCCTGTCCTGTTTAATAGCCAGGGATCTTCCCCACTTTTTTTTTTTTAAGATTTTATTTATTCATCCGAGAGAGAGAGAGAGAAAACAGAAGCCAGGGGGGAGAGACAGAGAGAGATGGAGAAGCAGACTCCCCGCTGAGCAGGGATACCCACGCGGGGCTCAATCCTAGGACCCTGGAATCATGACCCGAGCCGAAGGCAGATGCTTAACTGACTGAGCCACCCAGGCGCGCCTCTTTCCCACTTCTTTGATGTCAAGATAATAAATTGGCCCCAGACATAGAAATTAATCTAATATTGACACTTACCACTTGCAAACACTAGTTTTGTTGAGGGAGAAGTGGGTCTTTTTAGTACTTCTGAGACTGATTTTTTAAATATTATGAATGAAGCTAGAAAACTGGAACAAAAAGTTTATATGTGTGTGTATATATGTACACACACGTATGTATCTATATATTATATTATTATATTAATTATTATACATTATAATATATATTATCACATAATTATAGTGTATATTATTAATCATTGTATTAATTTTATTATATTAATTAATAAAAAAATTTGAGGAATGAGATATTAGAATCCTGCCATATTGGGAAAAACCCTGATGCTCAAGGAAAAATTCAAGAGTCAGGAGAGAAGGAGGAGGGCCATGGTTCTGAACTGAATGTGCTGGCTTCCTCCTTAGAATTCAAGCACAGCAAACAAGGGCCTGATTTCTTTGGGCATGTGCTGCCAGTGAAGACAGAGAGACTTCCTGAGAAGGCATGGTTCCACCTCCAATATGGTGCCCATGGCAATGGCTAATGGAGTTTCTTAGCCTGGTGGGCCTGAGGCAACAACGTAGGGGGGTGCTTGTGTCTGTGTTATACAAAAAAAAAGTCCCTTGGAGCTACTGAGACCCCAAGAAAAGAAAACAAAGAAACTAAGCAGACTCATGGACTGGGAGAGGGCTAGCAATGGCTGGGGAGACCAGAATGTAGGGATTTTGCAACCAGAGACAGTAACAAGCATGGTGGCCACTGATAAAAGTCACCTACATGATGCCCAGCTACACATCCAGCAGACAGAGCAAGGACAGGTTGAAGGCTAACACTGAAGAGGGAATAAAGCACTTCAACTGGAGGCTAGTAGGACCAAAGTCTCTTTTCTGATATCCAAGAACTTGGGTGATTCTGAGGGAAAAGTCAGGAAAACAGTCAGAAGCAATCTTGAAATTGAATATTTCTTAAAAGTGACCAAAACCAGAACTAGACAGTACATGTGTTAATAATGTTTTAAATTGCTGAGGAATCAGTCTGTCAGTCAGAATGAACCAGCGCGGGATAGATCAGCTTGTCTTGCCCAATGACAGACATGTGGAGGGCTCCAGGGTAAGCTCAAGCTCAGGAAGAGGAGATTTACCAGGAAGCCAATGAGGTGTAACTCTCAGGGCCTCACCAGCATGGATCCCACCAAGGCCTTCTGTTTCTTTTCTTTTTTTTTTTTTTCCGTCAGTTAGTACTTTTTTTCTAAATTTTTTATCGTTATGTTAATCCCCATACGTTACATCATTTGTTTTTGATGTAGTGTTCCATGATTCGTTGTTTGTGCATAACACCCAGTGCTCCATGCAGAACTTTAATACTTCTGTTTCATTTTGTGCTTGTCATCTTACATTCTTTTTCTTCAAGTGGGCTCCACAAAATCAGCATCAGCCTCTCGGCTCAGATGCAGAAATGAACAGAATGGATTTCTTTTTAAATACCTGAGCTGCCTTGTGTAAATTGAGACTCCCACTTCCTGTCTATAACACTTGATTGAGAATTTCAGGTTTTCTGGGTTCCTGGACCATGGGCTTTATGAAGTCAGAGACAGCAATTTGATTTCTTTATGTATTCCCCTGTGCCTTGCACAATACACAGCTCTAAGTGTGTAGTGGAAGCTCAGATGAGTTTTAAAAGAGCAAGCCAGGCTTGGGAAGAGCAGTCAAAATGGTCTCTTGGGAGAGAAAGCCTTATGTCAGCTTTGATATTGGCATTCAGATGCCTGAGAAGGAAAAGAACACACCTAGTAAAGGGATTAACAAATTCAAGGAGGGGCATGCAATTGCCCCTATGGAAGGTTCTCGATAAATGGGCTCTAGTCATGATAAGTTGTGCTCTTAATGACATACCATATTCTGGAGCTTCATGCAGTCAGAAAGGAGATTGACCAAAGACTGATCCCCAGTATACATCATCTTTCCTATCCACTTAAATAAGGAATTAAGATAAAATGACAGAGACACCTTAAAATTCCTCTCCAGGTTTCTTTATTTGGGCCACTTCGTTTCTGAGAAAATTATTCAATAATTTTCCCTGGGGGAGCAAAATTAAAAAGGCAAATGAAGAAATATCTAGAAATTTTTTTCAAAATGGACACTGTTTCATTAAGAAAAACAATGTGGGGGTGCCTGGTTGGATCAGTCCATTAAGCGTCCAACTCTTGGTTTCAGCTCAGATCATGATCTCAGGGTCCTGCGATAGAGCTTCCTGTCGGGTTCTGAGCTCAGTTGGGAGTCTGCTTGTCCTTCTCCCTCTGCCTCCCCTGGCCCCACTCGTACTCTCTCTGTCTCTCAAATAAATAAACAAGATCTTTAAAAAAGAAAATTGTGATGTGTACAAGGCAAATATTCAGGTGAAAGGTTTACGTTTCTTTCCAAATTCAAAAATGACTAAAATTTAAAAAGATATTATATATTTTGATATAATAAATTATCTAATTTTGCTATGCTGTAGATTCATCCACATGCACCAGAGATTTCCTCACCTCCTGTGTAACTGACCAGGGCAAGCCAAGACCTGCGCCCTGAGTGACGAGCCATGGGCAGGGCTGTGTCAGAGGCTTCCCCACAATGTGGAAACGCAACTCTCCATTCACACACATGCCCCTCTCCACTGCGACAAGATTTTATTTACTGGTTCATCTCAACACAGGAAACAAAAATAAAAATGGAAGGATCGTTCTTCAGGCAAGTTTTCTCACAAAGGAGCAGGAACTGAACCTATTGTTCAAGCAATGTACCTGGGCTGACCAGTTCACTCTGAGTAAATCCTAGGAGATTTGAAAGGCACCTTTCTGCTTCTCAGTGGAGTGCCTTTTAGGAGATTACAGTCAGTACTGAGATGGAAAAATGTTCCCCGCTGAGCAAATGGAGAGCAGTGTACGTGATTGTATGTTTAAAGTCTACACACCATATCTAAGATACATATAATATTTTTGCTCTAAGGGATTCAGGGCAATCATTTTGTATTTTAGAAAAAAAAAAAATGATGCCCTGACCTGATTCCAATATCACTAAATGCTTCACATACCACAATCAGGAAAAAACAAAAACAAAAAACCAAAACCACTTTGCCTTCTGAGAACACTGAAATAAACTAAAAATAACATAGTCACCATTACTGGTTCTGTTCTCCCAAATAATACAACCTTGATTATGTCCCATTCACCCAAACGCAGTCATCATATAAATCAGTTGCTCTTTTTTTGACTGTGGACAAACCAATATAAATAAAATAACCTTAGGAATGAAATCTTTTACCTCTAAATACTTGTATTTTTATTTGGTGATGGAAGATTCCGGTCTTTTCCAAAGTCTTACTCACTTGCAGACACTGAAAATAAGCTTTCTTAATATTTCTGAATCTGAGGCTTCCTTCTACAGTGGTTCTTGGAGGTTCCACTGAGATACAGTCCAACCCATAATAATTTATCCTCTTTCCTATCAGAATATAATTGGATACATATAATTTGTAAATATAAGCTAGCCCCAGATTTCAGGCATGCGCTCTATTGAGGAATATATGAAATATGCTTCACATACAGAAGTTATATCTACGAAGTACTTCCAGGAAAAATCGACTACTACTATCCCATGCTTAAAAAATCTCTTTACTGGCGGTGCCATACCCTAGCAGTCCAGGAAAATTAGCAAACATGAGGCTCCCAGAGAAAAAGGACATCCTTGAGCACAGGTGGTAGGCAGATGCAGCCTGCGGGGGTCAATGAGATGGTCCTTAGTCCCCAATCGCAATAAAGCTATTACAGACAGTAAAATACTTCTGACACATAAAAGTAAATTACACATCTAAATTCTTTTTAAACTCTCAGGCAGAAATTAACTTTTAAGTGTAAGATCGTATGTCCCTAGTTTGTTAACGATACAAAAAAAGTACATAACCATCTCTGGTTACACCTATATTTTAATAACTATTTAAAAACCACAATCAAATAAAAACCACATCAAATAAAATGATGCAAGATCAGAAAATTTCTAAGCAAGTTTTGTGGCCGAATCCATAAAAAAAAAAAAAAAATTAATGCTCTTCCCTGGTTCCAATATCAGAGGAAATTGACTGTAAGAAGAAATTGTAGGGGGGAAAAAGGTGATGCTTTACCACTTCCAATATGACTAAGAAATTCATAAACCACAGGTAGACAAAAATTATATTTTGTACCTGATAAACCAAACATAGCAGAGTCACCCTGACTTGGTCTGGATCCTAAATAATAAAACCTTCACTATTTCCTGTAAATGTGAACTCCTTTACAAAAGCATTTTTGTTCCTCATGGTTGTTCTGCTGATATCTGAAGATATGTCTTGACAATTTTGAATAAGATAATTTGTGTGAGAAGGGGTGCCTGGTGGCTCAGTCAGTTAAGCGTCTGCCTTTGGCTCAGGTCATGATCCCAGGCTCCTGGGATCCAGCCCTGTATCCCGGGCTCCCTGCTCAGGGGAAGTCTGCTTCTCCCCCACCCTCTGCCCCCCCACCCCCACTCGTGCTCTCTCTCTCTCTCAAATAAATAAATAAAATCTTAAAAAAAAAAACATAAGTGTGTGAGAAAACTGGGTTTTTTTGTTTGTTTGTTTGTTTGTTTTACTTGTGTGTTTTTTATTTGTTTTTTTACCTGGCACAGATAAATATAATTCGGAAACCATGGTGTGTTTTTTTTTTTTTTTTCCTTTTAATTTCTGCTTGCGTTTTTTATTTGGTGAGCCATTCCTTCTGGAGTATGACTCCCTTACATTTGATTTCCTTCATCCATGCTTCTGTCTGAGTCTTCCTTTGACAATGCACAAGTAGAAGCTCAAGTATTTCTTGAATGACTGGTTAAATAAGATCCCACCGATTACCCACTGTCTAAAATAGTTAGCTAAAACAATTTTACATTAGATTATTTTTTATAACGGAAAGCTTATTTTTCCAACTAAAAATGTATCACATGTGCATTTTTAAATTAGAGAACCCAAGGGGGCCTGAGTGGCTCAGTCGGTTAAGCATCTGCCTTCAGCTCAGGTCATGATCCCAGAGTCCTGGGATGGAGCCCCGTATCAGGCTCCCTGCTCAGCGGGAGTTTGCTTCTCCCTCTCCCTTTGCCCCTTTCCCTGCTCATGCTCTCTGTCTCTGTATCTCCCAAATAAATAAATAAAATCTTTAAAATAAATAAATAAATAAATTAGAGAACCCAGAATTATTAAAAAAAAAACCTATAAATATAGACACTAATATATTTGCAATAATATAATCATGTATATATATATAGAGAGAGAGAATATATATGGAATATACGTATTCTTTTTAGCAAATTCATATTGGGGTACATTAATGTTGTATTCAAATTTTTAGTGTAATAGATTAGGCTGCCATTAATTCTCAAGTATCTGAAATTTTGTTCCCACTATATTATTTTTTTAAGCTAAATTTCTAAAAATAGAATTGCTAAGAGTATTCACAGAGTTAAAGTATTTGAAACATATTGCCAAGTCATCTGGCATAAACATAAAGGTTGTACCACCTTATGCAATTTATAAAATACTGTTTCCCTCATCTTTGCTTCATAGATATTAGAAATTTATTTTCCGGTTATATGAAACCTGTCTAAATAAATTAATTATGACATAAATGTTTTAATGCTAATATTTCTCTGTATTAAAAAAACCATACTCATATTTGGTTTGACTTATAGGTCCAATATAAAAATTTATTGTAAATAAGTTCTCATGCATTGATTGGCAGTCTTAGCTCTCCAAAACCTTGACTGCTTAATAGTCAAGATTTCATATTTTCAAACATATTTACAGAAAAAGCATATGGACCAAAAAACGTTATAGCTGCTAGTAAGCACGTTAAGTCATTGTGACCATTATTTAAGGAAACAATTATGTTTTGAAATAGAAATTTTAATCAAAACCACATGTGTGAATTTGCAAGTTATTCTTTCCTACCGTGTACACAAATTGCCACTTGAGTTTTACCTCTGACATATATATATGTGTGTGTGTGTATAATATATATATATAACCCATGTATAAATACACAAATCATAGTCATGCTCATACCAATTCAATGCTGAATTCTGATTCTCCAGGGACTTAGCTTTGTAGTTGGAATCCATATTTGTGCTAAAGGTCATTCGAGTTATGGGAACGAGTAATAAATATTAACTCAATTTCCTGGTTGCCCCTCTTGTACTAAAGACCTGTTGATAACTGGTCAACAGAGGGGCACCTTGGCGCTCTAATATTTCAGGAAAGCATGGTCCCCGCTCACTCATCCCACACTCACAGGCACAAACCACTTTAAAAGGAACCAGATGTGGAGTGCATGGCTGGGGGCCTCGGGCAGAGCCTGCACGTCCTGGAGGCTCACTTCACGGGGTGTCTCGCAGCTTTAGAAGGGGCGATTAATTTCCTCAGCACGCTATGCAAAGCACCGCAAAATGCGAGGGAATCGGTTGCTTTTCTTTCTGTAATTCTGCGTCCACATGCTGCATAAAATACGACTTTAATAAAACGCACGACAGCACGCCAGCCGTGGTCAGCGAGTCCTCCACGTGGTACCCAGGTCACTCGCATGACACGCTGGGAGGGCATGTGGCCCATGCTGGGGAGCGGTGTCACGTAGCGGGCTTGCAGAGAAGTACGGCTGGCTGGGGGGCATATGGTGTCCTCATTTACCCGCTGGTGCTCTGAGTTTTCCAAAGTGCCCCAGGTAGTTTCCTCAAAATGCAAATTAAGTCTCAGTATGGAATGTGAGAAGAGCCCCAGATACATACGGAGAGGCTAGATTAAATCATCACATGTGGCTTATAGAAGACTCACGCTGATTAACAGAAAAACGAAATAAAACCTAATAACTGAGAAACAAATATGCTGCCGATCTGATGACACAGAGGGCATTCTTATTTGGAAAAACATTAGGGAACTATGCTCCTAATTGATTGGAGTTTTGGGGGGAAAAATAGTGGTATTCTTTTTTTATAATCTTTTTCCATTTATTATGTCCCCTTCTTATTTTTACTATATGTCAGGTTCTTGGTAGGGAATATATTCTTTTTTCCTTCTAGCTTTGGTAGAGCTCTTTCTCCTTGCAGGAAGAAGTAAATATGGCTTCTTTCTTTTGAAGATGGTGTCCTTCTCCCCTTTTTATCTGCAGGGGTCAGGGAATCTCTGGAACACCTCTCTCTCTCTCTCTTTCTCACACACACACACAGTCCTTTATCTTTACTTGACGTTGACTTAGAAAGCACTAAACATGTTGTCCACTATTATACAGTCTACAAGATAAATCAAGTAAGATTTAAAAAATTTATTGAATAACCTCAGGGTTATTCAAGGTTATCAGTTTGGGCTGTTAACTCTCAAGTCTAATAACCAAGATACTTCAAGATGGCTCCCATGGATTTTTCAGACTTGACTCACCTGGTGGATTGGGCACCTCCACTGTTCACACCTGTGGTTCTGTGGATGCTCCCTTCCCCACCCCAGTGAGGCAGTCTGGAAAGTCCTTATTCTTTCTGCTAGAGCACTGCTAGGAAGCTCACCCCTCTCAGGAACCCCAGACTTTTACCACCAACGACATATCTCCTGGGGCCAAGGCATCTCACTCTTCAGAAATCCCAAACTGAAATTGTGACCTTCCCCTCGAATCTGAATATGCTCGTCCTTCTCTAGTCCCTTAGTTGGATACAACAGGGTTTGGTCCTTTCTCCCGTTGTAGGTGCACTTCCTGCTCCTTGCTCAGCCATTCCACTCTGCAGGCCTGGATAGTCTCAGAATAGACCACTGTGTTCACGATGCCTGCATCTCTCTATGGGGAGCACCTGGTTATCTATCCACACTCATCACTAAGACGTCCCTGACTTCTCTTGGTGAGTTGACTGAGCGTCCAGCTCCACACCTACGACACAGCATGCCTCTGTTCGCATATTTCTGTTACCTTCTGGAAAGTGCTGTCTGCAAGAACAGACCATGTCTTATTTATCTTTATATTTCCAGCACCAAATACCAACGCTATCACTTTGATGAGCTGGAATAATCCTTGATCTTTTTCTTGAATCTCTCCCTTCACTGGGTCTAAGGGGTGAATATGAGACACTTAATAGTCTCTTAGTGGCTGCTTTATATCAGTTTATTGTATACATGTTGGTCGAGAGAAGAGGAATTTCACTCTTGTGAAGCTTAGTGTATGTCTTGGTCACTTATAAAATGACAAATTTTTAAAAACAGTACTATGTAAACCATTAATTTGAATAGTAAAGAGATGATAGGTAAGATAATGCGCCCTATAAAATGTATTATAAGAAGACTATATTATCAATTAGATTATTGATTCCAAATTCAATTATTACTTTTTTAAAAAGATTTTATTTACTTATTTGACAGAGGGAGAGAGACCACAAGCAGGGGGAGCACCAGAGGAAGAGGGAGAAGGAGATGCAGGCTCCACTGAGCAGGGAGCCCTATGTGGGACTCGATCCCAAAATTCTGGGATCATGACCTGAGCCAAAGGGAGACGCTTAACCGACTGACCCACCCAGACACCCCAAATTATTACTTTTATTAAGTAAAATGCTTTATAAATTATTTTTGGGGGGCATTATTACTGTTCTCCCAGGAATTATTTCAAAAATATTACTATTTTCAAATAGAGAAACTGAAACTACATATCATTTATTCATTTAAAAAGTATTTGGGGGCGGGGGTTGCTGTTAAGTGTCAGGCTCTCTGCCAGACACTAGGGAATCAGCAATGAATGATTCAGATCCTGTCCTGCTGCCGGGATAGCGGGAAACTGGTTAAAAAAACAGGACATTGGAACACCAAGTAGTTGGATTAGTGGAAATAGACAAGGGAGGAGCATAAACCGAAATGTAGGCAGTGCGGAAAGGAGTCTTACAGGTAGAATTGACGTTAAGTTAAATCTTTGAAGTGTGACAGGATGAAAATCTGGTCCTTGAATAAAAAAAGGGCAACTTCGGGGAAGTCTAAATCTCCAAAATAGCTGGTGATACATAGTGCTTAAAGCAAGTTAAATCGAGGCGAATGTTCCAGAACAAATGAACTCACATATGTGCCTACCTGACTTCACGTATCCTACAGGTGTGTGTTTACAACACAACTACTTTTATACTTTGAAGAAACTAAAGAAAAAATCATCTTAAAAAGCACCCTCTTTAATAGAATACTATTACCATTTACATTACTAGGGGCTAGAATCAATAATAATAAATATTTTTGTGTATGTTATTTTACCAGCAGGGTACAGCTCTCTTGTCTTTTTAAAAAGACCCTTGTTTAAGATCATGCAGATGGTTACCACCAGAATCAGGACTTGAACTTTGGCCTGTCTGACCCCAAAGCCAATACACACTATATGCTTTCTCACCTCCTTCCAGTGAATGGATACCTGTGATGTGCTCCCTCTTGTTGAATGCATGCTCAAGGATCAATATTGCATAAAAACAAAGTCAAAACGTTCAGATATATGTTTAACATTTAAATAGGCTACTGAATCAAGGCCTAAAGTTTTTGGTATTTAACACTTATAATTGGTTAACTTGATTTGCATAATCGTTTCATCTCCAATATGTTTGCAATGGATAACTCAAATGAGGAAAACATACCATCTAAGTGCAATTAGGTTGGAGAATGTTAGGTCTACTAAATGTGACACAATAAGAAATATATATTTGGTCCCTGTCCCTGGTTCCTGGCACAGAGCTTCTAAAACCCTTGTAATTTCCAGAGCGATAGGGGTAGTAGGAATATCTTTGTTCTAACACTAGTCTTTGACCCCAGTTCCTGACACAGAACTCCTAAGCCCCTTGGAATTTTCTAGGTGATGGGAGCATGTGATCAAATTCGGCAACTCTTGGTGGGCTTATGGATGGGGACAGGTCAACAGAAAGACCAACCAACAGAAAGACCACGATGAGAAGCTTAGAACTTTCAGCCCCAACCCCGATGCCCCAGGGAGGGTAAAAGGTCTGGATATTGAATTATAAATCATTCACGCTTACATAATGAGGCCTCCATAAATATCCCCAAACTGCAGGGTTTGGAGAGCTTCTGCATTGGTGAACACATCCATGTGCAGTGAGGGGGGTGCACCCCAACTTCACAGGGATAGAAGCTTCTGTGCTCAGGACGCTTCTGGGCTTCACCCTAGTGTCTCGAGATGTTCATATGTATCTTTTGTACTATCCTTTATAATAAAGTGGTAAAAAAGAGGTAAATGTTTCCCTGAGTTTTATGAGCTATTACAGCAAATTATCCAAGTTCAGGAGGAGGTTTGTGGGAACCCTGATTTACAGCCAGTTGGTCAGAATCACAGGTAATCATATGGGACTTGCAATTGGCATCTCAAGGGAAAGCAGTTTTGTGGGATTAAGCCCTTAACCTATGGAGTTTGGCATTAACCCCCAGGTAGATAGTGTCTGAATTGAACTAAATTGAATTGTAATACACCTAGCAGATGTCAAAGAGCATTTGAGAATTGTTTGGTGTGGGGGAAAAAAAAAAAACCCACACATTTGGTATCAGAAATGGTGTGAGTGCATAGGAAAATGTTGTTTATTTATTAATCTGCAAAGCAAAGAGGATTCGGACTACTCAAGACAGAAAGAGAGGATGTTAACACAGGTAACTGTAGACCCAGGGACCAAAGGAAAATGTTGTAAAGGGAGACTCCCTTTCACTTTCGACAAGATTCCACGTGTAGAATCCAAGGAAAGTTTAAGTGATACATGCCCTTAATGAATATTAATTTTAAAGTTTAACATTTTAATATTAGTATTGGCCCAAGGGCTATATTACTTTGATGTATTCTGGAAGTAATGCAAACCTGCAAACATTATGCAAACTTACTGAAGTTTCATTTATCCCTTTGTAAACATTCAATATCATAAAGGAGTAGACATTACTTCTTTCTAAGTTTGTGGCTAATTGCAAAAATGAAGCTCATCATTTCCTTTCCAGAATATGGTTCTCCTCCTAGTTATCAGCTGCTCATAGCAGTCTACATTTGTAGTCACACAGACACGAATTGTGAGTGCTTCTTGTTGCCCCCAACACCCACAAAGCTGCCAAGTCTGGTGGACATAAGTCTCCAACACCTTTCCTTTCCTTGGCTCAGGACACGGTGATGCCTCTGATTGTGTCCTCTGGGAGAGGAGAGACCATTTTTCTTCTGGCTTCTCTGGATTCCAGAGGAATGGGAGTTGCTAACACCTCAGGCTCTCTCTACCCCCTTTACTGCCTCTCGCTGGGCATGTGGAATGACCCTGATGATTGCGTAACTTTGGGAAGAATACCCAGGCTTGTATGGCTCCATCCAGATCTTCTTTCTTAGGAAAGTGAGCTCCTTCTTCAGGGAGCCTCTGAGGCTTCTTCCACCTCTGTAGGGGGCACCTGCCCTGCTCCCGCTCTGCCAATTCAAGTCTAGCCAATGTTGCCTATTAGCAGCCACCTGCTTCTCCTACAAAGCTATATTCTCCAGTGAAGCCGTAATTAGAAAGAAAGGTATTTTTTTTTAATCTCCAGTATGCCTTCTCTGTTTTATTTTTCTAATTTGCATAGAACCTGAACATAAAAGTGGGATTTTACTTACTAGGTATCCCCTCAAAGATCCCAAAACATCTTCACTTCTCTGATGGAAAGTGTCCGTGTCCTTTAACAAGTACAGAGGGACTCACATTGTATTTAAGAATGCATGCTTTGAGGTCAGTGTGACCAGGCTTGACCTGAAGCTCAGTGGCTTTGAGCCAGGGGCTTGACCTCTCTAAATCTCAGATTTTCAACTTTAAAATAAAATACTACTCACTACGTCAGAAAGCAGTGCAATGAAAGTTACACTGTGTTTAGCACACTTCCTAGAATAAAACAAGCACTCTGTAAATGATAGCTAATGAATTAAAAACCAACTTTCAGTCTGATATGTATGACCTTCAAAAATAAACTCTTAACCTTTACCCCCAGTCTCTTCTTCCACTGTTCCTTCACCACGGTCATAGATCAATATATCAATGTAGTCTTAAGTGAGGCTGTTATAACAAGTTACCATAGACCAGGTGGCTTACAAACAAGAGAAATGTATTTGTCACATTCTGAAGGCCGGAAGTCCAAGATCAGGGTGCTAGTGTGGTCAAGGTCCTCTTTGCGTTTGCAGACAGACATCTTTTTGTTGTATCTTCATATGGCGGCAGGAGAGGGAGAGAGCTCTCTGAGGTCCCTTTGATAAGGGCATTAACCCGTTTCATGAGGACTATACCCTATGACCTTATTTCCTCCCAAAGACCCACCTCCAAATACCAACACATAGGGGGTAATGATCTCAAAATGGGAATTTGGGAGGGACATAAACATTCAGTCCATTGTGTATGTGTATGTATATATACATATATACATATATATATACATAATAAAATTACAAGATATCTGTGAATGTATCATAATTTACATAACACACAGTAGAGATCAAAGGAGGGTAGGGCCCACATTAACCCAAGAAGAGGAGAAAGCAGATCACGTGATAGTTAACTCTGTCTTGAGGCTGCATGGACATTCTTCATGTACTTGGGGACAACACAGCAAAAAGAAGAAGAAGCAGGCATAGGAACCCAAACATCATGATATTTTAAGGAAATATAAGCAGTTAAATGTTCTCAAACTTTATTATGGAAAAGCATCTCTGGTGGAACTTGCTAGAAATGCAGGTTCCCAGTAAATCTACCCAGAAATTCTGGCACAGTAGGATAGGGCCTGGACATTACTAGGTATCCAATAGAATTTACATGCAATAACAGGCATACATTTTCAGTGTACCATTCAATGAGTTTTGGAAAATATAAACACCCCTGATAAGCACCACTCACTCAAGATCTAGAATTTACCTATCACCCCAGAGAGTTCCCAATGGTGCCCGTATTTTTAACAGCCACTCCATAAATGACTCTAGAATGTAAGACAATACCGTTTATAAAGAGAAATAAGGTTGGGGTAGTAGAGACCAGATCTTCATGGACTTATGTATTCAGATGAGGAGTTAGAAACCTATGTTAGAGTCAAACAAGAGTTCTTTCCAGTCATATCTCAAACTGCCCTATCTTAATATTCATGTTAATAATGATTCTTCTGCTTCACTCAGTCTTTCTCTTCTGCCCATCTCTGTCTATGAGTCAACACGTAACCCCGGCATTTGAGGTTGTACCAATGACAAATTTTGACTACAAAGGAAAATGGGGAGGAGCTATAAAGAGAAGTTTCACAGAAAAATACAGATATATGATCAAGCCCTGATTTATATGGAAAGATGTTCAATATCAATCACAATAAGAGAAATACAGATTAAAACTATGAGATACCATTTCCCACCTGATCGGTGGAATTATCCAAAGTTTAGAAGTCTGGCAACATATCTTTTGTGCCATGTCTGTGAGGAGACAGGGACTCACATCTTGCTGACAGTAACGCAAAACAATACAACCCCTATTCCTGGGAATTTGGCATGTCTGGCCAAGTGCTGTTAGCGAAATTGTGTAGATGTGAACACTTTGACCAAGCCATCCCCACTGTGGGAACAGATCCCAAAAATCCACTGCCTAGAATATGGAAAGAAATACACACACGGATATCCATTGCAGCATATTTGTAATAATGAAAGACTGGGAACTTCTCAAATGTCCCTAAATAGGGGGCAATAAGCCGTGACACAGTCACAGATAAAGTTCTATGCCATTGTAAAAAGGAATGGGCTCTATCTCTATACCCTTGTGGGAAATAATGTCTGCAATATATTGCTCAATGGAGAAACAAGGTGAGCAAAAATGTTATAGTATGAAATTATTTTTCTAAAAAAGGTGATGAAAAGATACATGCACACACATATTTTCTTGTATTAACATAGTTGATAAATTATATTTTCTTACAGCAAACTCAAAATAAATATACACATTTTTTGTATTAACAAAAACATATTTTAATATTAAGTATACAATAATAAAAGGATAAAAAATTAGCAAGTTACTACCTTTGGGGAGGTAGAGAAATACAGAAAGGGAACAGGAAGAAAAAACTAGACTTCTCTGAATATACTTTGCTTTGTAGACTTGACTTTGGAATCATTTCATATTTTGTATAATTATAAATAATGTAAGCAAAGTTGTATATCAATTTGGAGATATAATCACTCAGAGATTAATTTCATTATTTGACTATTCATACCCAACAAAATAGATTAATTTCATTATTTGACTATTCGTACCCAACAAAATAAGAACTGATAAAAAAAAAGTCTTAACGTGTTTTCCGAAAATATTATTGGTGGTAGTGTTTATATTGTAATTTTGAGACTGTTGTGAGTGCCTCTTTGGAGAAAACATGAGAAATTATGCCGGTTCCCTTGATAAATGGAATTTTCAGTATGTTTGCACACTCACATATTGATGAAGTTAAGAAAAGCATTTGTGGTTCTGAATTTGAATTGGCAGCATCAGTATGAATCCATGACGTATCTTAAATCTTAAAAACATTTCCTAGCTCAGTTCACTGGAAGGGCCTAGAAAACCATGACCAACCCAGTAGCAAAGAGAACCCTTGTTCTTCACCTGTGGTCTCTAAATAAGGAACCAGGGCTCCTTGGATAACAGCTGATTAAGAATAACAAAACCTAAGGGCATGTGTGCATGCATGCACGCACACACACAATATCAGGAAGAAAGCAGGGACATAACTACAGGCATGAGATATTTTTTTATAAGGGTTATTTTTAAAATACCATGTGAGATATTCTAAACAATTTTATGCCAGTAATACTTTAGTAAATTATAATTTACCAAAATTGACTCTAATTTTTTTAAAAAAACCTTAGATTAAAAACGCATTTTGTATAGTCAAAAACCAGCTATTTAATTCAAAAAATAAGGGTATACCTTAAAATATAGATTGTTAACCTACACACAGTAAGATCTTGAGGGAGTTTTATATGCTTCTCTTTGCTTAGAAGCGTTTTTCTAATATACATTTAACATATATGTAAGTATATATATATATAGTAGTCAAATATGTATACATATATATACATATATATGTATTCAAAAATAAATAAACCAAAATAACACAAGTAATTTTTTAAAGACCCATTTTTAGATTGAATTTTGTTCCTTGTCTTTTCTTAGCATTCTAGGGTTCTGGTCACAAAAGCCTACCCAGAGCCTCGACCACACAGAAATTACAGTCTGACAAGACTGCCCCACTTCATGCAAGTCTCTGTTCTTCACTTGTCTCAGGGACCTAGACGTCTGTCCTGGTCCTGCTGGTCTCCCCCTTCACGTTGCCCCTTACCAGGGAGTTTGGTCCCCACTAAGCCTGGAGAAGGCGACTCTCCCACTGTTCTTCATCCGCGGTGGGACCCTAGCTCTGTTCCGCTCTTGTCCAAACCTGTTAACTCATTTTTCAAAAGCAGACAGCAACCCATCGTGAAGGTTAAGGATGGGGTTTTCTGTAAAGCAATCAGACAGCAAAGTAAAGGCTATTGAGAATTACTGAAGCTGGAGGAGATATATTTTTCTCTTCTCCCGATGGCAGAACTTCTTTCCCACTTTTGTGGACCAGCAGTGCATGGAACACTACCTGGTGTGTGTGTGTGGCGGGGGGGGGGGGGGGGCGCGTGCACGCACAAGGCGTGTGTATGCATGCACATTGCATGTGTGTGCAGTGTGTGTGTTTGCACATTTATTCCCAAGCACACACTCTCCCTGTTCTAAAGCCGCTTCCACATTTGCCCTCAGCTTTTGCCCTATGAAGAGGACAATTTGGGGGAAAGGGGTGGGCAAGGATAAGAAGAGTTCACCTACATCAGAAACTTTCAACCCCATCACAACCTCAGCAAAAATAACCTCAGCAGGAAAGGCCAGCCTACAGCATGCCCTCTCTCCGGAGCCCCAGACAATCCGAATGTAGTAACCAAGCTTGATAAAAAAAAATGACAGTGTGCCACTTAGTTATGATTGCTCCAAGAAAAACATCCCTTTCATAATAATCTTATTAGGGGAAGAGAGTGGGGTTTTTGTATCTTCTTTGTGAAAAGCAATTTATTTTTATGGATAGTAAAAAGGAAATAAATTCTCCCGAAATGGCTCCTTGGTGGATCGGGGTCCCCGCAGCTCATTCTGTGTTTATAGATAAGCAAAAGGTCAATTGAATGCTACGTGTAGTATGTGTGGTGTGCGAAGACGAGGCACAGCATGGTGTGGGGAAGGAGCCGTTGGCTAATTCAACCTTTCTTCTCATCTCCTTTAGAGACAGGTTTGAGGGGAGATTTCTGTGCCAGGGGCCATCAGGGAAATACCTAGCAATCACCTGTCAGGAGGCGTTTGTTTAGCTGGTGGGATTTAATACTCTGTAAGAGATTAGAATGTGTTGTTTTTGTCACTGTGGAAAATATACAGATAACTTTTCAGGTACCTGTTTGACAGGTTCCAAAGGAGTGGCATATATGTCCCTGATTAATGACTTCCTCCTGTGTTCCTGAGGTCATTGTGACATTTCATTAAAATATAAAAGTGGAGACCCAGTTTGGAGATAGTGGGGGGAGTCTGGGCCCAGATCCCAGTCCGGGCCCAGATCCCATTCTGGGAGAGGTCGTCAGATTCAATTCCTCTCTAGACACACAGTGTGAAACCACAATCAGCTCTCGCTTGGGAGTGACTTTCCTTTCCTTCCTTACCACTTTTCTCATTTATTTGACAAATATTTAATTAGTAGACACCATGCACAAGAGTCTACATGCCAGACCCAGAGAGGACCTGCCCTTAAAATGTTTGATTTCTAATAGAGACAGGAAGGAGGATGAATTCAAAAGGTTTCAAGTGCCTTTTGTATGCTCCCTCCCTAGCTATTGAGAGTCTAACAGGGAAAAAAAAGCAAGAAGGGTCCCTAATACTTGGTGAGCACTTATTATGGTCCAGATAATATGTTAGGCATTTGCACAAGATTTTTCTCACTTTATCCTTGTAAATATGCTTATCTCCATTTTGGGGGATAAGAAAGCTGAGGTTCACAGAAATCTCGGCAGTAAGGAGAGATCAGAATTGAAAACCCAGGTCCTCTGGCTGCTACAGAGTGAGAAAGAGGGGGATGGGCAGTGAGTGGGAAGCCGGGTGGGAGGTAGGGTTCAGAGGGTGTAGCAGGTGGGCATGCAAAGAAAGAGCTTCTCCGAGGAAGTGGTATTGAACTGAGTACTGAAAGGAACAAGATATAAAAGCAAACGTTAGACAGACTGAAGACAAGGCGAACGCAGGGCTGCTCTGGGCAGACAGCAGTGACCTTCTCTGCATCCTGCCCATGTTCTCTTTAATGTGGCAGAGAAGCTGGTGAGAAGGAGCACTTCTCTCCCCTCCAGACCCAGCCCAGCCTCCAGCTCAGAAGGGGTCCGGGCGGGGGGCGGGGGGGGGGGCGCAGGGCAGAGGAGGAATAGGAGTCAGTGAGCACACTTCTCTCTCCCAAGCTCCCTCTCCTGTGGTTGTCACTTCCTTTAATCACCTTGGTCTCCTTCCCTGTTCCTCCAGCCTCTGCCCTGGGGGCTCCCCCGGCCTGACTCTGCTCTTCACACTGATGTTCTCTGGCAACCTCAAGCAACCACCTCGGCTCAGCTCTAGCCAAGTGACCTCCTAACCACCCTTCAGCCTTGACCCCTGCCTCCTGATTTGCTGAAATAGTCCCGACTTTAAGGCACACCCGTGAGCGGCCCCTCCTTTCCTATTCCTGTTTCCCCAGTTTTGTTCAAGTCAGAATTCCCTCCCACCTGGACTACAATGGTCCCTTAATAGCTCCTCCTTCTGGTCCCTTCTATAGTCCCTGCTAATGATGGTGAAACCGTGTTCATATGCGTCTCTCTTACTATTCTGTGAACGGTCCCAGACAGGGACCGCTGTGATTCCTCTTTGCCTCCCAAGTATCTGGCAATCTCTAAGCTGTCAGTAATGCCTGTGGACCATGCCCCCAGTCTATCCTGCACAAGCTCAACCTTCTGACCCCCTGCTTGGAAAACCCAATGGCTATGCATTATAGCCAGGATAAGGCTTACATTCCATAGCCTTCCGTTGGAGGCCATGCCCAAGCTGGCCCTGGGAAGTCCTGTATCTTACCACTCTCCAAGAGCTACTCACTATTCCAGCAAATTCTGCCTCTCCCCTCACCCATCATGTCTGTGCCTTCCTGGTGCCTTCATTTCTTCCTTTCCTTCTCTTTTCCTAATGAAATCCCACTTATCTTACAAAGCAAGATTTGAATCCCACCCCATTCACAAATCTTTCTAGATTCCCCTAGCCTGAAGTCATTGCCTCTTAAGGTCTAGAGAACTCACGCATCCTCCCCAGCTGCCTTTCCCTGTGAAGCATCCACTGCGGGGCTCAGGCTTCTCTCCCCACTAGCCTGTAGACACCATGAAGCCTGGGCCCCTGGCCCACAGGATATGTACACCTCTGATGTTCACTGCACATGAAGGATGCTGAATAAAGCTGTCATTATATATCATCTTCCAGAACTTGTGAAAGACAATTCTTCAAATGCACCCTTTCCTTCTTTCGTGAGTCAGATTCCAATTGTTATTCAACACACACGCACAGTGCAAGTCAACTCAGATCCCGTAAGCCAAGCCTTTGCAAGGCATCTTCGGAGGTGGCCATGTCTGCAGGGCACGTACCTGCTCTGACTAGTCATCGGGAGAGGTGTGTGGCAGGTTCAGTTAGCGACTGTGATTCAAATACAGTGTTTGATGCCTGGAATGGGGACCACTTGTTCTTTTCGAGGGAATTTTGGAAAACCAGACTTCTTATAATCAGGACTTGCTGACTCAGCGCTGGGTCTACTTTCCATTTATGCCATTCCACTTCATCTTAAAACTCATTTTATTTAGACTTTCGGTACATTACTGCCCAGATACTAAATGGTTTATGCTAGAACATGCTGCCTAATGAATGGTACACTGACTTTCTCAGCTTAATTAAATATCTACCTGGAGGGATTACAGCCAAGCCATGGCTGAAACTTGAAATCCGACCCGCCTGCCTCTGCATACTTCCTGCACCTGAATAGCCAGGCTACAATGCCCCAAAGAAAGAATTCTGTTGTGAAAAGGGGTTGCATTACCTGCCCATCCAGTGGGATGAATTTTCATCATGCTGAAAATCTTAAGCTGAGCAAGACTCTGGGACCTTTGCAAGGGGAGAAAGGTGAATGAGAAGTTGCACTGACTTCGCAAACGAATCCCTGTGCTGAACGCTGATACGGGACCAAGCCTTCCCCGTCTTAACTGTCTTAAAAAGAAATACAGGAATTATGAAAGAGGGTGGAATTTCAACCTCAGCTACTTTTAACTCTGTAAGTACGTGCCTAATTTCCCCCAGACAATGACCTTGTGTTTCAGAGCCTCCTATTAGTATCAGTTTGCTCTTAAATCAAAGATTTTCAGATGCACATAGAGTTGGCCAAGTGGAGGGTCCACCTCCAGTTCCCTCAAGTCTATTCCCTGTTCCTTCCAAGAGGCAGCTGCCAGGACCCCCGCCAGGACTGCATTCCTGTGATGACACTGAAGGGTCCTGCTACCTCATGACAGGGGACGATTCGATTTTTACATTAAAGTCTGTGCATATAACTCGAAGAGGTTGTGTCATTGTGGGACTGTTTCTAAATGAGAGGTTGCAAATTGCAAAGTGTCCCACCCCTTGCCAGATGTGCAAGTCTGTGATAACCAAAATCTATATCCCACACCCATTTTTACTGACGGTTCAGTAATAATTTCGGCAAAGGCTCTAAAGTTTGGGATCTGATGAACCTGGAATCAAATTGAAAAGGTGAGACTTTGGGAGAGAACCTTGATGCCTCTGGTTTTTTCTCTATACAAAGGGGGAAAGAATACCCGGTTCCCAAGATGGTGATGAGGATGAAGGGAGACCGTGGTGTCAAAGGGCTTTGCGTCATGCCTGGCACATAGTAGGTGTGGAAAACATGTCGTTAATTTCTCCTTTCTTCTCCAGCGGTGAATTTGATGGTGTTCATATGATGCCAGAGGGGCTTGTTACTCTAGTTTTGTAAACATTCCAATAACTTACCACCATTAAGTAACAAAAGGGAAAAAGCATGGCTTATTGGTGTCTCATACCACTTATCCAGAATGCCATCAATCGCTGACTTAATGTCTGGTTGTGGTGGTTGTTGTATCAGGAAGCAATGATTAGTGACTCCCACATTTGGTGGAAAGAGAGATTGAGGAGGTAAGAGAGATGGCTAAATAAAAACTCAAAGCTTTGCACCAAGTCCCTTTTTCTACCGAAGAAACTGGTGTTTTCTAAATCGGTGCCCCTGTGGGTTTATTCTGGATCCTTCTTTAATTTCATTATCTCTATCTCAATTGCTCAGCTGCAAACATAGGCTCAAATATTTTATGATACTTAATTTCAAGAAAACGGTTTCACCATGGCAGCAAAATAACAACAAATGTAATGGAAAATGTATTAAATATAATTCCCTACTGCACAGAACTTTATAAATGCCATCAATATTCATACAGCATGTAAGCAGAAAATCAAAGCTATCTGGGACTGAGGCAGAAAGCGTATACATCCAGGAACCTCTCCTGATAGAGCAATTTTCTCTGCTTAGATTAGAGGAAAATATTCTGGGATGTTTCTTTGTTATAATGGTTTCTCCACCATGCCTGAAAATTGCTCTTTATTCCAAATGTGTCCCATTTTTTCTTATTAGATCAATTGTTCTTGTTTACCTTCTTAAAATGAGCTTGCCTTGGGCCACATCGTCATGGTGTAACAAATGTAACATTATCAAAGAAGGGAGCTGCCGGGAGGTGGGGGTGGGGGGGACGGATAGTCAGACCAAAGATGAAGGCATCTTATACAGGTATTCAGTCGTAATCGTAAGAGAGAAATCATCGAGTAAAAAAAAAAAAAAATGCAGTTAAATCTTTGTGGAGTCATAGTGAGCTGGTAGGGTCTTTTCCCTACTGAGCTATTTCCCATCCAGCCTAGTGGGCATGGAATAGTATCTTTGAAATAATTGACCATGGAGGAAAATGTATTATTTTGATAATACTGCATTAGACCCCCACTGACATCTTGGTCAGAGGCTCAGATTTTGACCTAGTTAAGCCACCTTCTCTGTGCTTGCCACTGTGACATTGTTTGCTTTCTGTTAAGGGTGATGGGAAGCATGGGCTCCTCTCGATTTCTAAATCGCAAAGCGGGCACTGAAGCTTCCATTTCTTCTTTATCAACTTATTTCAATTTGCTGTCTGGAGTTAGGGTAAATAATGAGATTGATGGACTCTGAAAAACAAACAGGGTTCTAGAGGGGAGGGGGGTGGGAGGATGGGTTAGCCTGGTGATGGGTATTGAGGAGGGCACGTTCTGCATGGAGCACTGGGTGTTGTGCACAAACAATGAATCATGGAACACTTCATCTAAAACTAATGATGTAACATATGGGGATTAACATAAGAATAAAAAAATGTAAAAAAAATTAAATAAATAAATAAAAAAAGAAAAAAAAGAAACCTATCATCATAAAAAAAAAAAAAGTCAGTCTCACTGGGGACGGTATGTGCTCTGGTAAGCGCTGTGAATTGTGCAAGACTGTTGAATCTCAGATCTGTACCTCTGAAACAAATAATGCAATATATGTTAAGAAAAAAAAAAAAAGAAGAAGAAGGTAGCAGGAGGGGAAGAATGAAGGGGGGGAAATCGGAGGGGTAGACGAACCATGAGCGATGATGGACTCTGAAAAACAAACTGAGCGTTCTAGAGGGGAGGGGGGTGGGAGGATGGGTTAGCCTGGTGGTGGGTATTGAGGAGGGCACGTTCTGCATGGAGCACTGGGTGTTGTGCACAAACAATGAATCATGGAACACTACGTCTAAAACTAATGATGTAATGTATGGGGATTAACATAAGAATAAAAAAATTAATTAATTAATTAATTAATTAAAAAATAATAATAATGAGATCACAGCATGTGACTCAGGGGTGATCAATCCCTCTGTTTTGAAAAGCACGAATGATGACCAGGGTTTCTAGGGCAGCAACTCTGGGCTTGGCATTTTCCATCCATCACGTGATTTCGTCCTTGCAACAGCTGTTGGAGATAAGGATTACTGTACCCTTTCACAGCTAAAAAGCTGAGGTTGAGCAATGTCATGGAACTTGTCAAATGTCACACGAGAAGGGGCAGAATCAGGGTTCAAACAGACACGTTCAACTCTGCGCGGCCCATTTCTTTCTAATCCACTAGGCTACCTCTCAGAACTAGCGTACTTCATTTCATATGGATAAGGGATCCCCCAAATAGCTGTCAGTATTTTGTTTTCCCTGATGGCATTCCAGGGAATCTGCTGCAGAGATAGTTCTATTTTTTTTAATACTTATTTATTTGAGAGAGAGCCAGCATGAACGGGAGGGGCAGAGGGAGAGAGAGAATCTTAAGCAGACTCCACGCCCAGTGCGGAGCCTGACCCGGGGCTCGATCTCATAACTCTGAGATCATGACCTGAGCCGAAATCACCAGTCGGACTCTCAATGGACTGAGCCACACAGGTGCTCCTGGATATAATTTTAAAAAGTAAACCTATGTTTCACAAAGAGTGTTTTTATTTGGGAGAGTAAAAATTACAATATGCTCAATTCGCCATTAACATCCGCACTCCTCTGTGTCCCTGGTCGTGCCTGACCCCTTTTTCTCCATGGAAAGAAGGTCCATGGAAGGACCTTCCTTCCTCCATGGAAGGACCTTCCTTCCTCCATGGAAGGAAGAAGTTTAGGCTGCAAACCTTGTAGCCACCAGTTTCCTACAACAGAACCTCTTTAGGAAAGAGGAATCACATCAAACGTTGCTGATGGACAAGCTTTTAATCTCAGAACTACTACCTCCAGTTTCGGGAGTTGCCAAAACAAGAAAAAAGAAATACGAAAACAAGATAGACTTTGGGGAAAAGAGGTCATCATCCCCGGTGTTGGCAAGAGCTGAGTTAGCAAGTGATGCTCATCAACAACCTCAATTACGTTTCACCTCCTCTGCACAGCTGGGTCATCCCACTGCATGATGCTCCCCTCAACAGAGGTACCAGTTCCCCCGGGGGCAACGCAAGCTCACCGCATATCTGCCACACATGTATTTAGTTCCAAGGGTCATTGCTCTCCCAGGTCAGCATTTTTCTCACTTCACAAGTAAATCAGGCATGACAAACCAATGTGTCATCCACGTTTTTCTCTCTTCCAGAAATGTTGTTCAATCAATATCAATTCCCAGTGGTTACGACAAAGGCGGGTGCTTCTACTCTGAGCTGGGTCCCTCCCCGCCTGGAGGCATACTGGAGGTTGAACAGCACTAAATGGACACATGGAAAGTAACATCACCCCAATGGGATACGCTTGGAGACATTCATCTTCCTAGAAGTGCTGCAAGCCCAGGAAGGAGAAGGTGCAGAAGCCCACACTTTACAGACCACTTTCCCAGCTAGCCTTTTACCTGCACTCAGAAATATTTCTCAATAATCAGGCTGTAAGCTTACATTTTTCAAAGTAGATAGCATAATAGAATATTGACTTGATATTTGGTGAGTTACATAAGACAGCACTGCATCTAACTGAGAATACCCTGGTAATAGAGAGATTCACTCACAATTACCCCCAGAAATGTGGGTTGTGTAAATGGCTACCTATCAGCAACTGGCTTATGAAATCAAAACAGTCAGAGATTTTGTTACATTATGCCTGAAACTATTCCCAGGCCTTGTCATTTCCCGTGGAAGTGCAAATTATCATGTGATCCCTTTTGCAAAGAAGTCTTTTATCATATATTATTGTTATGCACTGAATAGTTGTGTTCCCCTCCCCCAAAAAAATTAATGTGTGGAAACCCTACCTCCAATGTGATGGCATTTGGAGCTGGGATTTTGGGGACGCAAATAGGGTTTACATTAGCTCATGTAGGTGAGACCCTCATTATGAGATTATTGACTAATAAGAAGAGAAAGAGAGAGATCTCTCCATGTGCACACAGTGAAGAAAGGCCAAACAAGGACCCAGCTAGAAGTTGGCCATCTACAATCCAGGAAGCAGGCTCCCACCAGGAGCCAAATAGGCTAGCACTTTCATCTTGGATTTCCAGTCTCCAGAATTATGAGAAATCAGTCTCTATTGTTTCAGCCATCCAGTCTATGGTATTTTGTCATAGCAGCCTGGGCGAAGGCAGAATATCCCTTTTAATCAAATTTAGCTAATACAGTCACCCACATATGTGGAAAAAATATTACGAGCAATGGGGTGAAGAGCCATGCAAGGTCATGGTCCAGGGAGAGCCAGATTTAGAATGCTCGGTTGTCACCCAAACTGAGCAAAGCCCCTGAAAATGCTTCTCACCACATTCATCCCCAATTATATTTCTGTTCCAGAGCAAAAACAAATGCAGTGGAGTAGTTTTGGGGTAGAGATGCAAGTTACGTGCCTACACCTTATGAAATCAAAATCAGAACACATGACCAGACAAGGTATTTCTGGAAGCTTTAGGACAGAAAGACTCAATTCAGGACAAGAATGCACAGCCATTGCAATTACTGTGCATGGAAAACATTTTTCTCCTCCCCTTAAGGTGTGAACATGATTGTACTTAATCCTCTTTAGCTTGTGAGTGACTGAAATTCATCCAAAACTACTTAAGTGTGAGCGTGTATGTGTATGAGTGTATACCTATGCATATACATGCATGCACAGATATTCATTATGGTGTTTCCTATAAACCAAGCTCCCACCTCCCCGCCCCCCTTCCTTCCTTCCCAGTCAGCCACTGTTCTGATAGCTGGGAATATAACCTTGAACCAGAGAGATCAGCTCTTTGCATTATATAACTCGCTTTATGGGGGTAGAGGTAGAGACAGAAAATAAATAAAGCAAAATGGGAAGGCCATCTGGTGTTAAAGAAATTGACCAGAGGCTGGGTCTATCCCCCATGGAGCTGGCATTCACGGCTTTTAAAGAAGGCTGGCTCTCACCACTGGAGGGGTTCCCTGTAAGTGCTGTAGGAGAGAGAGCCAAGCTGCTCCTCCTTCCCCTCCAGGACCTCCTCCCTGCTTGGGGCTCTGGGTATCCCTCCTTCCCTGTTCCACCACTGCCCTACGCTTCCCAGCCTTCCCCTGAAAGTCCTTACAGGCAACAACCTTCCGTGTTGTTTCCAGCTGAGCTTTAAACTGACCTGGGGATGCATTTGCCTGGTTGTGTTACTGCTCTGTTTTGTTAGACATCATGATTTTTGATCTCCTGTATCCCAAATAAATCCTCTAAATTGTTTTCTATGTGTATCTTTTCATTTTACAACTCCACATTTGTTATTGTTGTTTTAGACTGAACAAAAATGCTAAGATTGTGGATATGACAAAATGACTGAATTTGAGGACAACATTAGCTTGGAGCTGGCAAGGGCTTTGCCCGTGTTGATACGTCTACCCCAGTGCTGAGAAGAATGCTCAACATTTGTAGGATGAATGAGCTACTAAAAGTCCCCAGTGATGAACTTGTACCTTTCGGAGACACCTTTAACTGTTGATAATCCTGCACTCAGAGACTGCTACCCACCCCTTCCTTGCCCACCCTCTTCTGCCTCACAGTCACCCCCTTAGTTTGGCCCATGTGCCCACCATGGGCCTTTCCCCACTTCCTCTGTTTAGGGGTTTGCTGCCTCTGATCCTCTTATTTAAAAATTTATACAAATATAAATATATGTATGCATCCGGAGTTGTTTGTTGACTTCAAATCCCCTTCCTGTTTTTGCATAATGTCATACGTATCCTAAAATGCCTCAAAATATGATTTTTGATGCTATTCCATTTCAATTCATTGTGTCATTACATTTTAATCTCCAGGAAGGATTCAGAAGCTCCAGGAAATAAAAGGGCATATAAAATGATAATAAGCCTTGAGAGCTTAGCTGTGTACGATTATCCCACCACACACCGTCTTCAGAGTAATGCAGCTAAGGCTTTATCAATGCTTTTTCAGGTTTTTGCAGTTTGAGCGTAATCTCCCTGGAATGCTCTGAATCTTATCCTTCACATGACCTTGTAAGAAACCAAAGTATGCACAGATTCAACATAGGGAGTGCTAGGCAACACGTTTCAAAAGCCTGGGGTAGAACTTTGCAGGGCTTATGAAGAGTGAGTGGTTTCAATGAAATCACCCTAGAAACTTGTGCTCCCCATATTCCCCAAGGATCAAGATACTGTAGTTATTTCCCTTAAAAAACAGATGTTTAGTATGCGGGCCTTCCTTCCTCTCTATTCCCACCCTGAGGCAGGGAGCTCTATCTTTCTGAAGATGCCTACACTTGGCGGACTTCCTTCCCAGCTCTGGGAATTTGGTCTAGATACTATTTTATTTCTCAGCTTCCTTGTGGGTAAAATGGGGTTAATAACAGCATCCACTAATGAAGTTGTCGATATCACATGAGAGAATTCACATGAAAGAGCTTAGCCATACTGAGCCCACACCTAGCACATAATAAGTCTTCAATAAATACAAGCCTTTGCAATTACGATTAAAAACAAAAAAACAAAAAACCAAAAAACAACAACAAAAAAAAAACCCACCTTCTCTCTTCCCAAGGAAATAATGCACAGGGTTTGGGATGAGGGAACTAGGAGGCTTTATAGGGAGAATAATTTGGAAATTGGATGTGATTTAAAAAAATCTAAAAGTAATAATGTGGTGGTTCTGGCTCTGTAACTAATTAATTGTGTGACTTGGGCTGAACACATATTTTCTGGGCACCGACCATTTGCCAGGTACTGAGGATTCAGAGAGGCTAATAAAACAGTCCCTGTCCTCCAGACATTCACAGATTTGTAGAAAAGAAAATTATATGAACACAGAAATCAAATGCTATGTGATCCACACAACAAAACAGTCATAGAAAGGGGAATAATTTATAGTCTCCAGAGGGTCCAAGAAGGCTTCTGAGAGGGGGTTTGGAAGCAAGTCTGGGTTTAATTGATGTGAGTACAATTGAAGAATAGGAGTCAGATTTGAGTCAAAAACTCAAACCAGCACCTTACAGCCAAATGAAATAGGTTAATGACCCTGCATGGAGCCTCAGTTTCTTCTTCTGTAAACCACCCGATTTGTAGTATTCTTAGAAGGACTAGAAATAACACATATAAAGCATCTAGCCGGGTCATTAATGCAGTTTATGTGTTGGGCACATGGTAGAAACAGAGTTGTACGTTCCTTCCCCCTTTTAAATGAGTTCAGCCCTCACACTGTGCCCCTATGCATCAGACCCAAAGGAATGTTATGGTTGTCATCTCTCAGTGCAGTGTTAGAAGTTGCAATGAACTTTACTGGAATTGAAAGTTTAATGTGGAAAGTTTCATGAATAGTTGTTGGTTCAGGTAGAGAGCCTGGGTGAATAAAGACATGAATATATTTCTAAATTTCACCAGCTTTTCTGGAAGGGCAAGGCAAAGGTTAGTCATCCCTTCTGCCTTTTACTTCTCTCCCATCTCTCCTTGGAAGTTGTTCCAATTAACAAATTATCATCAACCCTATTTTCTGCTTCCTGGTGGGCAAGACACACCACCTGGCTTTCTACACCTGACGGGAAAACATCTTCTCTTTCTAGAGAAAATTCTGAGTCTCTCACCCCACCCACACTACAGGAGACTCCCTTCCTTGGATTGAGGAACCCAAATTTCAAACTGCAGCTTTAATTCACAAACTCTTTCTGGTTTGAAAACTCAACTGGATTGCAGAAATGAGTCCACATTCTAACCATTGTAGAGCTGTAAGAAAAAAGATGCTCAGAGAAATTTGATCCTTCTTATCCCTACAAATGAGAAAAACCCACACTGAGAGAGGGGTCGTGACTCCCCCAAGGTTCCATGGCTAGCTAAACAACAGAGTCAGAAGAAAATCTCAACTCCAGCCTCCTAGAAACAGCTCTGATTTCCCCTGCAAGTTGAGTCCTTCAAAATAATCATCAAGTCAATAAAAAACCCAGTGTAAAAATCCAAATGTAATCAAGCCCATTTAGCCGAGGAATTGCAAATTCCTGGTAAATACAATAGTAACACAAGAAGATTAAAAACAAATGTACAGGATGGGGTGCCTGGGTGGCTCAGTTGGTTGAGCATCCAACTCTTGGTTTCGGCTCTGGTCACGATCTCAGGGTTATGAGATTGAGTCCTGCATCAGGCTCCATGCCCAGCATGGGTCTGCTTGAGATTCTCTCTCTCCCTCTTCCTCTGCTCCCCACCCCCCACCCCTGATAGCTCTTTCTCTCTCTCAAAAAAATAAATAAAATCTTTAAAAGAAAAGGAAGAAAATGTACAGGAGTTAAACCCTGTGTTAAACTCTAGCAAGATATTTGCTATTTTTCACTAATTTCCATGAAGCCCAGGAAGATCATAGGGTTCACAGTTAGATAAATATTAATTATGAGAAAAGCTAACATGTTGGTGGATATTTTAAGAGGATAAAGGGTTATTTCCCTTAATTTCATTATGAATATAAAATGAAAAGGGACATTAGGTAAAAACTAAGGAAATATGAATAAAATACGGACTTCAATTAAATACTAATGTATCAATATTTGTTCATTAATTGTGACAAATGCATCATACTAAACATAAGATGTTAATAACAGAGGAGACTGGGTGTAGGGCATATATGGGAACTCTGTACTCTCTTTTCAGTTTTCCTATAAATTTAAAACTGTTCTAAAAAATAAGTCTTATTTTAAAAGATAAAACAAAAACAAGCAAGCCAAAAACTTCCACCACGTTCTTAGATCGTGGACCATCATGAGAGTACTAGGTTAGAATGGAAACTTGCGAATGTCTAAATGGCATGTTAGGCCCTGTATCCATGAGCGTGTATTTCAGACTATCTGCAAGGCAAATGTACATGACTTATGAGAATCTATTATTCCTCTAGCCTCACTCTATTTCAGCATATTGCTGTAAGCGAACTATAAATAGAGAAAGAGAATGGCCTTCAGGATGCTGACCACTCCATGTACACATTTCACCCAATTCCCAGGACAACTTTCTGAGATATACATCATTACCTCTCTTGCAGATGATAAGATTGCATTCAGAGACGGTTAAGAAATTCACCTAAGATTTTTCTAATATGATACAAGTTTACTCAATATTTGTTTCCACAGGTACAGATTACTTTGTTCCTCCCTATTCATATGATCAGTGAACAGAGACACCATTTTTGGAAGAGCTGGCCAAAACATGAGATGGCTACTGCTAGTGTTTTCATCATCATGTCTCTTTAGAACCTTCCTGGATGAGACAGTTTCTCAGAACTTCCTTATTTTTGATGACCCTGACAAGAGTGAGAGGCAATGATAAGGCAGTTTGTAGAATGTCTCTTCTTGGGATTTGTCTTATGGTTTTCTACTGATTATAATGGGTTTATGGATTTTGCGGAGGAAGACCACACAAGAGATATACCATTTTTGGCAAGTTCATATCAAGGGTGCTGACTACCAGTTTTATGTATTATTGCTGATGTTGGTGTTAGTCACCTGGTTGAGGTAATACTTGTCATGTCTCTTTACTGTAGAGTTGTTCTTTTGCCCCCATTCTATATGGTATTCTTTGGGGAAAAGTAAGTATGTGCACCCTATACTTAAGAAGTGGAAGTTTAAGCTCCACTTCCTTGAGGGTGGAATATCTATACAAATTATCTGGAATTCTACATAGGACATTTGTGTATTCATACCCATTTATTTATGTATGCAATCATTTATATCATTATGAAGTCATGGGTATTAACTTTATTCTTTGGGTTATAATCCAATACTTCTTTACTTATTTTATTGTTCAAGTCATTCCAGCTTTTGCCATGGGAAACTCTTTTATTTGGCTTACCTGTTTTTTGACAGACTCCTGACATTGTGTTGTTTTTTTGCTTGTTTTCTTTTGGGGAATTTTCTTACTCTCTGACACTACAAGATGTTCTAGGCTCATCTTATATATTTCCCACCCCAGTACTAGAATCTGCCACTTCTACCTGAAACCCTGGTTCCCTTCTTTGGAAAATGATATTAGAGACCAAGATCTGGATACTGGGTATATCATAACTTAGGCAGATATACATATCTATAAATATTTCTATATATGACCAACCTGCATCTATATCAAGTCAGACATGAGCTCACATTGACTTCTTCGGCTCCAACCCATGTCCGTGTCCATTATGCCAGGATTCATTCTAGCATGCTTCCCTTGCTGGTCTGTAAACTCCCATTTGAACAGTGAGAAACCTGATTCCCACCATCCACCACTCATTTACTTAATTGTTCCAATCCAGAATACATGTATAGCAGTATCGGAATTGTTAATATCTACCCTTATGGAAAACATTATGTACAGTTTATTTTGCCCTTAGTCTTACTCATTTACAAACTTATTTAGGATAACACCTTATCTCTCATCACCCTCAGTGATGTTGTTTCACACACTTGTAATAAGGTTAGAATCTTTTATCACTTTCCAAGTTCCATCCTGGGATCCTCTGGTCTCCTAGATGACTTATTTTTAAGTTACATACATGAAGGCTCATTCCTTGTGCTATAAAATACTATGGTTTTGACAGAAGTGTAGTGTGGTTTTGCCTCCCTAAAACATCTCTTGTGCTTCCCCTGCTGAACATCCCTCTCCACATCCCCATCTGCTCCCCCCTTTCCCCTCCTGAACCCCTGGAAATCACTGATCTTTTAACTGTCACTGTGATACTGCTTTTTCAGATTGCCATGTAATTGTAATCACAAAGTACGTTTTACACTGCCTACTTTCACTTAGCTGACTGTATTTAAGATCCCTCTATGTGGCTCTCTTATGGCTTAATAGCTCTTTTTCTCCTTATTGCTAAATAATATTCCATTGTACAGATGTACCACAGTTTGTTTATCCATTCACCTACGGAGAACATTTTTGTTGCTTCCAGTTTCAGGCACTTGTGAATAATGCTGCCACACATGTTTGCATGCAGGTATTTGTGTGCAATAAGTTTTCAGATCATTTGGGCAAATACCGAAGAATGGGATTGCTGGATCGTAGAGTGAGATGACCTTTAGCTTTATAAGAAACTGCCAAACTGTCCTCCAAAGGGGTTGCATCATTTTACATTTCCAGTAACCATGAATAATATTTCCTCTTGCCTTGTATTCTTTTACAGCATTTGGTAATGTCTTTTTTTAAATTTATTTTAGCCAGTTTAAGAGGTATGTAGTGGTAGCTCACTGTTGTTTTAATTCACAGTTTCCTGATGATAAATGATGATTTCTGTTATTGATTTCTAGTTTAATTCCATCATCATCTGAGAACATACGTGATATGATTTCTGCTTTAAAAAAATTAATGTGGGTTTTATGGCCTAGAAGGCGATCTATTTTGGTGAATTATCCATGTAAACTTGACAAGAATGTGTATTCTGTTGTATTTACATGGAGTATTTTATAAATGTCAATTAGATGAAGTTGATTGATAGTAATGTTAAGGTCAACAATATCCTTACTGATTTTTTTTTTTTTTTGCCTGCTTGATCTATCAATTCCTGAAAGAGGGATATTGAAGTCCAGAGCTATAACAGTGAATTTATGTGTTTCTCATAGTTCTATCATTTTTTTGCCTCACATATTTTGATGCTCTGTTGTTAGGTGCATAATCGTTTAGGATGGTTATGCCTTCTTGGAGACCTAGCTCCTTTATAATTATGCAATGCTTCTCTTTATCTCTGGTAGTTTCCTTATTCTGAAATTTACTCTGTCTGAAATTAATACTGCTACTCTGGCTTTCTTTTGTTGGTGTTCACATGGTATATCTTTAGCATGGTATATTCTCCTCTATCCCCTTACTTTTAACATATGGTGTCTTTATAGTTAATGTGGGTTTCTTGAAGACAACATATAGTTCGAGTTGTTTTTGATCCACTATAGAAACCTCTATCTAAATTGGTGAATGTAGACCATTCACATTTTAAATGATTATTGACACCATTGGATTTTTATCTAATATGTTTGTAACTATTTTCTATTTGTTACATTTGTTCTTTATTTCTCTTTCCCTTAATTGTCTGCCTTCTCTGGTTTTAATTGAGCATTTTATAAGATCCATTTTGTCTCTTCTTTTAACATAGCTAGTAAATTAAAAAAAATTGATGATTACCCTAGAATTTTAGATATACATTTCATTTTTTTGTTATTTTTAAAAATATTTTATTTTTAAGTAATCTCTACACCTAATGTGGGACTTGAACTCACAATGCTGAGATCAAGAGTCACACACTCTATTGACTGAGCCAGATAGGTACCCCTAGATATACATTTTATATTAGTCTAATTCCACCTTCAAAAGTATTATATCATTTTGCATATAATACAGGTACCTTAAGACAAAATGTTCCCGATCCCTTCCTTCTGTCTGATGACATTGCTGTAATTCATTTCACTTATAAGTATGCTATAATCACCCAATGTATCATTTTTATTATAACTTGCAACAAACACTAACACTTAACTTTTAGATCAAATAGGAATAATAAAACTCTTCAGGTCTGCAGTCTTAAGAATTCTTTCCATGTCCCTGTCTGTCCCTGAATTGCTCATTTCCTCTTATATATTCAACTTTGTTAGCCTTTATTTCTAGGGCCAGTTATGATCTCCATCTGCTTTCAAAATCTCAATACTCAAGAGTTTTTGAAATTACTGAGTCCCCTCTAACCTAGGACCTAGATTCTATGATTCAAAACCCTCAACCACTTCAACTCAATTTTATGTTAAGTGAAATTCTAGGACAGTCCCACCAAATATGCCTACAAAATAAGATTGGAAAAATCCCTGAACAAATGATACTTTTCTAATAGATTGCCTTCATTGACTACAGTTAACAATACCTACAAGTGGTTAAAAAAATAAAGATAATTATTGGTATGAATTGAGTTTTCTAATTTATAGAGACATAAATCTGAGGAACATGTGTGGGTGGGGGATAATGTGAAGTAATGTGGGATAATGGTAGAATAACATAAAGTTGGATCAGGCAAGTATATTGATATGGGTCCACTAAGTAGAGATTCTGCATTTAATGTTACAGCTTGTGGGGTTAGAAGTACTTTAACAGTTTGGCTGGCTGGCTGGCTGAAATTTGGACCAAAAGGTGACCCACAGGGAGGGACCTGAAAATGCTGGGCCTGCCTTGATTCAATGTAGAAGAAGGGATTCAAAGACTCAGTGAGATTAGAAAGTTTGAGTGGATTTGTCATTTAAGACCTACATACTCACTCTGGAAGGATCCAGAAGACATACTTTTCAACACAACTGTGAAAAAGAAATTGGTGAGAGAACAGTCCCCCCCATCCCGCCCCCAGCATCCTTAAAGAGTTCTGTGATTGCTCTTTTCCATAGACCAGGCCTTAGAGTGGGAATAACAATCACTGAATTGGAAACCTGAATACAATGAGAATACCTGGAAGGGGAAGTTGGGATGGCAGGGGCCAAGAGCCACACTCAGTCAGAAGGGGGGAGTGGCATAGAGAGTAAGCTGACAGCATGAGGGAAAGCTCTAGGGTGACAGCTGAGACATGAGGGAAAGCTCTAGGGTGATGGAACTATTCCAATCTTTATTGTGATTATGAGTACATGCCTTTATACATCTGTCAAAACTCACTGAACTGTACACTTTAAAAAGGTAAATTTTTCTACAGGTAAAGTGTGATTCAATAAGCCTGACTTTTGAAAAAGCTACACAGGTAGATATAATGCAACAGAAAACAAAATAGGCTTAGGAGTCAGATATGTTGGCGTATAATTTCTAGCTCCTCTGCTTATGAGCTGTGTTATTTAATCATCCATCCACTGTCCATCCATCCACCTATCTGTCCATCCATTCAATAAAAATAAAAAAAATATTCCACATGCTGGGGATGATTAATTAACTAAAGCAGAAGAAGTCATTGCCCTCATGATCTGGTATATTTGAACTGAGCCCTGAATAATGAGAAGGAGCAACCCAGGGGACCATCTGGGAAATGCATTCTAAGCAAAGATAAAAGCAAGCAGAAGCAAGAGGTGGGAGCAAGCATGACATGTTTGACAGCTGTGCAGAACACCAGTGTGGCTGTAATGTAATGAGTGATCTAAGTAGGAGGTGAGATCAGAGTGGAGGCAGTTACCAGACCATAGAGTCATCCATGGGGTCCAGTAAGCTGGGGTTTTGTTCTGAGAGCAATGGTAAGCCCTTACAAGGCTTTCAAGACAGTCACATGTTCAGATGTACATATTAAAATGGACAGTTCTAGCCAACGTATGGAGAATTGCTTATGATCAGGGTTTGGGGTTAGGGAGAGAATGGAAATTGGTGGTTTGGACCAGATGAGTGAGAAAAAGAGAAGTCTCAGGATTCTTTACTGAATCCACCTGAATCTTTTTCTTTTAATTTTGTAAAATGGAACTGGTAATATATATTTGTCAAGGTTATTGAGAGAATTACTTGGAGAAATAAGTAAAACATTGATCACAGAATCTACCATAAATTAGACACCCAAAAATTAGTTGCTAAATTTTCCTCCACCAATATTTTATCAGAATGAATACCTGTGGATATCTCTGTCCTTTAGGTATCAGTCAAGAATTTAATGTTTTATTCACAGTCAGATCTCAGATTCTCTTTCCATAGTTCTGTAAGGACTCACTATCATCCAGTTTGAAACAAGTAAATAATAGCTAAATAGAATGGAAGGATTGGCTTCTGGCAGGGGCTGGCTGGGGGGCAGTGCTAGGGGGAATGGGACAGATATCCTTGTTGGTTCAGAAGTAGGAGTCTTATTTCTAGAAGATAAGAGCACTGTCATAAAGCCCCACTTCTCAATTAGTACTAAAATATAAGTACTTCTCTGATGTCTGATACTTCCATAAAGAAATTGGCAAATGAAACTTAATATTTGGCAAACTAGTAAAACTAAATATGCAATGTCTCATATACTAGAGTCTCCTCCTAAGAATATATTACTTTTTAAAAAAATATAAATATGTACATGTATTTTTAAAAATCTATTTTAATTCCACAGAATCATAACCAAGTTCTGATAATTTGATTTTCTGTGTAATAGCCTTATGACCAGGATAAAGGCTTACCAATTTCTCCCAGACATGCTTGATTTACTCCCTAAATTATTTGAAGCAACAGATGCCGTCAGTAATTTTCTACACATTTATTTATTCATTACGGCAACCCTGGTTCCATTTCTATGTTATTTCTGAGGGTCAGTAAAATGATTCATTGGGATGCCTACCTCAATAAAGCCTCAGATAGGAAATCGATATTATAAGCATTATATTACTTGACCTCATGAAGAAAATATCAGCAAACTTGAAAATAAATTATAGAGATTATGCCATCTGATAAATGGAAATAAAAAATAACAAATATTAACAAAGACTCAGAAAAAAATGCAGGACATCACTTAGGCACACCAACACCCACATAAAGACAGAAGAGAGAGAGAAAAGAGCAGAAAAATATTTAAAGAAATAATGGCTAAAGCATGTACAAATCTGATGAAAGTATTAATCTACATATCCAAAAAAGTTCAATAAATTCCAAGTAGGAAAAATGCGAAGAGATCCATGCTCAGACACATCATAGTAAAAATGCTGAAAGTCAAAGATAAAGAGAATATCTTGAAAGCAGCAAAAGAAAAAGGATTCATCACATCAAGGGAACTCCAATGAGACCAACAAGTGACTTCTTCAGGAAAGATGGAGACGAGAACACCATGGGATGTCATATCCAAAGTGCTGAAGGAAATGAAAAACTGCCAATGGATAATTATATCCAGCAAAATAATATTTTAAAAAACTAAGACCAAATAAAGACATTCTGAGAAAAATTAAAAACTGAGAAAATACATTGATAATAGACCAATCTTATAAGAAATACTAAAGAAAGGTCTTCAGATGGAAAGCAGATGACACCAGAGAAAATTATCGAGCAATTGAATCCATGTGAAAATAGAAAGCACATGAGCTAAAGTAACTGTGTAGAGAATTGTAAAAGACACTATAATTGCATATTTACTCTCCTTTTTTTTATTTGATTTAAAAAGCAATTACTTTAAACTATGTATGTGCATACTAAATAACATATAATACCTATGTATGCTCTCTATATAACAGTTAGACATGTTTAATAACATTTATATTTATAAATTATATATTTATATAAACATGTATTTAATTTAAATTTGTATTTATACATATAAATATATAAAATGTTTATATAACATATTTATAATTATTTATTAGTACTATTTTACAATTATACGTATATAATGATGCAATTATATACATATAATTATTATATGTATATAATTGCAATATTGTACCTGTAACATATATAAATGTAATATAATAAACAAGTGTAAAGAAGGCAGATGGGGATAACTTTATCTGGAGTAGTAAGATGACACCATATGGGGGGGCGGAGCAAGATGGCTGAGGAGTAGGAGACCTGGATTTCATCTGGTCTCAGGAATTCAGCTGGATAGGGATCAAACCATTCTGAACACCTACAAACTCAACAGGAGATCAAAGAAAAGAATAGCAACAACTCTCTGAACAGAAAAGTGACCACTTTCTGGAAGGTAGGATGTGTGGAGAAGTGAATCCAAGGTGATATTTGGGAGGATAGATGGTGGGGGAGGGGGCCCCTTTGGCTGCTTCTGGCAAGTGATAGAGCTGCGGAGCACAAAATTGGAACTTTTAGAAGTTGGCTCCGCTGAGGGACGTCACTCCGGTGGCTAAGCTGGGGGTGGAACCCTCGTGGGACAGTGTGGTCTCAGGACCCTCGGGGTCACAGAAAGACCAGGGGTGCCTGAGTGCAGCAGAGCTCCCAGGCATCAGAGCGGGGAAGCCGGCTGCAAAGACGGAGCCGAGGTGTGGGCTCTCACCTCGGGGTTGCCATAAACTGTGATCCATGGCACAGCTGGGCCCCTGCTCCTCCAGCAGGGACACAAGGAGCGGCAGATCCAGGGAGACTCACCTTCCTCCCCCGGGAGGACAGGTGCGGGAGCACACTGCAGGGATCTCCTGGGTTTGGAGACTCCACCCGGGGTCGGTGCCAGAGATAGAAACTCGCGGTCACAGGCCAGGTGAGCATGGAGTGTGGCCGGAGACGGGGAGACAGGAGTGACTGACTGCTTTTCTCTGGAGGCTCACTGAGGAGCAGGGCCCCGAGTTCTCGGCTCCTCTGGGGCGGAGATTGGGAGGCTGCCGTTTCACTCTCGTCCTCCAAAGCTGTAGGGAAAGCTTACAGGGAACAAAGGCTCCCGAGAGCAAACCCGAGCAGATTACTTGGCCCGGACAAGGCAAGGGTGGGGCAATTCCGCCTCCAGCAGAGACATTTGGAAACCACGGCAACAGGCCCCTCCCCCAAAAGATCAGTGAGAACAGCCAGCCAAGATCAAGTTTACCCATCAATGAGAACGGCAGAACTCCAGTGCCAGGGGAATAAGGCACATAGAATCCATGGCTTTTTTACCATGATTCTTTAGTCCTTCAAAGTGAATTTTTTTTAACTTTTTTTTCTTTTTTTGAATTTTTCTTTTTCCCTTTTTCAACCAACATCTTATCAATCCCTTTTTTAAAAAACATTTTTATTTTTCATTTTTAGACTCATATTCTAACCCTTCATAGTAGTTACCTGTATTTTTGGCATATATATATAAGTTGTGCTCTCTTTAAAATTTTGAGATAGTTTCTTCTAACAGATCAAAATATACCCTAAATCTCTAGTGTATGGTTTTTTTCTACTTCCCTGCCTGATCACATTCTCTCCCTTTTTTTTTCTTTTTTTAAAAAATTCTCTTCTTTCTTTTTTCAAACAGCTTCTTATCAATTCCTTTTATAAAATTTTTTATACTTTTCATCTTTACAGTCATATTGCATCCCTTCATCATATCAACCCTTATTTTTGTACCTATATAAGTTTTTCTTTCTTTAAAATTTTGGGAGGCACTTTCTTCTAACAGACCAAATACACCCAAAATCTAGTCTGTGGCACTGATCTATGTACCAACCTGATCATATTTTATCATATTCTGGGGTTTTTTTGTTCTGTTTTTGTTTGTTTTTATCTTTATCTTTATCTTTTTTTTTCTTTTTCTTTTTTCTCTCTTTCCCTTTCTTATCCCACTGCTTCAGGTCTTTTCTGATTTGTTTAGAGTATATTTTCTGGGGACGTTGTTACCCTGTTAGCATTTTGTTCTCATTAATCCATTCTCCTCTGGACAAAATGGCAAGATGGAAAAAATCACCTCAACAAAAAGAACAAGAGGTAGTGCCAACTGCCAGGGACCTACTCAATACGGACATTAGTACGATGTCAGATCCAGAGTTCAGAGTCATCACTTTAAAGATACTAGCTGGGCTTGAAGAAAGCATGGAAGTTATTAGAGAAAACCTTTCTGCAGAAATAAAAGAACTAAAATCTAACCAAGTCGAAATCAAAAAGGCTATTAATGAGGTGCAATCAAATATGGGGGCGCTAACAGCTAGGATAAATGAGGCAGAAGAGAGAATCAGTGATATAGAAGACAAAATGATGGAAAATAAAGAAGCTGAGAAAAACAGAGATAAACTACTGGATCACGAGGGCAGAATTCGAGAGATAAGCGATACCATAAGACGAAACAACATTAGAATAATTGGGATCCCAGAAGAAGAAAGAGAGAGAGGGGCAGAAGGTATATTGGAGCAAATTATAGGAGAGAACTTCCCTAATTTGGGGAAGGAAACAGGCATGAAAATCCAGGAAGCACAGAGAACCCCTCTCAAAATCAATAAAAATAGGTCAACACCCCGACATCTAATAGTAAAACTTAGGAGTCTCATAGACAAAGAGAAAATCCTGAAAGCAGCTCGGGAGAAGAGATATGTAACCTACAAGGGTAGAAACATTAGATTGGCAACAGACCTATCCACAGAGACCTGGCAGGCCAGAAAGGACTGGCAGGATATATTCAGAGCACTAAATGAGAAAAATATGCAGCCAAGAATACTCTATCCAGCTAGGCTGTCATTGAAAATTGAAGGAGAGATAAAAAGCTTCCAGGACAAACAAAAACTAAAGGAATTTGCAAACACAAAACCAGCCCTACAGGAAATCTTGAAAGGGGTCCTCTAAGCAAAGAGAGACCCTAAAAGCAACATAGACCAGAAAGGAACACAGAAAATGTACAGTGACAGTCACCTTACAGGCAATACAATGGCACTAAATTCCTATCTTTCAATGGTCACCCTGAATGTAAATGGGCTAAATGCCCCAATCAAAAGACACAGCTATCAGATTGGATTAAAAAAACAAGACCCATCAATATGTCTGCAAGAGACTCATTTTAGAACCAAAGACACCCCCAGGTTGAAAGTGAGGGGGTGGAAAACCATTTACCATGCTAATGGACACCAAAAGAAAGCTGGGGTGGCAATCCTTATATCAGACAAATTAGATTTTAAACCAAAGACTGTAATAAGAGATGAGGAAGGACATTATATCCTACTTAAAGGGTCTATCCAACAAGAAGATCTAACAATTATAAATATCTATGCCCTTAACATGGGAGCAGTCAATTATATAAGGCAATTAATAACAAAAGCAAAGAAACACATCGACAACAATACAATAATAGTGGGGGACTTTAACACCCCCCTCACTTAAATGGACAGATCGTCTAAGCAAAAGATCAACAAGGAAATAAAGACTTTAAATGACACACTGGACCAAATGGACTTCACAGACATATTCAGAACATTCCATCCCAAAGCAACGGAATACACATTCTTCTCTAGTGCCCATGGAACATTCTCCAGAATAGATCCCATCCTAAGTGACAAATCAGGTCTCAACCAGTACCAAAAGATTAGGAAAATTCCCTGCCTATTTTCAGACCACAATGCTTTGAAACTAGAACTCAATCACAAGAGGAAAGTCGGAAAGAACTCAAATACATGGAGACTAAAGAGCATCCTACTGAAGAATGAATGGGTCAACCAGAAAATTCAAGAAGAATTAAAAAAATTCATGGAAACCAATGAAAATGAAAACACAACTATTCAAAATCTCTGGGATGCAGCAAAGGCAGTCCTAAGAGGAAAGTATATAGCAATACAAGCCTTTCTCAAGAAACAAGAAAGGTCTCAAGTACACAGCCTAACCCTACACCTAAAGGAGCTGAAGAAAGAACAGCAAATAGAGCCTAAGCCCAGCAGGAGAAGAGAAGTAATAAAGATCAGAGCAGAAATCAATGAAATAGAAACCAAAAGAACAGTAGAACAGATCAACAAAACTAGGAGCTGGTTCTTTGAAAGAATTAACAAGATTGATAAACACCTGGCCAGACTTATCAAAAAGAAAAGAGAAAGGACCCAAATCAACAAAATCATGAATGAAAGAGGAGAGAGCACAACGAACACCAAAGAAATACAAACAATTATAAGAACATATTATGAGCAACTCTATGCCAGAAAATTAGATAACCTGGAAGAAATGGATGCATTCCTAGAGATGTATCAACTACCAAAACTGAACCAGGATAAAATAGAAAACCTGAACAGACCTATAACCACTAAGGAAATTGAAGCAGTCATCAAAAATCTCCCAAAAAACAAAAGCCCAGGGCCAGATGGCTTCCTAGGGGAAGTCTACCAAACATTTAAAGAAGAATTAATACCCATTCTTCTGAAACTGTTCCAAAAAATAGAAATGGAAGGAAAACTTCCAAACTCATTTTATGAGGCCACCATTACCTTGATCCCAAACCAGACAAAGACCCCATCAAAAAGGAGAACTACAGACCAATATCCTTGATGAACATGGATGCAAAAATTCTCACCAAAATACTAGCCAATAGGATCCAACAGTACATTCAAAGGATTATTCACCACGAACAACTGGGATTTATTCCTGGGCTGCAAGGTTGGTTCAACATCTGCAAATCAATCAACATGATGGAATACATTAACAAAAGAAAGAACAAGAATCATATGATCCTCTCAATAGATGCAGAAAAAGCTTTTGACAAAGTACAGCATCCTTTCTTGATCAAAACTCTTCAGAGTATAGGGATAGAGGGTATATACCGCAATATCATAAAAGCCATCTATGAAAACCTACAGCGAATATCATTCTCAATGGGGAAAAACTGAGAGCTTTCCCCCTAAGGTCAGGAACGTGGCAGGGATGTCCACTATCACCACTGCTATTCAACATAGTACTAGAAGTCCTAGCCACAGCAATCAGACAACAAAAAGAAATCAAAGGCATCCAAATTGGCAAAGAAGAAGTCAAACTCTCACTCTTTGCAGATGATATGATACTTTATGTGGAAAACCCAAAAGACTCCACCCCAAAACTGCTAGAACTCATACAGGAATTCAGTCAAGTGGCAGGATATAAAATCAGTGCACAGAAATCGGTGGCATTCCTATACACCAACAACAAGACAGAAGAAAGAGAAATTAAGGAGTCGATCCCATTTACAATTGCACCCAAAACCATAAGATACCTAGGAATAAATCTAACCAAAGAGACAAAGGATCTGTACTCAGAAAACTATAAAATACTCATGAAAGAAATTGAGGAAGACACAAAGAAATGGAAAAACGTTCCATGCTCATGGATTGGAAGAACAAATATTGTGAAGATGTCAATGCTACCTAGAACAATCTACACATTCAATGCAATCCCCATCAAAATACCATCCACTTTTTTCAAAGAAATGGAACAAAGAATCCTAAAATTTGTATGGAACCAGAAAAGACCCCGAATAGCCAGAGGAATGTTGAAAAAGAAAAGCAAAGCTGGTGGCATCACAATTCCGGACTTCCAGCTCTATTACAAAGCTGTCATCATCAAGACAGCATGGTACTGGCACAAAAACAGGCACATAGATCAATGGAACAGAATAGAGAGCCCAGAAATGGACCCTCAACTCTATGGTCAACTAATCTTTGACAAAGCAGGAAAAAATGTCCAATGGAACAAAGACAGTCTCTTCAACAAATGGTGTTGGGAAAATTGGACAGCCACATGCAGAAGAATGAAACTGGACCCTTTCCTTACACCACACACAAAAATAGAATCCAAATGGTTGAAAGACCTCAATGTGAGACAGGAGTCCATCAAAATCCTGAAGGAGAACACAGGCAGCAACCTCTTTGACCTCAGCCGAAGCAACTTCTTCCTAGAAACATCGCCAAAGGCAAGGGAAGCAAGGGCAAAAATGAACTATTGGGACTTCATCAAGATAAAAAGCTTTTGCAAAGCAAAAGAAAAAGTCAACAAAACCAAAAGACAGACAGAATGGGAGAAGATATTTGCAAATGACATATCAGATAAAGGGCTAGTATCCAAAATCTATAAAGAACTTATCAAACTCAACACCCAAAGAACAAAGAATCCAATCAAGAAATGGGCAGAAGACATGAACAGACATTTTCCCAAAGAAGACATCCAAATGGCCAACAGACACATGAAAAAGTGCTCAATATCGCTCGGTATCAGGGAAATCCAAATCAAAACCTCAATGAGATACCACCTCACACCAGTCAGAATGGCTAAAATTAACAAGTCAGGAAATGACAGATGTTGGCGGGGATGCGGAGAAAGGGGAACCCTCCTACACTGTTGGTGGGAATGCAAGCTGGTGCTTGCACTCTGGAAAACAGTATGGAGGTTCCTCAAAAAGTTGAAAATAGAGCTACGATACGATCCAGCAATTGCACTACTGGGTATTTACCACAAAGATAAAAATGTAGGGATCCGAAGGGGTATGTGCACCCCGATGTTTATAGCAGCAATGTCCACAATAGCCAAAGTGTGGAAAGAGCCAAGATGTCCATCGACAGATGAATGGATAAAGAAGAAGTGGTATATATATACAATGGAATATTATGCAGCCATCAAAAGGAATGAAATCTTGCCATTTGCAATGACGTGGATGGAACTGGAGGGTATTACGCTGAGCGAAATAAGTCAAACAGAGAAAGACATGTATCATATGACCTCACTGATATGAGGAATTCTTAATCTCAGGAAACAAACTGAGGGTTGCTGGAGTGGGTGTGGGGTGGGAGGGATGGGGTGACTGGGTAATAGACACTGGGAAGGGTATGTGCTCTGGTAAGCGCTGTGAATTGTGCAAGACTGTTGAATCTCAGATCTGTACCTCTGAAACAAATAATGCAATATGTGTTAAGAAAAAAAAAAAAGAAGAAGGTAGCGGGCGGGGAAGAATGAAGAGGGGGAAATCGGAGGGGGAGACCAACCATGAGAGATGATGGACTCTGAAAAACAAACTGAGGGTTCTAGAGCGTGGGGTGGTGGGACAATTGGTTACCCTGTGATGGGTATTAAAGAGGGCACGTTCTGCATGGAGCACTGGGTGTTATGCACAAACACTGAATCATGTAACACTACATCTAAAACTAATGATGTAATGTATGGTGATTAACATAACTAAAAAAATTTTTTAAAAAAGATGACACCATATGGTAACTCAAATTTACAGGACAAAATAAGGAAACCAGAAATAATAAGAAAAGGTTAATGTAACAAAACTTTATAAATATATTCTTGCTATCTTTTCCTCTCTCAGCTTCTTTAAAACACATAAAATTATTTAAAGTGATACACATAACAATGAATCAATGGGTTTGTTTTATATGTAGATGTAATATATGCAACTATACTAACAAAAAAAGGAAAATGAAGGAATAGAAATACTTGGAATGATACTGAAAACAATACTGGCAAATAAGGGTTAACCAGAAAAATACTGATCCCCTGCAGACTGGCCTGGCCAGAGAGGGGATAGTCTTATGCAAGGTTCCAGGAAACCTCCTCAGGCCCAGAACTTCAGGTCTCCCGATTGTGCCCAAGGAACGTGCCCAAGCTGTTTCTACCCAGCTGTGAACACAGAGTAGGCGGGGTGGGCTGGAGAACAGGTCCTCCCATATCATACTGCCATTGTGTTCCAGAGCCATTGTTTTTCTACTTGGTATACACTCCCAGAGTGTGACTATGGAGCCTTCCAGACTGCTGTGAGCAGCAGCCCCAGGGGGGATGGGGCCATGAGGGACCTACAAGACCTGATCCCATCTGGCCCCCATGATGTTTTTCCAAATGCACACAGTTCCTATAGCCTGACACATGTGCTGCTTGCTGCTTGGCCATTAATTGCATGAAAGACATTAAAATTTGTGGGATAGAGCTACTGCAATATTTAAAGGAAAATGGATAGCCTGAGCAGATTGATTAAAATAAGTCCTGATAATTAATGAGTTAGACAGACCCAAGGAAGGAATCAGAGAAAAGAGAAACAAGATAAACTCCCTAAAAAAGTGGACAAAAGAAAATAATTAAGACGAGGGAAGAAATTAATAAAAAAGAAAATACCAGTACAATACAGGGGATTAATAAGGTCAAAATTACCTCTTTGAGAAGAATAAAAAAAAAAAAAATGAGTCCTCCAAGAGTGATTTAAAAAATAATGGGGAGTCACAAATAAGAAATTAAGAATTAGAAAGAATAGAATTTATAGTTGTAGTAGAAATTACAAAAATAAAACATTTTTTAAATCTCTACACCAATAAAGTTGACAACTTATGTAAATAGGCAAATCCCTTGAAAATATGGCTTATCAAAACCGCTTACAAAATATTTAAAAGCAGAATATTGTAGCCTTTAAATAAGTTGAATCATCAGTTACAGATTTTTCCACAAATACAAACCAGATTATATTAGAAAAAGTTCTGTTAAATATTCAAGAGACATATACTCTATTTTTTTTTAACATATAATGTATTATTCGTTTCAGAGGTACAGGTCTGTGATTCATCAGTCTTACACAATTCACAGTGCTCACCATAGCACATACCCTCCCCAATGTCTGTCACCCAGCCACCCCATCCCTCCCACCCCCCACCACTCCAGGGAGACATATACTCTAAATATTATATGAAATCTTTCAGAAAATTTTAAAAGATAAAAATATCCTTTATCCTCTTAATAGGTCCAGAAGGAGCATTTGATAAAATAGGACAACCACTAAAGACAAATCTCTTAACAATTTAGGAATAGAAGAGGATCCATAATAAATCTACAACAAACAGCTGAGCCATTGATGAAATATTAAAAGCACTCCTTCTAAAATCAGAGATAAAATCAAATGGCTGATATTATCCTTCCTATTCCACAGAATGCTGAAGGTCTTAGGTAATGCAATAAAACGAGAGGTTGAAAAGTAAGAAACAAAATTCTCATTATTAGAAAAGATGTGATTACTATACAGGGAAACCTCCTTTAAAAAAAATGTAAGTACAAATGATTAAATTCATAAGAGTTTAGACAGATTTCTTAACATTAAAAAAGTCAACTGCATTTTATTCAATAGCAAAAAATAATCAGAAAATTCAATTTTAAATAAAGCAACATTTATCAAAGCCACATAAAGTAAGGTAATTAAGAATTAATCTAATGTCAGATGTGCAAGACCTTTTTAAGGAAAATTATAAAACTGTATTAAGGGACATTTAAAAGACCCAAACAGAGAAGCTAGGTCTCAATATCCTAAAGTCATTGGATCTACCTAATTGAATTCAATGCAATTCCAATAGACAATCCAATATTTTCCTTGTTCGTGGATTTTAGTAATTCTCAAATTTATTTCAAAGAACAAAGCACCAGATGAGCAAGATATCCCCAAGAAGGAGAGAGATGGAAGAAATTCCCCTATCAGTAAGTAAGACTTCTTATTAAGAAAATGCATCATTTATGCAGGAATATGCAAATAGGTCAGTGGAAAATAGCCTTAAAATACACACAGGCACACATACCAGGATCTGATGTATGACACAGTGGAACTGGAGGTCACTGGGGAAGGATAGATTATTTAATAGATGATGCTAGGACAACTAAATTATCCATATAAAGATATAAAATTGGGCTCCTACTTTATACCATACATAGTTAAGATTTTAGATTTCTAGCACTTAATAGATGTTAACTCATTTTAAACCCAGAGCTACAATGTAATATGAGGGTTTTTTTTTTTTAAATTACCCTTACTAAAAAAAATTAATAAAATAAACCTTATCTTACATATGATGAACTAAGACACAGAGAGGTCAAGGAACTTGTCCACGGTTAAATTTGCTCAGCTTGAAATTTGCACATATTGAAATTTACCAAGGAATAAGAGCTGTGATTCAAAACTCAGATGGACTGATTTCAAAATCCTTATTCTTAAATACTACTCAAACTGTGTTTTATCAATTCCAGACAGATTAAGGACTCAAACTGAAAAATCTAACTTGATACCTTGTAGGAAAAAAAAAAAAAATATATATATATATATATATACATATATATATAAATATCTTCATGATCCTAAGGTAGTAAAAAATTTCTAAACAAGATTCAAAAATCACATACCATCAAGGAAAAGACAGTGGATTCACCAGCAATAAACTTCAGTTCATCAAAGATACTTTAAAGGGATAAAAATATAAGCCATGCCATGGAGAGATGAGGTATGTACCATTTATAACCAACAAAGGATTAGTATTCTGAATTTTTTCAAAAAAACTTTTATGAGACAACAATGAAATGATAAAACATCCCATTTCAATGAACGAAAGATATAAAAATCTTTTTTTGTATAAGTATTTCATAAAAGAACTGAGAATTGTCAAAATACTCAAACTCCATATGCCTTTACCCATCAGCAGTCAGGAAAATGCAAAGTAAAACCCAAATCAGATTCTAACCCATACCCACCAGATTGGCAAAAATAAAAAGATCTATCATATCAAGTGTTGACAAGGAAGTGGAGTGAGAGAAACTCTGTACGCTGCTGGCCAGAATATAACTTTGACCAACTACTTTAGATACAAGTTGAACTGTCCAAAAACAGGGTAAATACACATACCTGTCTACATAGCAATTTTCCTCCTAAGCCATATACAAGAATGTTCTTGGCAATGTTTTCTTGTAATACCAAAAACTTTAAAACACACACACACGTTTTTCAATAATGGAGCAGATATATAAATTTAGATGTATTCATGCAATTATATATCATCTAGGGGTGGAAATAAATAAAACATCTTTATATATCAACATGGGTCTCAAAAACTCAGATTTAGTGGAAGAGAAAATACAAAATGACACATCCAGCATGATTCCATTTATTACAGATCAAAAACAGGCAAAACAAAGTAATGTATTGCTTAGGTATCTATATGTGTGTATGTATAAAGGAACTATAAAGGGAATGATGAACACGAAGATAAAACAGCGGTCATGCCTGTGAGGGAGGCAGGGAATTGGTCTGGGAAGGACAAGAACACCGAGAACTAGAGAGGTCCTTGGCTTGGTCTTTCTTAACCGACATGATGGGCACCACCATGATCATCTTATCACTACTCTCCAAACTATATAAATATATCACAGATACTTAAAAAATATATAATATACATTTAAAGCATAAGCCTGATATTTAGGGGAGCTTATAAAAAAGAGCATAAAAAAATGAAACAATTGTAGAAGGAGGCAGAGAAAACTGCTGAGACCTTCTTATCACCTTCATTTGTATTTGGGGTCAGGAGAGAGCACCCACATTTTGTTTCTTCACGTCGACAACATTTGGGCTTTTTTTCTTCTTCTTCTTTTCTTTTTTTTTTTTTTTAACAATCACACATTAGTTCTGAATTTAAAAATAATGACAATAATAATGTTTTGATGGAAATCTTTGCATATGGTCAGCATAAACTCCTAAGAGTTTCAAGATAGAGTAATTAAAACAAAACTGATGTTCAGTGGTGAACGGATAAACAATCGGTGGTACATCCACAGGGAACACTACCCAGTAGTGAAAAGGAATTGGTGGGTATTGGTACGTGCTGTATCTCAGGGGCGTTATGCTGAGTAAAAGAAATCAGTCTCAAAAGGATTACAAGCTGCATGACTGCATTTTGATGACATTCTGAAAAAGACAAAACTAGAGTGAATTCCAGGGAGGGAGATCAGAACAGTGGTTGCCAGGGGGAAAGGGTGGGAAAAGGAGGTAGATTTTCAGGGAGATGGAATTGCTCTGTCTGCTCACTATGGTGGTGGTTTCCCAATACATGTGTGAAAAACTGTACCCCCATTTGCCCCCCCAGCACCCATATATGCCAAAGTTAATTTTACTATATAAGTAGAAGAAAGGGAGAAAAGGAAAAACAGAGAGACAAAGAGGTATGGAAGTAGGGACAGAGAGGGGGGGAGGGAGGAAGGAAGGGAGGGAGGGAAGTAAGAATACATCTTTAAATGCAATGCAGTCGGGGCACCTGGGGGTGGCTCAGTTAGTTGAGCATCTGCCTTTGGCTCAGGTCATGATCTTGGGGTCCTGTGATCGAGCCCTGCATTGGGCTCCCTGTTCAGTAAAGAGTCTGCTTCTCCCTCTATCTGGCTACCTCTGCCCCTTCCCCACCCCCATTCATGTACTCTCTCTCAAATAAATAAATAATTTTTTAAAAAAGATTTTATTTATTTGTCAGAGAAAGCACAAGCAGGGGGAACAGCAGAGGGAGAGGGAGAAGCAGGCTCCCCGCTGAGCAGGGAGCCCAACGCGGGGCTGGATCCCAGGGCCCTAGGATCATGACCTGAGCTGAAGGCAGACACTTAACTGGCTGAGCCACCCAGGCACCCCTAAATAAATAAAATCTTTAAAAAATAAAATAAATGCAATACGGTCTATGCTGGATTTTGATACTGAAACAGAGAATAGACATTAGTGAAAACACCGATGAAGTCCAAATAAAGTCTGTAGTTTCACTAATTATATTGCACTGAGTTTAATTTGTTTTGACAAATGTGCTATATCAATATAAGATGAAACTGGGTAAAGGGTATATAAAAACTCTCTGTGTTACCTTCATAACTTTTTTTATAAATCTAAAATTATTCCCCCAAAATGTTTATTTAAAAAAATCCAAGGAAAATTGGTATAATTTTTATTTTAAAAAATGGAGGGAGAAACGTATGTGGATTTGTTTGTATAATCCATATATATCTCTCTAGAAGAAAATACAAGAAACTTAATACCAGTTGCTTGTATGGAGGGACACTGGGTCTTTAGAAGTCAGGAGTGTGAGAGATTTTTTAATTATGTACTCTAATTTTTTTTCAATTTTGAATCATGTGAAAATACTATTTTAAAAATAAAGGTAGTTTTTTTTAAAATCCCAGGTGTTGAACTGGTTGGCCAAAGGCTATGTATCTTCTACCCTTTGATACACACAGCTAGATTGCCTGGGGAGAAAGAAGTCTCATGAACTGATAAAGAAATAGCCCCAGGTTCCTGTCCACTAAGTTTCCTTAGTTCACAGTAACAGTTGTGCAATTCATTATTAATCTTCAGTTGTTTCAATGCTTCTAGCAGCTTCTAACCTTTGAAATCTGTAGCCTATCCAGCCCAGGGCAGCCCTCTCTGGGCAGTTAGGATGCAGGAATGGAATTCACCTGGGACGGTCTCAGTAAGTTATGAGTTGAGGACCCCAATGAGACTCTGCCCGTAAAGGATCAAAATCATCTGCCTTTTGGATGATATGATACTTTATGTGGAAAACCCAAAAGACTCCACCCCAAAACTGCTAGAACTCATACAGGAATTCAGCAAAGTGGCAGGATATAAAATCAATGCACAGAAGTCAGTGGCATTCCTATACACCAACAACAAGACAGAAGAAAGAGAAATTAAGGAGTCGATCCCATTTACAATTGCACCCAAAACCATAAGATACCTAGGCATAAATCTAACCAAAGAGACAAAGGATCTGTACTCAGAAAACTATAAAATACTCATGAAAGAAATTGAGGAAGACACAAAGAAATGGAAAAACGTTCCATGCTCATGGATTGGAAGAACAAATATTGTGAAGATGTCAATGCTACCTAGAGCAATCTCCACATTCAATGCAATCCCCATCAAAATACCATCCACTTTTTTCAAAGAAATGGAACAAATAATCCTACAATTTGTATGGAACCAGAAAAGACCCCGCATAGCCAGAGGAATATTGAAAAAGAAAAGCAAAGCCGGTGGCATCACAATTCCGGACTTCAAGCTCTATTACAAAGCTGTCATCATCAAGACAGCATGGTACTGGCACAAAAACAGGCACATAGATCAATGGAACAGAATAGAGAGCCCAGAAATGGACCCTCAACTCTATGGTCAACTAATCTTTGACAAAGCAGGAAAGAATGTCCAATGGAACAAAGACAGTCTCTTCAACAAATGGTGTTGGGAAAATTGGACAGCCACATGCAGAAGAATGAAACTGGACCCTTTCCTTACACCACACACAAAAATAGACTCCAAATGGTTGAAAGACCTCAATGTGAGACAGGAGTCCATCAAAATCCTAAAGGAGAACACAGGCAGCAACCTCTTTGACCTCAGCCGAAGCAACTTCTTCCTAGAAACATCGCCAAAGGCAAGGGAAGCAAGGGCAAAAATGAACTATTGGGACTTCATCAAGATAAAAAGCTTTTGCAAAGCAAAGGAAACAGTTAACAAAACCAAAAGACAACCGACAGAATGGGAGAAGATATTTGCAAATGACATATCAGATAAAGGGCTAGTATCCAAAATCTATAAAGAACTTATCAAACTCAACACCCAAAGAACAAAGAATCCAATCAAGAAATGGGCAGAAGACATGAACAGACATTTTTCCAAAGAAGACATCCAAATGGCCAACAGACACATGAAAAAGTGCTCAATATCGCTCGGCATCAGGAAAATCCAAATCAAAACCTCAATGAGATACCACCTCACACCAGTCAGAATGGCTAAAATTAACAAGTCAGGAAACGACAGATGTTGGCGGGGATGCGGAGAAAGGGGAACCCTCCTACACTGTTGGTGGGAATGCAAACTGGTGCAGCCACTCTGGAAAACTGTATGGAGGTTCCTCAAAAAGTTGAAAATAGAGCTACCATATGATCCAGCAATTGCACTACTGGGTATGTACCCCAAAGATACAAATGTAGGGATCCGAAGGGGTACGTGCACCCCAATGTTTATAGCAGCAATGTCCACAATAGCCAAACTGTGGAAAGAGCCAAGATGTCCATCGACAGATGAATGGATAAAGAAGATGTGGTATATATATACAATGGAATATTATGCAGCCATCAAAAGGAATGAGATCTTGCCATTTGCAACGACGTGGATGGAACTGGAGGGTATTATGTTGAGTGAAATAAGTCAAACAGAGAAAGACATGTATCATATGATCTTACTGATATGGGGAATTCTTAATTGTAGGAAACAAACTGAGGGTTGTGGTGTGGGGGGTGGGGTGGGAGGGATGGGGTGACTGGGTGATAGACACTGGGGAGGGTATGTGCTCTGGTAAGCGCTGTGAATTGTGCAAGACTGTTGAATCTCAGATCTGTACCTCTGAAACAAATAATGCAATATATGTTAAGAAAAAAAAAAAGAAGAAGAAGAAGGAGGTAGCGGGAGGGGAAGAATGAAGCGGGGGAAATCGGAGGGGTAGACGAACCATGAGAGACGATGGACTCTGAAAAACAAACAGGGTTTTAGAGGGGAGGGGGGTGGGAAGATGGGTTAGCCTGGTGGCGGGTATTGAGGAGGGCACATTCTGCATGGAGCACTGGGTGTTGTGCACAAACAATGAATCATGGAACACTTCATCTGAAACTAATGTTGTAATGTATGGGGATTAACATAAGAATAAAAAAAAAATCATCTGCCTTTTGGATGGCGTTTGTCATTGACTAGCAACACCCACATAGAAAAAAAAAAAATCATGAATCCACCCCTGCTTCTGTAGAAACAATGGACTTTCTTGCAGAAGCTCCAAACAGCAGGGAGGAACCCAGTGGGTGGATCCGGTCTTGCAATCAGCAGTCTGTTCTGCAGGAGCTAGGAGCTGGGAAGCTTTATCCCCACCGGACAAATCATTTGGTATCCTTCCTGTGTCTGTTGATACCAATTCATATTGCACATTCATCTTAGAAAAAGAAGAGGGGAAAAAAATATACTGGTATAAAAAATAATATCTTCTAAAGTGGTTTTATTATTCACGTTTTAAATCCCCACTTTTAACAGAGCTATCCATAAGTTGCAAGTGCCAGAGAGTGACTAAAGAGCCTTGAAATACCTTTTCCTTATCTCTGAAAGTGGAATATAAATGAGACATTTCTTTGCAGCTTATAAACCCGCCCAGACTTCAGTACTTCTGCTGGGAATTAATTGCACACCCGCTGGGGGTTTCATCAAAGGGACCGGGGAATCATTCCTTCATTTCTAATAATTTGTGTTTTTTTATGTTTCTCACTCCAAGGGCGGCTGTCCCTGGCTGCGCTGGTCCTGCATTGGCAAAATTGAGGAGAGAAGCCTTGACAAACACTAGGATATGAATAGCGCCCCCTAGAGGTGGGGATAGGCAGTGCCGCTACCCGTGTGCATTGCCTGAGAACAATGAAAGGATTATTAAAAAAAAAACAAAAAAACAAAACGAAACACCATAGATGTTGGTTTTGTAATCTGTGGATGACATTAAGGGACCCGACATCCTAATACATAAAGCTATTCCAAAGGCAAAACCTGTTGGAGCAAGTGACTTGTTCCTCAAAACACTTGCTCCATTGATCAGATGGAATGGTGAAGCACAGCATGATTCAGTGTAAGTATATTCTTCATATCCTGGATTTCTTTCAAAGATTACATATATTTCAAAAGCGTTTCCTCACTCCACTTTCAGAATGCCTTTGTAGAAGCTTTAGAAAACAACTACGCCTCCTGTTAATCTACCATTACTGGATAAAAGAGAATTGACTAGTTTGCCACAAAAGTTTTCCAGTGATTGTGATTAAACAGACTTTGGTCAAATCATCTGGGATTCAAGAAACCCCCTGCAGCAGAGGAACAGATGTGACCAAGGGCAAATGTGGAAGGTGGGCTGCAACCTGCTCATGGGTCCAGCGCTCCTCGGGCTGTGCTTGGAGGAAAATATAAAGGAGCTCTTGAAAGGATGTATTGCATTCAAAGGGATACAGAGAGAAACAGGCCATTTTGACAGAGGCTAGAGGATCATTTCTAAGCCCAGAACAAAGGTTAACTTGTAATTGGCTAACAGAGAACCAGGCTATGTGTAATGGTATGAATTTAACCTGAAGCTGAAAGGGGTCTTTGAGGGGGGAAAAAAAAGACCCTGTGTTTTTTATCACAAGCAACAGAGAGGTTCTGGCCAACTCAGGCTGCAAAGTAAATCATGAAAGACTGTAGGGCAGACAGGGAGGCTGCTAGACCAGGCTTGGAAGATGAGCGTGGAGACTGGACATCGGAAGCAGTCATGGCCATGTGGCAGGTGGCTATATAACCACCAGCACTATTGACCTGGTCAATCCATGCTGTCGGGGCCACATTCTTGATCCCACCACTTCTACTATGAGTATGTGGGCAATAATCAATGTGTTTTTATGTCAGTTGCTTAAGAATCACTTTCCCAAATGGACGCATCCAGTTGGCCAAGCCTGGACTATATGCCCATGTTCTGGCCACAGGGGACAGCCAAAGAAATGGGGTCCTTATTAGGACATCTTTAGGGTTCTGCCTCCCACCAAGACTCTCAGTCTAGAATCCCCCTGAACAAGAGAGATGGTTTCTGGATAGCCCAGTCCAACAATTCAGCAAGCAAACCAATGCCCATAAAGTCCTTAATCACTTTGTAGCAGAATGGGAGACTCAGACATGGAGGATGGGGCGAGAATAGAAGGCAAAGAGAGGGAGAGAATGGATATGAGAAACCTAGACCAGAGAAGGGAACTGGAGAGATAACCTGTAGAGGTATCACATGCTATTTAAAAGAGACATAAAATCAAACCATAAACAAAGGATGTCTTAGCTCAGACTCCAGCTGATCTCCAAAGCAGAGATCAGAACAGGGCTTGTGTGTGTTTAGTTCATTTGAAGAAGCGACCAGTGAACTAGAGTGGGGACCAAGGGAGAGTAAAAAAGAGGAGAGGGAAAAAGGGTGTAGTCCTGATGGATCTACACAGGGGGGCACTGGGCTCAATCTCACATACACTCCTTGAGTTGCTCCCTGGAATGAACCTTAGAATGGCTCACCTGAATGATGGAAGACAGTGGTGGTCATCCACTTGCTCCAGTCTCCTGTTGGCCAATATTGCCCTCTGGACACTGACTCCCTTGCATTTGTGAATTCTGGGCAGCTTCCTGCAGGAAGCACATACTACAGAGGGCAGAGAGCAAGACATATGAGGTGAAGCTGAGGATATGGCCACTAGGCAAATCTGGTTATTACAGCAATGTTTCAAGTATAACATGAGTGGGAGGATGTGAAGCTAAGCATAAGAGGTGTCCAAATACAAATGGAGACATGCAATTTCCTACTATCAAAATGTGTTTATTGAAACCATGATGTTGAATGCCTATAACCTCTGTATATCTGGATAGGGTTGAACTTGGGACAATTCATAGTTTCTAGAACTTTCCGACATGGCCCTGTGGTCATCATGAACAGCAGACACATTTTTTTTTTTATCTAAGGCAATCCCTTTCTAACCTCATATAATCAAACAATGGGGAGAAAGAAAGCCAATACATATGTATTCCATCCTCCAAGGAAGGATAAAAGGAATCCATATCAAGAGCCTACCATGGAGGCTGAAACCCTGTTTGTGAGCAAACCTAAGTCACACCCAGATTCATAAATGGTTCTGGCGGTGCATATGTCCAGCACACTTAGGAAGGGCATTAAAGAGGGAGGTAGTTAACAAGTCCTTAACTTGGGTTAAGGGGTAGACACCCAAGAGAAGTGAGTCCAGGAACCCAGCGAGGGAGGGCCTCAAAAGCCAAGCAAGTGTTGGATGCTTCTAGTTCCTGGGAGATATTGAACTCTTTGTTTCCCAAGGAGTCCGTCCCTCTGTCCATCCAGTGCCAGTTCCATCAGTTGCGTGAAGCCCCTCCCACTGCCAGTGAGGCCTTAACACTGCCCTTTGTTCATAGACAGTCACGTGACAAAGATGAAACATGGCAGATGATTCCACATCTCCAAGAAACCAGCCAGCATCTGACAAATGACCTGCTTTTGAGAAAGATATTTCCTTCTTTTTCTCCCCAAATTTATCATAACCCATTATCTCTAGGACACAGGTAGGAGTCTTTCCAGAGTGGACTATATAGGACAATTGAAACAATTTGTACCATGGAGCCCCCAAAACTGGCCTTCCCCATGACTAACTGTGTTATTTTGGATGAGGACTGTGCATCTCCACTTTTTCCACACCCAGGAAATTCTTCCCCATGAGTTTCTGCAAGCTGATAGATCTTGCCAAACAGATCCCCAGACAAATCTTGAAAATGGGTGTATTTAGAAAGGATACACAGTAGAGAGCCACCCACAGGACTGGTGGTGTACAAATAGTACTTAGTCCTGTGAATACACTTAACTTCATATAAGCCTTACTTTTTAAAGGAAACTGGAGAGGAAATGTGGTTAGGACTTAAATGGAAATGCAGTGATGCCTTTAGGCATGGATTAGGTAGCAGAAATGAGGTGTACAGCCACAGCTGGACCTTATGGGCTAATGCACCTGTGGGCTATGTTACCACAAAGGTGCAAGGGGATGGGAAGGGTGGAGGGAAGGAAGGAAGAACAAAATATCTGGAAGAAAGAGAACAGGACAAGCTTATCTTTCCTCTGCTTTTGCCCAAATGAACAGAGCTCACAAAGAATAACTTTTTCTTCCACGCACTAAAATGCAATTATTTCTTCACATCATTCAGATCTCAGAAACTGAACAGCACACTCTTCAATGACATTTTTCCTCAAAGAGCCCTGTAGTGGATGGTAAACTCACTGCCTGGCAGCATGCATTATTCATCAGGCTTGGAAAGAGCCTAATCATCCGTTCTGTTGTTAATGGCCTGTAAATAGTTGCTTTTGACAAGAACATTTAACAGCTCCAAGAAGGAGGGTTTGAGGAGGGAGAAGGGCACAAAACTTGACATAACGGGGGTGAGACACAGTTTGGAGCTTATTACAGCGGCTGGAAGCTGGTACTGGAAAAGCAGCCTCTCGGCCATGGCAGCTCATGGCAGATCAGGTAAATGGGTATCCTTGAAGAACCGGGAGAGAGTTCACCAAACCACATGGGAGAAAATGAGATGTCTGTAGTATTGCCTCATGGGGGTGCAGGTGCAAAGACCACACATGGCACTGGGTAGAGACACCCCAGGCTTCATCTCACACTCTCTCCAAGCACCCTTCCCTCTTGGCTCTCTGCAGCTCCTCAAGAGCAACTGTCTTTCCCTTTTGAGATTCCCCCTTAATGGCCAGCACCCCATTGTGTTCAGGAGAATGCGAGGAAAGAGTGGCTTTGTTCTAGAGCCATTGTTCTTCCTGAGTTTCAGTTTCCACTTTTGGTCATGGTAAGAAATAATACCTACCTCCCAAGGTGATCGCAATACTTGATGGGAAAAAGCAGGTAAAATTCCTGATGTGGTACCCAAAATGCATTTGGGTCTTAATAAATGTTAATATCCTTGCCCTTTTCCTTCACCTGTAAGCCAAAAATTGTCATGGAGGCATGCGGTGAAGATCAGTGGAGATGATATTTGAGAGACCAACACTGGGTTTTGTCTTGATGGAGTCAGTTATTTCTTTTATAAGTCTAAACATTTGTTAGAAATAAAGTTCCCTATATTTATTTCTCTTAAAAAGGAAAAAGCCCATGACTGGAAATGTGGAATGAAGTCCTGGTGTAAAGCAGAGAAGAAGCCAGTATTTCCCAGGCATCACCCCTTCATAGACAGGTTTAATGGAGTCATTCATACTTCCTGGAGTGTGGCTCCTGCCTGCAGGTTGCAGGACATCAGCTCTTAACAATCTCTCCTCTTTATTTCCTGGAGGTTCTCAGATTGTCCCACATGCACTTAACTCATTATTCCATGTTCTTCTTGCTGAAGTCCCTTCCTGAGAACCTAGGGTCTTTCTTGAGAAAACTGACTTTCATGCTAAAAGTTCCATCCCCTCGGGCCTCCCAAAGTCACCAACCCAAATAAAAATCTCTTCCCTTTGGTTTTGGCCAAACCAGAGACAAGATGTTTCCAAGAAGGAGGGAGAGGGACGTCTGGGTGGCAGTTGGTTAAGTGTCAAACTTTTGGTTTCAGCTCAGGTCATGGTCTCACAATTGTGAGATTGAGCCCCATGTGGGGTTCCACTCTCAGCCCAGAGTCTGCTTAGGATTGACTCTCCCTCTCCCTCTGCCCCTCCTGCTAGTGAACTCTCTCTTTCTCAAATAAATAAATAAGAAAGGAAGGAAGGAAGGAAGGAAGGAAGGGAAGGAGGGAGGGAGGGAGGAAGGAAGGAAAGACAGAAA
>NW_023270464.1:16446952-16457413 GCF_011800145.1 Mirounga leonina
GAAAGAAAGAAAGAAAGAAAGAAAGAAAGAAAGAAAGAAAGAAAGAAGAAAGAAAGAAAGAGAAAGAAAGAAAGAAAGAAAGAAAGAAAGAAAGAAAGAAAGAAAGAAAGAAAGAAAGAAAGAAAGAAAGAAAGAAAAAGAAAGAAAAGAAAGAAAGGAGAGAGGGAGGGAGGGAAGGAACGGAGGAAGGGAAGAAGGGAGGAAGGGAGGAATGCTTCCTCCCCGACTCCATAACACGTTTTGTCTCCTGGACACAGAGGCTGCTTATGTTCCAAGTCTCACAGAGTCCCTAGGAAAAGTGTTTCACCTTAGTTTGCTTTGCTTCCCTCCAAAGGGCCCAACCTCAGCCAATGAGATCTTCCTGAAAATAGAGAGCATTCAGTGTTCTCCACTCCCCAGCATCGCCTCACTCCATTCTCCCGTCTTTGTCTTCAAGCACATTTGAAGAAAGCTTCTTGCAGGACCTCCTCCTTCCACACTCTGCAAACAAATCCATGCAAATAGTGCCTACAGATTAACGATGCCACCAGCCCACAAGTGTCTGAATGTTATTTCCATACAACCACACACACACATACACACACCCTTGATATAAACCCACAAGATGAAAACTGATTCACATTCACATAGGAAGATTCCTCCTCTGTTACTCATTTTCCTTTTCTTTAATCTTAAAACGTAATTCAAGTGAACTCTCTCCTCCCTTGCAATGAAGTGTTTTAAATAAAACAAAATTAATCCTATATGTAACTTAGTTTCAAAGCAATAGCTACTTAGCCCTCCTTACTTGTTGGCTTCACAGATGCCACATACAAATGCCTTAAAGCTACTCCATTCAGTGACTTGATTGCAGGAGTTTATCTTAACATGTCTAATGGGGGACAGTCCAGATCCGTGGTGTAGACAGCAAATCTGCTCCTTCAAATATATTTTTTTCTCAGCTAAACCAAGCAAAAGCCATTTGGTGCCAACTTGACTCAAAAGACTTCTATATCATGGACCTGGCAACTGAGGTTAATTGGAGCAGAATGGCCCCCTATAGAGATGAAACCAAGGGAAAGTCAGAAAGAAGAAATTACAGGATTTATATCCATTTGCTTAATCACCACTCCTCGGTAGACAAAGCATTGTATTCATGCCTCTATTTATATTCATGGCTTTCTCTCACTCTTCACCTGCATTACATTTTGGTTAACCATTTCTTCTTTTCTTGGAGTACCTGCACAGTGAGAAGGTCTTGTCCCTGGCATCTCCTTTCAGGGTTGCTTCAGATCATTTAAATGACAAACACTCCATGAAGGGAAGCTAGGGGCTTTGTTCTGCACATTTATTTTTCTCCAAACAATTTACATTTTGCTCCTTACGACACCTTCAGTTTCGGTCATGGGAGGATAAATATTTCATTTTTAAAAAGGAGAGTCTTAATCATCCTTTCAGAGGAAAAATTGCCTCTGGAAAACTTTTACAATAAAAATAATAGAATAACAGATATCTGAGATGAGAAAGATAAATGTGCTTATTCGGCCCTCTCTCTGAGGCAAAATGCTACTTAATCCCTTCTGTCAACTGTTGGGGCTTGTGTCCTTGGCCTCCACGAACAATTTCTCAGTTAACAAGTGAACCTATGCAGGAAAATCACATTTTTTATTGTGGTAAAATATATGTCACATAGAATCTACCAGTTCAACCAGTTTCATGTGTAGAGGTCGGTGACATTAAGTACCTTCACGTTGTCTGCAACCATCACCACCACCCACCTCCAGAACATTCTCATCTTCCTCCATTGAAACTACCCATCAAACACTAACTCCTCATTCTCCTCTTTCTCCAGCCCCGGGCAGCCGCCAATCTATGCTCTAACTCTGAGACTACTTCGGGTACCTCCTACAAGTAGAATCCTAGAGTCTTTGTCTTTTTGGGTCTGGCTTGTTTCAAGGTAGGAGACAGATGACATTTTAAATATTCAGTCTTGGGCTTAAATCTTACCTTTGCCATGTCATCCTGCTGTATTTTCAGAGAAATTCCTCTAAACTTGTTTCTTTACCAGCCCCACATGATGGTATTAATGATGCTGGGTGGTGTGGCTGTCGAGACTTGTATGTCCATAGCATGATTTTGGACAAAGAGCGAATACTCTGTAGATATTATTTCTTCTTCCAGCCTAAGGAAGTTGAGATAAATCCAGATGCCTAAACTTCAAGCTAAAACACCACTCCTCGGCCTATCAAATATACAATGAAATTGACTTTCTCTAACGTTAGAATGAATAAGAATATCATCCTCAAAGGTTTATTGTGGTAATAAAATGAGATTAAATATGACAGCTCTATCTATAAAATTCGATAATCATTGGTCCAATCTCAATCAGAGGGATTCCAGAATGGCATCAGGTGATCTGCAATCCATATGATGAAGGTGATACAGACAGATACTTGTCTCCCCAAGACAAGAGAGAAGAAAAGATGATGTGGCATTTGTAGCTTAAAAGGAGAGGGGTATGGACTCATAAATAGCCCTGTATTTCCTGCAATAAAAATACCATTGATCCGAAACATATGTTTGATAGAATCTCTTTATTTTATTGTTGGCATAAAAGCTAAAGGTCATCTACACCAATATTATTATTTCACACAACTGGTAAGGGGTCTTGCTCCTGTCTCTAACTCTTTTCTTACCAATGGATGGCTATGTATCTTTACTAACCCTGAAAAATGAGCCTCATTCTTGCCTTCCAGTCAATATGATGAAACTTTGTATTGTGCTAGCATACTCTTATTATTGAGTTCAATCCTCTGCCATTTCTGAGAGGGCCTGATCGCTGAGAAACTGGACTGAGTTGGACAGTCAGCAGGGCCCAACTTCTAACCCATGGAGTTAAAAGATTCTAAACCTGCTCCTGATGATAGGGGAAAAGCAAGATAGCTGAGTTTTCAGCTTGTGTACTTGTGGAAACTTATTCACAACAAAGGAGGCATTGACTTCAGTGAAGCAAAATATTACTTTTACATACATTTAAAAGTTTAAAATGAGTTGGCCGATAAAATCACAGAGTATATATTTACAAATACCTACATATCTAACTGAGAATAGAAGACAGGACTAGGAATTCAGCAGTGTGATAGACTCCAGAACAGCCCCCCAGATTTATGTCCTAATCTCTGTCAATGGGACTTGGTTTGTAGAAAGGGTTCATATGTGATTGAGTCAAGGATATTGAGATGGGGAGACTATCCTAGATTATTTGGGTGCATCCTAAATGCACGTGCATGTGCCCTTACAAGAGGGAGGGAAAGAGAGATCTGACATGAGCAGAGAAGGCGGCAATGTAAAAAGGAACAGAGTTTTGGAGATGCTGGCCTTCAGGATTGGAATGATGCAGCTGTGAACCAAAGAATCCTGGCAGCCCCCAGTAATCACTAGAAGAGGCAAGACAGGGATTCTCTCCTTGAGCTTCTAGAGGAAGTGCAGTCCCCTGATAATACGCCAATTTAGGCCTAGTGATACTGAGTTCAGACTTCTGAACTCTAGAAGTCAGCAAGTATAGGTTTCTGTTGATGAAGCCACCAAGTTCATGACAATCATTCTAGCAACAATAAATAAAAGCAGTATCATAAAGACAGCCATTTCTTTTCCCATGGATTTTACAATCAAGGAGAGAAGATAGAAAATCGAACAAATAAAACTGAAAGTAACTTAGGATGGGGGTATGATAGGGAAGAACAGGATGTTATGAGAACATAATAGCAGAGGGACCACATCTGTCACTGGAGGCCAGGGAAGGCCAAACTGAGAGTGTTTAAAATGAGATCTAAGGATCTAGAATGAGTGGCAGTTATATGTCAAAGTGCAGGGCACAGATGAAAGTGGATTCCATCCTGTATCAGAGCCATGAGGCTGTGGAGACTGCTCCACATTTGAGCCCTGAAAACAGTCCCGTGGGCCAGAGTGTGGAGAGGATCGAACAGTAGAAGATGAGGCTGATAGGCAGGCAAAAAACATACTACACAGGGATTTACAACCATGGTGAGAAGTAGAGAGATTATTTTAAAAGCAGTGGGAAACCTGACTTGTTAATTTTAGCCATTCTGACTGGTGTGAGGTGGTATCTCATTGAGGTTTTGATTTGGATTTCCCTGGTGCCGAGCGATATTGAGCTCTTTTTCATGTGTCTGTTGGCCATTTGGATGTCTTCTTTGGAAAAATGTCTGTTCATGTCTTCTGCCCATTTCTTGATTGGATCATTTGTTCTTTGAGTGTTGAGTTTGATAAGTTCTTTATAGATTTTGGATACTAGCCCTTTATCTGATATGTCATTTGCAAATATCTTCTCCCATTCTGTCTGGTGTCTTTTGGTTTTGTTGACTGTTTCCTTTGCTGTGAAAAAGCTTTTTATCTTGATGAGGTCCCAATAGTTCATTTTTGTCCTTGCTTCCCTTGCCTTTGGCGATGTTTCTAGGAAGAAGTTGCTGTGGCTGAGGTCGAAGAGGTTGCTGCCTGTGTTCTCCTTTAGGATTTTGATGGACTCCTGTCTCACATTGAGGTCTTTCAACCATTTGGAGTCTATTTCTGTGTGTGGTGTAAGGAAATGGTCCAGTTTCATTCTTCTGCATGTGGCTATCCAATTTTCCCAACACCATTTGTTGAAGAGACTGTCTTTTTTCCATTGGACATTCTTTCCTGCTTTGTCAAAGATTAGTTGACCATAGAGTTGAGGGTCCATTTCTGGGCTCTCTATTCTGTTCCATTGATCTATGTGCCTGTTTTTGTGCCAGTACCATACTGTCTGGATGATGACAGCTTTGTAATAGAGCTGGAAGTCCGGAATTGTGATGCCGCCGGCTTTGCTTTTCTTTTTCAACATGCCTCTGCTTATTCGTGGTGTTTTCTGGTTCCATACAAATTTTAGAATTATTTGTTCCATTTCTTTGAAAAAAGTGGATGGTATTTTGATAGGGATTGCATTAAATGTGTAGATTGCTCTAGGTAGCATTGACATCTTCACAATATTTGTTCTTCTAATCCATGAGCATGGAATGTTTTTCCATTTTTTTGTGCCTTCCTCAAGTTCTTTCAATGACAGATGTTGGCGAGGATGCGGAGAAAGGGGAAACCTCCTACGCTGTTGGTGGGGATGCAAGCTGGTGCAGCCACTCTGGAAAACAGTATGGAGGTTCCTCAAAAAGTTGAAAATAGAGCTACCCTATGACCCAGCCATTGCACTACTGGGTATTTACCCCAAAGATAAAATGTAGCGATCTGAAGGGCTACATGCACCCTCATGTTTATAGCAGCAATGTCCACAATAGCCAAACTATGGAAAGAGCCAAGATGTCTGTCAACAGATGAATGGATAAAGAAGATGTGGTATATATATACAATGGAATATTATGCAGCCATCAGAAAAAAAAACAAAAACAAAATCTCGCCATTTGTGACTACATGGATGGAACTGGAGGGTATTATGCTAAGCGAAATAAGTCAATCAGAGAAGGACATGTATATGATCTCACTGATATGAGGAATTCTTAATCTCAGGAAACAACCTGAGGGTTGCTGGAGTGGTGGGAGGTGGGAGGGATGGGGTGGCTAGGTGATGGACACTGGGGAGTGTATGTGCTATGGTGAGTGCCGTGAATTGTGTAAGACTGTTCAATCACAGACCTGTACCTCTGAAACAAATAATACATTATAAGTTAAAAAAAAAAAAAAAGAAGATAGTAGGAAGGGAAAAATTAAGGGGGGAAATCGGAGGGGAAGATGAACCATGAGAGACTATGGACTCTGAGAAACAAACTGAGGGTTCTAGAGGGGAGGGGGATGGGGGAGGAGTTAGCCTGGTGATGAGTATTAAAGAGGGCATGTATTGAATGGAGCACTGGATGTTATACGCAAACAATGAATCATGGAACACTACACCAAAAACTAATGATGTAATGTATGGTGATTAACATAACATAATAAAATAAAATAAAATAAAATAAAATAAAATAAAATAAAATAAAATAAATAAAAGCAGTGGGAAACCACTAAAATTCTTAAGTCAGGGGATGGTGTATCAGATTTAATTTTAAATGGATAAGTTTGGTGTCACCATGAAGAATAAATAGAATTGGACTGAATCCAGGCCGGTTGAGGGAACCCAGGCTGTGATCCAAGCAAGAGATGACTATAAGTTGCACCAAGACCCAGGACAATGGCAGGAAGCCTAGACAGAAGGAGTGAGTCCTTGCAAGAGAGAGCGTTGACTTGATAGGTAGAATAGGACTGTCCAATTGACTGGACATGAAGTATGTGAGAAAGCAAAGCATGAAGATGGATCCATCTGCTGAGACATGGAGCACTGACATTTCAGGAGGAGATTACGATTTTGGTTTCAGATGTGTTGAGTTTGTCATGGTGGTGGAAAATATAAATGGAAATATTGGTTTGGCAACTGGGAATACAGGTAGGAAACTCAGAGTGCTGGTCTGGCTTGGAGAGGTGGACATGGAATTTACTGCCTAGAAAGAGGGGGAAGTGGAAAGGGGCCCAGAGATGGAGGAGAGGAATGCTCAGTAATCACCACAGAGAGTGCAGATCCCTGAAAAGCATCAACCAAGTGAGGGGTTCTATCTACCAGACAACCTGTTATTCAAAACTTCCTCTTGCTGGGCTGGATTATCCCCCCAAATTTTACCCTTCAATTGCTTGATTTGAAAGTTCACTTCCTTTTCACACAACCACATTCCTGCAGATTCTTTTTTGAGCCATCAAAGAATATAGGTATGTCCTGCTTAGATAGTATCTGTTATTAAAGCAAGAGCTAAACGTTTCTAGGTTTGAGTACAGGGGAAAAGAAGTAGGGTGAAGGGGAAGAAGGGAAGCAAAGTGAGATAACACAGGAAGGTGATAAATACAATGATATCAAATTAGAAAAATACTGTAATTCATGGCAATTTACCTTGATACCCCTATTTTGTAATACAGCACCTCCAAATAGAAAATTGGATTCTTTAATATACCTCCAGGATATTTCAAGTTACAAGAACAACAATTTCACCTATAAAATATAGAAAATTGACCCAAAGGTTAATTTGGATAGAGTGTTGTATAGATAAGGCTAAATATAGATAAGGTTAAATTTTCCACTTCCTTTCTTTATTTAAATGACTCCATTGATCAAAAGGAAGAGTATTTTTCTTAAAGAATATGCTTATACAGTGCCTCACAAATGAATTTTTCATTCATGTTCTCATTCAATGATGAGATGATAGGCATTGCAAAAATAAAAAGATGAACAGAAATGATAACTGTCTTCATTGTTTACAATATTCAAAATAAATATGCTAGATACTGTACATTGGTGCAATAATACCCATGTTAACCAATGTGGTTAATATTTGTTGCATGCCTATCATGTGTTAAATGTTTTGTTTGACCTCCGGACTATAGCAGTGAACAAGATAGACAAGGATCCTGGACTCAACAAGTTTACCTTCTAAACAAGGAGCTTTGGGAGGAGATAGAAGAGAGTAGATGCTGGCTAATTTGAATTGAAAGGTAAAGGGAGATGTGTTCTATTGGGCTAAGGAAGTGGTTGGAGAAATTGGAGAAGGCTGGTTAGCCAAGGCAACATGTGCTTTAAAGTTTGACAGCTAAAGAGGAATTCACCAGCTAATGGGAGAGGAGGACATGGAAACCAGGACACAGAACAAAACAACAATGCAGAGATGAGAAAGTACCTAACATCTTCAGAGAATGGGGAATCAACTGACACAGCTAAGGCATTGGAGATTGAGACCAGGTTCTGAATAATATTAAGTGCCTTGCAGAGGGATTTAGAAGACTCCAAGTATTTCTAATCAACCAGAAAAGAATTTTTTTAAAAAAAATCTGTTAATAGCCATAGATAACAGAACATTTAGCATATCATGGATTACTTGATTAACCAGTATAACCCATACTCAATCTCGATAATAAGCAATTAAAATAAGTAAAATGGGTTTGTGCTGTGGAACAAGATTTATTCTTTAACTAAAAAGTTCTGGCTCATCCTTTTTCCAAAGAAGACATCCTAATGGCCAACAGACACATGAAAAAGTGCTCAACGTCACTCAGCATCAGGGAAATCCAAATCAAAACCTCAATGAGATACCACCTCACACCAGTCAGAATGGCTAAAACTAACAAGTCAGGAAATGACAGATGTTGGCGGGGATGCGGAGAAAGGGGAACCCTCCTACACTGTTGGTGGGAATGCAAGCTGGTGCAGCCACTCTGGAAAACTGTATGGAGGTTCCTCAAAAAGTTGAAAATAGAGCTACCATAGGATCCAGCAATTGCACTACTGGGTATTTACTCCAAAGATACAAATGTAGGGATCCAAAGGGGTACATGCACCCCGATATTTATAGCAGCAATGTCCACAATAGCCAAACTGTGGAAAAAGCCAAGATGTCCATCAACAGATGAATGGATAAAGAAGAGGTGGTATATATACACAATGGAATATTATGCAGCCATCAAAAGGAATGAGATCTTGCCATTTGCAATGACGTGGATGGAACTGGAGGGTATTATGCTGAGCGAAATAAGTCAAAAGAGAAAGACATGTATCATATGACCTCACTGATATGAGGAATTCTTAATCTCAGGAAACAAACTGAGGGTTGCTGGAGTGGTGGGGGGTGGGAGGGATGGGGTGGCTGGGTGATAGACACTGGGGAGGGTATGTGCTCTGGTAAGCGCTGTGAATTGTGCAAGACTGTTGAATTTCAGATCTGTACCTCTGAAACAAATAATGCAATATATGTCAAGAAAAAAAAAAGAAGAAGATAGCAGGAGGGGAAGAATGAAGAGGGGAAATCGGAGGGGGAGAGGAACCATGAGAGACTATGGACTCTGAAAAACAAACTGAGGGTTCTAGAGGGAAGGGGAGTGGGAGGATGGGTTAGCCTGGTGATGGGTATTAAAGAGGGCACGTTCTGCATGGAGCACTGGGTGTTATGCACAAACAATGAATCATGGAACACTACATCTAAAACTAATGATGTAATGTATGGTGATTAACATAAGAATAAAAAATTAAAAAAAAAGTTCTGGCTCATGATCAATTATTCTAAGGGATGAAGTAGATTCTCCAACCCTGGAGTTCTAAGGCCTGGAGACAGGCTGGTTTTGTCTACATCTATAAGGTCAACCTGGATGACCACTTTAGTCCCTCTAGGACTCAGAATTTTTATGATTGTGAGACCTTGCTACACATTGAAATGACAAGCTAAAAATAGATTGCTGCAGTAAAACTAAAACAATAAAAGGATTTAATTTCATAATCATGTCCATAGTCATAACTCTTTTAAAAACCATGGCTTTTGAAGAACCTTGGAAGAAGACAAAAATAAGATATCTTTTATGGTTCCCCAACTAATTATTTTATCAGCCATCTAACAACACAGCCTCAAGTTTCTATAATATACTTGCTAAACTTTAATTAATATAAGCCCTTTACCATTATTTTCATAATGAAGGTAAGACTATTGTCATATATCAAACAACATAAAATTAATTTTTGTTTGTCACTGCTTTCTCTAAGAGCAAATATCATATTTCTTTCAAAGTAGAATATTTATTTGGGAGTCATGTTACAGCTACGGATAGCCATAATCTTTTTTCAAAATGATGAATATCAAAGGCCAAGACTCATATGATAAAATCCCACTATATAATTTAATGATCTAGAAGAAGTTCGACCATCATTGAATTTATAGACTCTTTGTGTATTAAGAAGCAGACATGAGCTCAGACTTTGCTAGTGATGAATAGGTACAGGGGCATGAACAGTAACTATTCATTTAAGGCCAGAGTCTACTCAAATCATTCCATCTTTGGGTCAAGATGTTCACAGAAGATTGCAAATTCTCTCATCACTTATTAAAAATGTAAACACTATAAGGTGGCAAAGCCCATAGCCGAAAAGAAAGGAAGTTTCATGGCTTCTTGTCCTTAGCCACCAGACCTCTCATGGGATGACATAAGCCTGGGCACGAACTGGTTTTTAATGTGATGTAGGTCACCCTCCAAGCAGACTGTAGAGAGATCCAAGGGCACAGGTTATGGGACATCTTCACTGTTAAAGCTTGGTTCAGGGTTGATGTTGGGACAGCATGACTAGGGCTTCAGGAAAGAACAATAGTGGGCCATAAGCAACACTTGAGATCTGTTTGACATTCAGAGATACTGTGCTTTGTGCTTGGTGTTTAAAAAGCAATAATTCTACCTTTTTTTTTTAATTCCATGATGTTTGTTTACTTATTTGTTTGATTCTGAAAACTGATCTAGGAAGAGGGTGAAAACAAAGAAATGTAACACTGCATCAAGATAAGCAGCTTATAAAAGGAAAAAAGAAAAAACTCAATGAATCCATTGATTTGTTGCATCTACACAAGGTCAAGTTGCAAAGCACTTTAACTTTTCCTGCATCGA
>NW_023270464.1:16462413-16475773 GCF_011800145.1 Mirounga leonina
TTTTTTTTTTTTTTTTCTGACAAGCTTCATCCTGAAAGTACTCATTGGGGATTTTGTGATAGACCTGCCATGCAATATAGCTTTTAATATCATCTCTGACATAGATTGAGTTACGGTAGTCAATAAATTTCATTTAGGGAGGAATTTTCCTGAAGGCTTCTTGGCAGGAATTTTGCATACTTTTCACCTTTCCTCAGAGTCCTGGACAGGACTCTTCCTTGTCTGTTCCTATCTACCACTTTCTCATTTTTGACAGAGATGCCTCACAGACAAAAATTCAGCTGCTTCTCACCCAAGCTCTTGCAAACCATCTAAGGCAGCTCTTTCCAAATCACAGAAACATGTCTGAAGGAAGTCCAAAAGATTTCAAATTAAGGAGCAGAGAAGGAATTATCCAGATAGAAATTTAAAAAGCTATGACAGAAATCATGTTTAAATTCTTCTTATTTTAATTTTAATTTTATTTTTTTTAAAGATTTTATTTATTTATTTGAGAGAGAGAATAAGGTAGAGAGAGCATGAGAGTGGGGAGGGTCAGAGGGAGAAGCAGACTCCCCGCTGAGCAGGGAGCCTGATGTGGGACTCGATCCCAGGACTCCAGGATCATGACCTGAGCTGAAGGCAGTCGCTTAACCAACTGAGCCACCCAGGCGCCCAAAATTCTTCTTAATTTTAGAATAGTTTTAGATTTATAGAAAAATTGCAAAGAGGGGACAGAGAATTCCCACATAGCTTACATCCAGTTTCCCATGTTTTTAACCTCTTACATCAGTGTGGTATATTTATCATAATAAATGAATCAATATCGATTCATTATTATTAACTAAAGTCCATACTTGATTCAGATTTCCTCGGTTTTTACTTAATGTCCTGTTTTGTTCCAGGATCTCATCCAAGGTCCATATTATGTTAGTTGTGATGTCTCTTTAGGCTCAACTTGGCTGTGACAGTCTGTCAATTACATTTTAATCCTTTGAAAACTGGAAGAGATGAAGGGATGTTGTAGTCGTTCTAACTCCTTACACATGTATGAATAGCTAGATACTCCCAGGAAGGGATCGGAAACTCTAAAATGTGTATAAGCTACCAATATTCACTCAAAGTGCTAAGTGCTAAGCAAAATAGAAAATAAAACAAATTGGCCAGCTTATTTACAAAAAAAAAAAGAGCATCCTATGTTTCATGCAGATGGCTGATCAATTTTAGTGGGGGGGAGCCCATCTGGTTGACATCCAGTGCTTTTTAACAAGAAGAATTCAAGACAGGGTCCACCCCACAGAAAAAAAACAGAAATCGGCCAAATGATCAATGTGGTAAAAGGAATTGCATACACAGTGTCATCTGCAACACAGCGCCTAGCACAATGCCCGGCACACATGTTGAATGGATGAATATAAATGAATGAACAGAGTGTTGGAAGGGACTGTGGATAGGGTCCCCCTAGAGCAGAACTTAATTTCAAAAGGTGAGACAATTCATGTGCAACGTGAAATCTACCATCAGTGCTAGACCATAAACTAAACTCAGAGCACTGTGACTTTTTTATTCAAGCTTATGATTTTAAAAAGACATATGCCATAGAGTAGGAAGGGCATATCAAGAATTGCTTCTATTCACTAGTTGTGGAGACTTTATGGCAGTTAATTAAGCTCTTCAAGAGTTAGCTTTTTCATTGGTATAATGCAGATGGTCATAGTTCCTACATGGATCTGCTGAGAGAATTAAACAAGACAATATCTGATATAAGAGTAGCTGACCTAACAGAAACTCAACAAATGGCGATACATTATCATCTTCATCGTCATCTTCATTGACATCATCATTAAAGATGAGAAACATTCATTTTTGTTACTACCCAAGGGTATCACATGCAAGGTGGTGATTCCTTTTCTAATTACCTGCTCCTCCCACCAGCTCTCTCCAGCATTATATTTTCTGAAGTGGAGACATTTTATCTTGTGATCTGTCTGGCAAATTTCTAACTAACTTTCCTAACCATGCACCTCAAAAAGCATCTCCCTGAAAACCTTTCTCATGCCCCTCCCTTGTGCCTCGCTAGTACCAATTCATATCTCGATAGAGCTCTCATCTCAGATATGAAATCTTGGTTCCTATCCCAGCCACTTGGCTAGGAGTTCCTGAAGAACGGGGATGGAAACGTGTTCATTTCAGTCTGCCCCGTGCCCCACATACTGCGCGGTATCTTAGTTTTATAGGTCTGCTCTAACAAAGGACCTCAAACTTGATGGCTTTAAACAACAAAAGTTTATCGTGTCACAGTTCTAGAAGCTAGACGTCTAAAATCATGGCGCCAGCAGGGCCATGCTTCCTCCGAAGGCTCTAGAAAACAATCTTTCCAAACTCTACAGTGCTTCTGATGTTGATGGCACTCCTTGGCATTCACTGGCTTGCAGATGCCTCGCTCAGATCTTTGTCTGTCTTCACGAGGCACCCTTCTCACTGTGTGTCCCTGTGTGTCCCTGTCTGTCTCTCTTTTCCTTTTCTTATAAGGCAGTCTGGTTGGCTTAACTGCCTACCCCGTTTCACTATGACCTACATTTTAATGGCATCTACAAAGACTCTATTTCCAGATAAGGTCACATTCACAGATACCAGGGGTTAGGACTTCCACGTATTTATTTAGGGGACACATTTCAACCTGAAACACTAACTCGAAGTAGGTGCTCTCTGATGTCCTGATGAGGGAATGGATGGATCAATGAATAAATAAAAAATCCTACTCTCCTGATAACCAGGTGCAGACATACAGGTGGTAGCTCATTCCTCTGTAACCACAACTATGCTTTACAATCCTGTGGTTTCTTGGCACCCACAGAATTCTGCTTTTTTAAATCCATGATTAAATAATTCCATGCTAAATCTCACAGTAATTCCCTTCCAGGGCTTCGTATTTGTATCCAATTATGGAAAACCCAAGCCAGAGCCTCAAAGGCATAATTTTAAAACCACGTTTTTTCTTTTTTTCTTCTGACTTAGCTGCTGTAGCAGCGAGCATACTAATTGCATGAATCTCCTTTCACCTGTATAATGTTAATAACTTGGAGGCAAAACAGTCCTTTGCAACCACATCCGATTTACGGGGCCAGAGAAACTGACAATGTTTGAGACAGACATTTGTTGCTGGTTTTTCTCAATCCTTGACTTTTTAACATGGGTAATCAGCATCTTCGTTTTCTCACCTTTTCTTCTATGTTAGAGCAAAAGGACAGGAAGTACTGCAGAATATACAAAACTCTAAATTTGCTGGTATACTGGGTTCTGACTGGCATATTTCCATTTTCCTTGTCTTGCTTCCAAGTCATAGAGAGGTGGCAGTGGCTTCCAAGTTACTGAGCTTCCATTTAGCTGTTTTACCTTCTTTGCCAGCATTGGTCCTTTTCTCAACCCTTATTCACCTGCCTCTCCAAAAAAAAAAAAAAAAAAAAAAGTAACTGACTTTTCTTTAAGCCAGTAAATGAAGAACACAGTGAGCCTACTTGCTTATATTCCTGCTTCTTCATAACACTTAGCTGTCCTGTGATGCTGAATTAGCTTATCTGCTTCCGCCTGGGAAGACATGAATAAAAAAGGAAAAAGATCCTAACATGGGGATTAAAAAAATGATAAAAATGATAAAATGATAAAAGCCACAGGCAACTTCACGCACATTTACTCGTACTTACGAAAATAGCAAAATGTGACATCCATGGAAATATTTGTCACCCTCTCCTACTGAAGTTGAGAAAGTGTGGGAGAAGTAATAGCCAGAGTTTGCGAAACGAAAACATACTTCCAATGGACTCCTTCTCCAGAGTGTTGGGATGTCGTTGGTTATGGTTCCACCCAACCTGGCAAAGGGAAACTGGTGCTTTGTCCAAAATATCAACAAAAAGCCTAGCTCTTTCACTTAGCTGAACTTAAAAATAAATAAGATAGATAGTATATTTCTCTTCCTGGCCTTTGGCTCTTCACTCTGGAAAGTTCTTTCTTTTCCCTTATCTTCCCTGACCACATCTGAAGTAGGTGTTAGAGACTTAGCACTCCGAGGGGTTAAACATCTTTCTCAGTCAGCTTCTTGGTCAAGGGATTTGGGTACTCAAGACTTGTTCTCAGTATCAAATAATCCAACATTTGGGTCCACTGTCATAGCAGTCTAACTTACAACATAGTAGAGTTTTTACTCCATTGACTCCAATCAATTCCATGTGCCAATAGCCACACCCATGATATAGACAGATAGGTAGGTAGATAGGTAGATAATATTCACTCTATTTTTTATCACCACCAGCTCTTACTCTCTCTTAATGCCAGGTACCATGAACTTGCAAGACTTAATGGGAGAGGCACACATTTAGTATCATTAATCTGAGACATTTTGTGCAGATACAAGGTTAAGTGGATGCCACCTCCGGATTGGATTTTAACTCAGAGACACCTTAACCCATTGATTTGACCCTTATTAAAAAAATGAGTTTTAATTGACCAATTGACCATTTTCCTCGTCCTACCATTCAAGATGAAAAATACCTGCTTCTTTCTATCCTACAAGTCTCTGAAATACCTCTATTCCATTTTATTCTTGCTTGTAAACTGGCTGCCCCTCCTCTGAGCTCATACCTTTCTTATAATGACTTGCCAAATGCAGCCAAGAGTACACATCACACAGGACAGCTTCCAACCTCTTCCACTAGACTTCTACAACTTCTAAATTATGTGATTTCCCCCCAAGTTTTCAAGGGCAATGATTTCAGCAAAAATTTCACCATTGCATTACACAACTCACCATCTTTTGAGCCTTGAATAAAGTGTTTTGCCAACATCCAAATAGCTTCACAAATCATAGATTTTTGTCATGGCAATGTCCTATATCTAAGTGCTAAGTATTGTCTCAGTCAAGTTTGAGAAATCAGGCCCTAATCCTTAAAACTTAACCCTGGAAATGACACGTTTCCATTTCAGTGGTCAAAGAAAGTCGCATGGCCATACCTAAATTCAAAAGGACTGGGAAAAAAAAAAACATTGCTCACCAGGTGCCCAAGAAAAGCATCAGAAATCAGTAATATTCGATGAACAGTACTAAGAATGTAAAACACTTAAGAAAATTAATAGTAATTCCCTGTCATCATCTAAAATTCAGTCTACTCCGTTAATTATTCCATTTGTCTTAATCACTGTAGCTTCATTATAATTATTTTTTAAGGATTTATTTATTTATTTTAGAGAGAGAGATTTTGAGAGAGAGAGAGAGAGAGAATGCATGCAGTGGGGGTGGGGGGGGTTGGATGCTGGGGGGAGGTGGTCAGCACAGAGCCTGACTCGGTGCTTGATCTCAGGACTCTGAGATCATGACCTGAGCTGAAACCAAGAGTCCCACCACACTTAACCAACTGAGCCACCCAGGTGCCCCTCTAATAATTCTTGATAGCCAGTAGAGTCAGGCTCAGTTATTGATTATATTAGTTTTTTCAAAGCACCACTGTTTGACTTTGTAGACCTGCTTTATTGTATCATTGTTTTCTGTTCTACTATATTTATAACTTCCGTCTTTCTGCTTTTTACTGGATTTGATTTGCAAATATTTTTCTACATACTTCAGTTAGATACTTGGATAATTTATTTTCAGGGTTTTTTTTAAAAAATATGTGATGTTATTTAATTTCCCTTTATGTGAAGATCTATCAGCATCCGACCATTCTTTTTTTTTAATCTGTTAAAACTTCTCCAAATGTCTCCCAAAGTATTTTTTTAAATTTTTCGTTTATTTATTTTTTATTAACATATATATTATTTGTTTCAGGGGTACAGGTCTGTGATTCATCAGTCTTACACAATTCATAGCACTCACCACAGCACATACCCTTCCCAATGTCCATCACCCAGCCACCCCATCCCTCCCACCCCCCTCCACTCCAGCAACCCACCATTCTTTTTCTAACATTTTGTTCAAAATATTTTCTCACCCCAATGTGATATCAGTTTTGATCCATGGTTATTTTAAGTATACTTGTTAATTTACAAAATTTGGTATTTTCTTTTAATTACTTATTTGTAGCTTATTTCCAGTGTGATAAGGTAAAATACTCTGAAGGGATTCGATTCTTTGTTGTAGAAACTTGCTTTTATGGCTCAACGTTGTTTATTGATAAATATTCTCTCTGCTCTTGAAAAGGCTATGTATTTTGCAATTATAGCTTGCAATATATTATGTACATAAATTAGATTTTTATGATAATCACACTGTTCATATATCCTTTACAGTAATGGGTTTTTTTGTTCGTTTGCTTGCTTGTTTTGCCAATTACTGAGAGAACTGTGTTAAAATCTCCCAAAATGATTATGAATTGTTATGTTTATCTTTTTAGTTGTGCTTAATAAATATGCTTAATATATTTTGAAGCTCTCTTGTTACAAGCATACAAATTTAGAATGTGTTGGTCTTCCTAGTAAATTGAACCTTTTTTATTATGAAATATCACTCTTGATCTTTAAAAATATTTGTTCCCTAAGATCTATATTGTCTGATGTTAGCATTATTGCACCGGCTTGCTTTTGATTAGGATTTCCATAAAATATTTTTCCATCTCTTTCTTTCTTGAATTCCAAATGTAATGTATTTCTTTTTTTTAATTTAAATTCAATTAACATATAGTATACTATTTCTTATAAGCAGCACACGATTGTGTTTCAATGTAGTCTGAAATCTTTTCTTTTTAGGTGAGATATTTAGTTTAATCTTCATTTTAGGAAAGTTTATATGTTTGACTTTGTATGTATCATCTTATTCTTGTTGCAATTTGTCTCATCTGTTCTATTTTTCTTTTTCTTTTTCCTTTTCCTTCTGGATTACGTGTTTTTTAATTTTCCATTTATACCCTCTAACATCTTGCTAGTTTCACATGATTTTACTACTGTTTTAATAGTTGCCTTGAAGATGTAAACAAATGCTCTTGGTTGATTACGGTCTACTATAAATTAACATTTTTATCTAATCCTACCAATTCAAGAGACTTAGAACACTTCGACCCTATTTACCTTACCCCAATTTATGTACTATATTGCCTGTTTGTATATAGTTTAGTCATCACAAAACATCATCATCATCACCACTATTGACTTATAAAGCCAATATTTCATTAAGATTGAATTGTATATTTATCCTTTCTCTCACTCTTCATTCTTTTCCACATCTCCATGTTTCCTTGTGGTATCATTTTCCTTTTGCCTAAAAAACATCTATTAGTATTTTCTTCAGTGAGTTGAGGAAACACTTTTTGTGTCCTATTCCACATCCCCTCAGTTCATCTCTGATTTTAGCTTTATTTGTGCTGGAAAGTTTTTTTTGTTGTTGTTTGTTTGTTTGTTTTTAAAGATTATATTTATTTATTTGCGAAAAAGAGAGATAAAGTGCTCACAAGCAGGGCGGAGGGGCAAAGGGATAAGAAGAAGCAGACTCCCTGGTGAGCACTGAGCCCAATGTGGGGCTCCATCCCAGGACCCTGAGTTCATGATATGAGCCAAAGGAAGATGCTTAACCGACTCAGCCACTGAGGTGCCCCTGTGCTAGAAAGTTTTTGTACACACAGACAACATCTCATATCAAGTACCAACTATACTCTTTCAGCCTCAGTGCTTTTTCTAAAGTCAAGGGAACTTGCTCAGTGTATATGAAGAGAAGACTTGGGCAATTCCTGTCTACTTTTTCTTTATGTAAATTGAAAAAATGGTATTAGGTACAGGCTATTAGATTTTCATAACTTCCTCTTAAATTGACCCCTTTAGCTTTATGTAATGTCTCCAGCAACACTTCTTGCCTTAAACTTTATTTTTGTTCATATTTATATAAACACACCAGTTTTCTTTTGGTTAGTATTTGCACGGTCTGTCTCTTCATTTATTTTAATTTCAGCCTCTCCATGCCTTTATATCAATTATGTTTTTTATAACAAGCATATAGGCGGGTCTCTTTGACCATTATATTTTGTGGTTTCATTATGATATATTTAGGTCCATATTGCCTCTCCATTCTACTTGGATTTCATTGGTCTACCTAAATCTGAAGTTTGTTTTCTTTCCATGATTTCAAAAAATATTTAGCCATTCTATCATTGAATATTTTCCTTTCTGCATTCTCTTTATTATCTCCTTCTGGAGCTCAAAAATACTATGTATCTTCTTACACCACTCTCCTTATATCTTAATACCTCTTTCACATTTTTAATCTCTACATCTTTGTGGACTGTAGTCTAGATAATGTCACTGGAGTTATCTTCCAGTTTACTAATTTTCTCTTCACTGGTGTCAAATCTGCTGTTTGATGTATCAATTTTTCTTTTAATTTTGTCTTGATTGTCCTATCTGTAAATTCTGTCTCATTATTTCTAAAATCTGCTTTACTTATTATTTTATAGTTCCTTGTTCCTTTTTCATGTTTTCATTGATGTAAGCATGAAACGCTGATGGTTTCTGTATGTGTGTATGCGTGTGTGTGATCCTACTAATAATTAATTCTACAGTGTGTCGTTTCTGCTAGCTTTGCCTCATGACAGTGTATTTACTCGTCTGTCTTCTGATTTTTGTTGTGAGCTCCTCATATTCCTTGGAACTTTACTTGCTGGAAAACCTTAAAGCACAGCCCAAATTTACTTTCTGTCTGAGAACATTTATGTTCACATGTTTTTTGACCACATGTGTTTGACTATGTACGGATCCAAGTCATGATCTCATACAAGGGCTAAATCTTGGTTTTGACTCTTCAGGAAAAACAATTTTTTTCTCTCTCTCTCTCCACTTGCCAATGAGGTGAAGATAGTCAAGTTTCATGACTGTCTTCTTTTGCATGACAGGTTTTTCCATTTATTTATTTTTCTGATAAGGGCTTAGCCCTTTGGGATCCCAGCTTGGTGCTAGTGTCTTTTATTAGATTCCCCACATTGAATAAGCCCAGGATTTATCTCAGCCGTGTACTTTGTCCACTCCAAAAAATAAAAGTTCAAAGTTCCCAATGTTTGTCAAGGCCATCATCTTTACTGGTATCAAGATGTATGTGTTATCTTTTTTCTTAAGTAGGTTATTAGTCATCAAGATCTTCACCTACGTCCATTAATTCATTAAAATTTGCAAAATAATGGTATTTGTATGTGATCATTCCTTTCTCATTGTTTAGCTGTAACATTTCTATAAAGAGAACATTCACCTTCATCAAACCTATTTTGTTACCCTGAATAGAGGAGCCAGATTTTGAAGGAGAAAAAATACAGAATGACTATTTAAATTTGAATTTCAAATAAACAACAAATAAGTTTTTAGTATGATATTTGGAACACACCTTTAATAATAATTTACTACTTGTTTATTGGCATTCTAAAATTATATCTGGCAGCCTTAATCCTGAAAAGCATACATTTCACATAGTAAAAACAGGATAAATGCTTGATTCTCTCACTTTACTTACTAGTTATCAAAAGAATGAGTTGATTCACTGACAATGATGTAGAAATACCAGTACATCTCTTTTTAAGTGTTATTAGAAAAAGCACATCCACAAAAATTGGATTCATTATTGCATTAAGAACAAAAAAATCCAAAGTTTTGAAAGAACATAGGCTGACTTTTCTAAATATGTTAAAAATAAAGCCGGAAAATAATAACCAAATTGGAGACAAAAACTCCAAGTAGTTGAACGTCAGTATTTCCTTCAAGAGAAAATGAAGTCTACCAATAAAGAATGTTTGTAAATCACAATAGCCAAAATACTATATAGAAAAATGTAGGGAATGTGACAAAGGGGGTAAATCAGCAGATAACACAGAGCCTAAGAAGCCAATGTTTGCCAAATTCATTTAACCACAAAGCCATTTTTCCCTAACACCTACTCACTCTTATAGTATTAATGCTTCACAATAAAATATCTTGGGCAGTTAAAGAAAACCAAAGTTTGGAGTAACAGAATGAAGAAAATAATGAATTTAATGTAGGGTGTTTTTTTAAATAATACCTAATCTGAATAGTATTCAGACAAAATCCCTAAACCAAACTGTAAAATGTACAAAATAAAAGTGACAATTTCATAAGTGTTCTTTGCATGGTGAAGGAATGAACATGCACCCACTAATATGGGGCAAACCTGTTGTTTAGGAAAAAGCTAGTATTCCGTCAGTACCATTTTCAGCCATTAGCACATTCTTTTGTAGTTGGTGGCTGCACTCTGATGAACTTGACACCTTTGACATATATATGAATTGCAAGGTGATGCCAATCCAAGAGTAGAAAATAATCATGGTTTTTGTAAATGCCCTCTATTCAGAGGACTCCAGTTACCTGCCATTTTACATGGAGTACAAGTTAAAGTCTTTACACCATCCTCTATGGACCAACCTATACAGTCTTCTACTCTAGCTCACTTGGGCCAGTTGTATTTCCTGACTCAATTCCTGTTATTTTCCACCTACTTGCTCTTCTCCAAGGACAGGAGCCTTCTTGCTATTCCTGGAATATGGCAAACACACTTGGGGCTTTTACAGGCTAGTTCTTCTGCCTGGAACACACCTCTCTCTGATAATCATGTGGTTAACATCCTCAAATCTTTCAAACATTTGGTCAACTGTCATCTTCACAGTGAGCCTTACCTGACCATCATACTTAAAATTGAAACTGCTTTCACCACGCACTCCTGATCCCTTTATCATGTTTCGATTTTCCACTTTCCTATAGTATTTACAACTTTTAACATTTCATATAACTTACCATTTTGTACTTATTTTTATTTTCTGTCACCTCCTGGAGATAGTAAGTCCATGAGAGCTGAGATTTTCTGTCTGTTTTATTCACTATCTTCCAAGTACCTAGAACAGTGCCTGGCACATGGGAAATAGTCACTCATTTAAAAAAAATGTTAAATTAATACATAAATAAATTCATGGATAATGATCATTCAGAATTAAGATTAAAAACATAAGGGAGAATGAATTAAAGAAACACAAACAGGCAAAGCTCACCACATTTTCCATTTTAAAGTCTGTGTTATTTGAGTTAACATGCCCCACAGACCAGGTACAAAAGCATGGCTGCTGATCCACAAAGGACAATTTCACTTCTAAAGCTATCAAAGCAAAGGGGGAGGGGGAAGTATTTCTAATAATTTGTTGCCACAGGGGATCTCCAAAACCCAGTTTGGATAAATCAAATCAAATTTCAGCAGCACAAGACACCAACTATAATTCTCAGGACCTAGGGATGTTTAAGACACACTAATATGATACAAAAAATCCAAGCCACTGTTTGGAATAATACTCATTAAATAATATTTCAACACATTTCCCATAGCTCTTTACTTTTTCACAAAGGATTTTTTCTGTTGCATATTCCAATTTTCTGAAGTTTTTCCTTTCTATCCCTGCCTCCTCCCGACCCCACACCGATATGTCTGGCCAGATTAGTAAGTGGTAACCCAGAGACTTTAACAATTCAAAGGATAAATCAAAATGTCATGTGCATCTGAAGTCATCCTGGTAGCCCCTTCTCTCTTATCAGGCCCAGCAGCCCTGGAAATAGAACAGCAAGAGCCAGCCGTGTGGGGACCAGGCAGGTGGATGAGTATCTAAGCCATTAGGTTGCCATGAGTAATGGCTGAGGTGCATGTTTCTGATTTGGCCTTTATTAGCTTTTGAAGGGGATTGTGAATTTATTTAATGTCATTTATCACCTTTACGGTCTACATTCGAGAGAAGTATATAGAATCATTGTAAATCCACGTTTCCAGGGCACTTGAGCAGCACTGTCCTTTAAGCTACCGGCTCTTGATTTCAGCTCAGGTTGTGATCTCAGGGTTATGAGATCGAGGCCCACCTCAGGCTCCATGCTCAACGCAGAGACTGCTTGAGTTTCTCTCTCCCTTTCCCTCTGCCCCCCCCCCACTTGTGCTTTATCTCTCTCTCTTTCTCATTAAAATAAATAAATATATTTTTTAAAAAATCCACATTTCCAAGAATAGGCTTAAAAGAATAAATATCGTGTGTGAGCTGATGTCACTGCTGTGTTGAGGCTCTCCCTTGTTATATGTAGCATGGAGTTAGTTCAAGGGCCCTCTCTGTTTTAGATGGGGCACTTTGAACTGGGTACTTGAGCAGCATGCTATACATGAAAAGACAGCAAAAATGCCGTGGGAATGAAATAATAACTCTTGTTCCATGGAATGAGTATCAGTCCTTGTACATGGAGTGAGTGTGCCAGCACATTACTGGGGATTTTCATAAATGATTTCCTTTAAAAATAGAGAATAGGAGCATAACCCAGAATGTTGGCACATGCAAGATGGTCTTATATAACCTGTTACTAACATAACAAAGAGGCACCAGGAGCAGGTCTTGCTCATGTTACACTGAAAGTTGAAGGTGAAAGAGAACATGGAGGTTCTTGAAAAGAACTGAGTCATGACACCAGAAGAGCACTTTGTTCACTGCTCTGAGAACCATCTTCTCCCCAGTACATCCCTTTCTCCACTCAGAAAGGGAAGAAGGGAGGGAGAGAGGAAAGAAGGGAAGAAGGAAGGAAACCAACTCTAATTGATCCAGGCAGCATGCGGATGCTTTACATAAATCATTTCATTTACTTTCACAGTTGCCTTGGGACATCAATATTATCATCCCCATTTCTCCCACAAAAGAACCGAGACTCGTCAAGATGAGTGACTGGTCCAGGATCACATAACTAGTTAGTAAGAACGCTCACATTTGAATCCAGATCTGTTTGCATCCAAACCTAGACTTCTTTTTCTGTTCTAAGAACCATAAACCAGCATTTCCTCCTCATTGCAAAGGCCAGGATGCTTGGGACCAAGTGTTATCTTCAACTGCATTCACTACTTTGACCCCTAGGTTTGCTGTATTATATTATTGGGGTTTTTTTCTTATAATTGCTTCTATACCTTATTCCTTTCAAATTAATCTTGTTATACTATTTGTGTGAGTGCATTTTCACCTATATGTTCAGCCATCATGAGGCTCAGGGAACACTGTGAGTTTGGTCTTCCTGCTCTTGCCCAAGAGCTCCTTGAAATAACTGAAATATCACACAAACATGGAGTATCACAGTTTCATCATGAGACATGGAACGAATGGACAATATTATCTAGCACATAGGCAAATGTTGTGTGGAGTCCAGACTCCCCTTCTTATAAGGACACCAATCATATTGAATGAAGGTTCACCCTAATGACCTCATCTTACTTTAATCAGCTCTTTAAAGGCCCTATTTCCAAATACACCTACATTCCAAGCTACTGGGGGTTAGAACTTCAACATATGAATTTGGGGGATACAATTCAGCCCTAAACCATTCCTCACTCAGACTCATTATTCATCCT
>NW_023270464.1:16475783-16502693 GCF_011800145.1 Mirounga leonina
TTGCTGTTGCACAGCATGTAGGAGAACACCTACCAGCACCATTTGGTAAGTAGTATGTAGAGAGCCACAATCCCTGTGTATCTCAGCCAGCCTCTTGGATTGGCATGGCAAAGCTTGGGTGAGTACATTGCTGACATGTGACTCATAGCTTTGGAGTGTTTTCTGAAGTTCCTCAGCATGGGCTTTCTTCTGCTTTATCCTCAAACCTAAATGGAGGAGCTCTGTGGTTTGACTGTATCACTCAAGATAGGTCAGGTTCAACCATGGTGACAATTTTTCAGTGGTTTGAACAACAAAGGCTCATTTCTCTGCCATACTACACACCCTTCACAGGTTCAGTAGGAGCTCTGCTTCCCATCACCCTACTATTTAACCCAGGCTAACAGAGCAGCCACTATTGGAGACACTGTCCATTACTATGGTGGAGGAGAAAGGAGAGTGTGAAGAACACTGGACTTGAAGTTCCTGTCTGGCTAGGGCACATGTCACCTTCGCTCACATTCCTTTGGCCAAAGCAAGTCAAAGGACCACCATTATCTTCAAAGAGTGGAGGAAATATAATCCAGGCTTGTGCCCCCCAAGAAAGAACTGGAAGAATGTGGTGGACCTCATTAATGACTTCCTCACTGAGCTCAGAGCCTTTGTCCTTATCCTTCTTGGCTCATGTTAGCCTCTTAGCTTTTATCCTTTGCTGCTCTTCTTGACTTGGAGCCCTGCATTAGCTTGCTTGGACTTTCATAACTAAATATCACAGACTGGCTGAGTCCACCTACAGACGTTTATTTTCTCATAGTTTTGGAGGTTGGAAGTCCAAGATCAAGGTGTTGGCAGGATTGGCATCTGGAGAGACCTCTCTCTTTGGGTTACCTTTTCTTTGTGTGCTCACACAGCCTTTCCTTCATACCTGTGCACAGAGAGAGACAGAGAGGAATCGAGAGAGTCTAGAAGTTCAAGATCAAGGATTCAGTCTCTTCTGAGGTGTCTGTCCTTAATTTACACATGACTACCTTCTTTCTGTACCTTCACTTGGTCTTCCCTCTGTGCCTGCATGTGTCTGTTGTCTCTCTCTGTGAGTCCAGACTCCCCTTCTTATAAGGACACCAATCATATTGAATGAAGGCTCACCCTAATGACCTCATCTTACTTTAATCAGCTCTTTAAAGGCCCTATTTCCAAATACACCTACATTCCAAGCTACTGGGGGTTAGAACTTCAACATATGAATTTGGGGGACACAATTCAGCCCTAAACCATTCCTCACTCAGACTCATTATTCATCCTACCCAGGTGGGGATCTGCTTTCCCCTCTCTGGTCCATGTTCTGTACAGGAGCTGTGAGATTGCTGTTGCACAGCATGTAGGAGAACACCTACCAGCACCATTTGGTCTAGGCTGGTACTCACTGCCTGTAGGGCCAGCAAAGCACACAGGTCTCCATTCTCCCAGCATATTGAGAAGCCGATGGAACTCAGGTGGCTGGACACACTGGCTTCCCTTTTTATGAAGCAAGTGTGAGAGCAGTCTTGCATGAGAGGAATAAACATTGTGGCTTATGCATTAAGTAGTATGGGCTTTTGCACCAGATGTTTATAAGAGTGCTAGGAAATGCCAGGAACCTAGTAACTGGAATTGCTTGGAGAGAGGGAGAGCCCTGGTCCAACCAGACTAGACTATCCTCATTGCTTACTCCATAGCAATCAGTTAGAAACACACATCTAATTCCATTCTGCCACCCAAAACATGCCAATGGTTTCACATTGCTCATAAAAATCTCTAACCATGACCTTGACCAAAGTAAGGCCTTAATCATGATCTTCAAAGCCCTGCAAGGACTGGCCCCATCCACCTCTCCAGTCTCCTCCTGAATGTCTTGCCCCTTGCTCATCACGGTCCAGGCACATACTGCGCCCCTTCAATTTCCTTGAACACCTTGCATTTTCCTGCCTTGATGCCATCATGCACAGTGGTGCCTGGGCCTCGAATGCTCTTCATATTGCCAGTTCTTAGGCTTTCACTGTCACTTCCCTGTTGATTTTTAAACACTCCGTTTATTAGATTCACAACACTAAGCACTATTATAATAATAATTATAGCTACACACACACATGCAGACACTTGCATGTTATATGATTTTTCTCTCCAATACTTGTTTCTCCACTATATTCTAGCATATAGTGGAACACCTGGCCCACGTGCTAAGCAATAAATAAGATAGGATTTGTGTGATATTTGAGTTCTATGGAATCTTTTTTTTAACACCATAAAATGCCATGCAAACATCAGTTGTTATTATTTCTATTAATCATCTGTGCCATACTTGCTTAAGACCATTTCCGGAATAGGAGGAGTCATGAGAAGAGGGGAAAACAGAAAGGTGAGGCCAATGTTATAGATTCTCTGCTGATGCAACCACTTGCTAAGTCCTGACTCTTCCCTGTGGATAGGTCAATGAGGTCGTATTGCCTGATAGCTAAGACATTATGGCCACAGAGCTTCCTCATGACCCAACTGAAGCCAGTGGCCAATCACCACTGGCACTTGCCAGACAATGATGGCTGAAGGGAATCCACAGCTTTAGCAAGGGGCTGGAAGGAGAGGGAAGGAACAAAGATGTGTAGAGTGCCTGCCGGGTGTCATTACTTCATCCAATCCTCAGGCACAGGAGCTATGTATTATGTTGCCCATTTTACTGATGAGGATACCAAACAATGTTAAGTACTCTTACATTAGAACACTCACCCAAGATGTGGTGGAGTTAAGACCTGAACCCAGGTCTATATAATGCGAAAGCCCATATTCTCCCCAGCACTTTTTGATGCCCACAATACCTGGTGACACTTTGGTTTAGAAAGCATGTTCACATACGTTGTCCAAATTCATTCTCAACATGGTCATTTCCCTAAGGGCCAGGGAAGGATCAAATCTCCATGTCTACCCTCACTCCTGCCACCTGAGTGCTCAGAGGGTCATGATCCCCCTCCAGCCTGCAGCATCTCAGATGGCCCAGATCCCAGGAGTGGGGGCCTTATTTTCCCACCCACATCACCCTAACTGTGGTCTGGTTCCACCTCCACCCATTGAGGGCTTTCTCAAATGACCGCTCAGAAGCCTCAGATCTTTCTCCAAGAGCCTTGCAAGATGCCTCTAATGGGAGAATGTTTGATGTCAGCTCAGTTGCATAACGTTGAAGGGAGCTTCTCTGTGGCAGATTCCCAACTGCCCTTAGACTACTCCCCAGGTGCCACACCACACATTAGCCAGGTCCCCCAGACTTTTAGAGAAACAGGTGCTTCAGGTACTTCTTGAGATCAGTAAGGTTTCTTCATCTCAGACTCATGGCCAAGTTAGAGTCAGTCTGCTACCCAGAGAGAGAATGGAAAGGAGGGAAGGAGACCACAGTTCACTAGATTTCTTTTTTTTTTTTTAAGGTTTTATTTACTATTTGAGAAAGAGAGAGATAGCAAAAGAGAGAGCATGGGCAGGGGCCAGAGGGAGAAGCAAGCTCCCCACTGAGCTGGGAACCTAATGTGGGGCTCGATCCCAACACCCTGGGATCATGAGCTCAGCCGAAGGCAGATGCTTAACTGACTGAGCCACCCAGGCGCCCCAGGAGATTTCTTTACTAGACTGAAGGAGGGCAAGTGCTTAAGAAGCAGAGCTGACATCTGCTTGCTGGATATTTGGAGGACATTCACTCATCTGCAGGGAGCTGTGCCAATGGCTTCCCCTTTTAGGTCAACACTGGCACAGAAATAATCATCTTTATTAAGGTTCATGAGAGTTCAGTGTTATCAAGCTATGGTCACAAAAAGTTTCTGGCAGTCATCCTGTCTTCTTCCTTTTTAAATAGCAGTTTATTTTGTTTTCACAATATTCTCTCCTGGTGAAATCTTCAACTGCACTTGTAGACATAAATCAACTAGATAATTGAGGTTTAACAAAACAGGCTTTGGATCTTGCCAAATCAATCAATAACTGAGCCTCAAGGTGTACTTTGGAATCATTTGTCTGGGTCATTCTAGCAAAAACAACAAAATCCAAGCAGATTTCAAGAAAGTTAATAAAGAACTTGAAGTGGGTATATTCATGCAACACAGAGCCAAGCAAAACAAAAAATGAAATGAAATAAAGGCACGAGAACCCCAGCCCTAGCGAAAAAAACCATCTCAGGCTTCTGGTGGGTTGCTCCCCTATCCTTCCTACATCATTGTAATATCTACATTGTTTCAGACCCTCTTGGACTTGGCTCCCTTTCCCTGCCATAAACTTGGTCTTTCTACTAGAAGACAAAATTTACTGTCCCCACCATCGGCCCTTGATGCTCCTTCAATGTAACTTTTACACATCCTCTGATTTTCCAAACCTTGGTATTTTCCAGTAACTACCCCACCGGAACTAGCTTCCTTCAAACCAAGAATCTCTGTGGATCACCTCTTCCATCCATGTGCCCTGATCAGATCACTGTGAAGCCACATTCCAGCCTTTTGGTTTACCACTTACCCATGATATGGAATGAATAAAGCTGCTTAAAATATTATATAGACCTTAGATGCCAGAAGCTATGTGAGTGACCTATGGGGCATGGAAAGATCATGGTATATTCAAATCTAGTTCTTGGAACCTGATTCTCAGTCAAGAAGTACCTCTATTTATTCCCACTCAAGGCCCACTGTAATTTCTGGACACTGGAATGGAAAACTCAGACTTTGCTAAGATATATGCATAACCTAAAGACCACAGAACATTTTGCCCCAAGCCAACCATGGCTGAATTAACCACATTGTCTCCCAAGAAAGCCCTAAGACAACCTCACACAGAACACATTTGAAAGCCTGGCACCACCATTCCGTGCCCCCTCTGCCTCAAGCCTGACCCAAGGCATTTTGCCAAGTGGTGTTCGAAGAGGCATTCCATAAGCAGGATCATTTTGCATGGTCAACTCTGAGAAGGAAAGTTGGAAACTGTAGGAGCCACTTAGAAAAGCAGATCTAATTGGGAGACCTGAAATGTGGCCAGGTCAACTGGCTTCATACGCCATCCCTAAGGCTCAAGGATTTTGGCTTCACTCTCATCCAACTGGCATCAGCTCATAGAATACAGGCCATTTACCAGCATATCAAGGAACAGATTTACTCTCCCTGCCTCTTAAGAGGAACAGCTACACCTGAACAAACTTGCAAGGTTAGGTTCTCATGCAGTTTCTGAAAACCTACCTCAGCCCCCACGTCTAACAAAGGCCAAAGACGAATCTAACCCAAGTTTTCTGGCCTCTGGCCCACACTGCCCCATGTGAAGCTCTTTGCACCTAGTTGACTAAACCTCATCAGTTAGCTGTCCCAACAGGGCCTGCTTCAGGACAGGAAAGAGAAGTTCTCACATATCTCTCATTGCATCTATGCTGGTTCCTTTTGCACCTGGGATCTCCTTGGGGGCCTCTTAATCGAAGTCTGACTAAGCCTGACCTTTCCTTGGTTTACGAGGGTAATGAAATCACAGCCCCAGGTGGGACGGCTGCAGGTGCACTTGCTCGACCATTCGGAGCCTTGTTATTTCTGTAATTTGTCACATGCTGTCTCCTGCTCGGGGTTGTACTTTACAACCTAATGAATGCGTTCTCTTATTAAGACAAATCTTGTCCATGCCAATCCAATTAAATCTATAAAATTAGCCTGGAAATTTTAGAGAAGTGGGCTGCGATATAGCTGTTTTTCTTTTCTTTTCTTTCTTTCTTTTTCTTTTTTTTTTTTTCCTATTGTAAGTTATTGGGCCAAGACTCATTGTGATTTGGGAAGCAAAAATGGTGGTGGAAAGAACAACTAGTTAGATCTCAGAAGACCTATGTTTTAGTCCAGTTCTGCTATGTGATCTTGAGCAAATTCCTTGTCCTCCTGGGTGTTGGTCCCTTGACAATAAAATTAATGGTTTGGGCACTTTTGTCGGGATAATACCTTTTCATTTATTTAGTTACCTGACTGCATTCCAGACATCTGCGTAAAAACTCTGCTGGTTGGATGCAATGTTGTCAATTGTGCAAATACAATCACTAGACTTCGGTGATTCACCCAAGACCAGACAGTGAAGATGGGGATATGGCTCCAAAACCCATTCATATACTTCCCAAATTGATAACCTATTCTCTTCATAGACTGAATCTTAGGGGGAATATCTGGAAGTAGCTGAGTTCATATCACATCACAACACTGACTTCTATCAGTAGCTCAGTTACTAACTCAGAGGTCCTAGACCAGTTTATCATCTCATTGCCAACAACCATCCCAGCTAATCTTTCATTCTTACTCAGTTCTCAGAGAATTCAGGTTAACTCTTCTAAAACACAGACACAAGAAAAACTAAAATAGAGCAAATTTTGTTATCCTTTTATCTAAAAGGAGAGGTGAAAAATAATTCATTTCTCCGGACACAATAGGTAAATGCTGGTCCCAAACAAGAACCTCACACTATTGTTTATTGTATCCACCAAGCACTAGGCTTCACCAATTGAAGCAATTTATTCAATGAAAACTGTGATCATAAATAAATTGAGGTGGGAATGTGAATGGGTGCAGCCATGGTGGAGGATCATCAAAAAATTAAACATAGCTACCATATGACCCAATAACCCCACTTCTGGGAATACATCCAAAGATTACAAAAACACTAATCCAAAAAGTTACTTGCACTCCCATGTTCATAACAGCATTATTTACAATAGCTAACACATGGAAACAACAGAAGTGCCATCAATGGATATATGGACAAATGGATCAATCCATAAATCAATGGATATATGGATTAAAAAGTTATGAGAGATATATGTCTCACAAATTTTTATATATATAGATATCTATATCTATATAATATTTATCACTATATATCTCACAACTTTGTTATCCATATATATGTATCTATATCTAATATATATATTTATATATTATTATTCAACCATAAAAATATAGGTCATCCTACCACTTTTGACAACATGGATAGACCTTGAAGGCATTATGCTAAGTGAAATAAGTCAGAGGACAAATAATGTGTGATTCCACTTACATGGGGAATGTGAAACAAACAACCAAACTCATAGAAAAAGAGATCAGACTAGAAGTTACCAGATATAGATGGTGGGGGGACAGGGAATTGGAGAAAGGGGGTCAAAAGAAAATAATCTCCAATTATAAGATAAATCAGTACTAGCGCTGTAACATGTTACATGATGACTATAGGATAGGATATATAGGGAGGTTGTTGAGAGAGCAAATCCTAGGGGTTCTCATCAGGAAAATTTTTTTTTCCTTTACTCTTCTTTCTTTCCTTTTTATTTTATCAACATGAGAAGATGGATGTTGGTTGAACCTGTTGTGGTAATCATTTCACAATATATATGTAAATCAAACCACCATGCTGTATATCTTAAACTTATTTAGTGATGTGTGTCAATTATCTCTCAGTAAAACTAGAAAAAAACCCAATTGTTGATTAATTGAATCAAGAAGGTATATACTCTGAGCAAAAGACAGCCATGATTTTTTTAATATTTGCAGTTACATAGGAAATTATTCTTTCCTAATATATAAAATATAAATTCTTTAGTGTACATATAGTGCCACAGATTACTTTCCTTTCAAAAACTATGACCTATGATCACTTTCTTTTGTAAAATGTGGGTGGATAAATCTGATAATCTTCCTATGGGACTTTAGATAATCAATATCTTGTATAAAGTCTGCATATCTGAATTAATAAACTGAAATACCAATAAAATGTCAACAAAGTCTCACAATGTACATAATAAAATCTTGCTAAATTGGGATATGCTACTTTGATCTCTGTGCAAATTAAACAGGACTGAAAAGGCATTTAGCTTTGTTTTACAGTTTGCTAACCAAAGGTGTAATATAAACAAAATTTCAGAGGGAAATGTTTAACCAACTTAAGAGAACTATTTTCAAGTATTATAATAGATTTCATTTACATAAAAATAATTAAATCCTGATTAAGAAAGAATCTTCTTTATTCATTAAATCAAGGGTGCACTGTTAGAATTTAGGATTATTATTACTGTATTTTTGTAAAGGCTTAAAACTGTATTTCTTTTGAATATCCTATAATTCTGATTATTCACTAATTTACATAGAGAACCTTCCAGGTCATCCAAAATAGTGATGTGGAATGATAATAGGTGGACCATATTTTGCAAAACTAATTTGACAATGAAAAATGTACTAATTGAAATTACTAGACTGTGCTGTTTCAGACTATTTCTGTTGACTTTTCCACCAAGGTAAACATACTTTCTAATGTTGAATAATATATTTATTCAGTTACAAGTTGACACTCATCATTAATATTTTGATTTTAGCCATGAATTTTCACTCTTTAGATTTTCTTAAAATAACTCAGATGTGCTTATGAGGTAAGAAGGAGGGGCATCTGGGTGGCTCAGTAGGTTAGGCATTTGCCTTCAGCTCAGGTCATGATTCCAGGGTCCTAGGATTGAGCCTGGTGTTGGGCTCCCTATTCAGGGAGGAGTCTGCTTCTCCCTCTCCCTCTGCCTGCCCCCGCACACACACACACTCATGCTCTCTCTCTCTCTCTCAAATAAATAAATAAAATAATTTTCTTAAAAAAGAAGGAAGAAAGAAAAAAAGGGAGGGAAAGAAGAGAGAGTTGGAGGGAAGGAGGGAGGGAGGAAAGAAGAAAAAAAAAGGAAAAAGAAAGAGTCAGCACATGGTGAACTTAGCCTATATTCTTAATGAAAAGTACATTTTCCTGGTGGGTTCCCAATAGCAAATTAAAATTCAATTCAATATCTAATAAAATTATGAAAGTCTTTGCTAATGTAGAGACAAAAGCTTTCATTTTCAGAGAGATAAAACATGAATATTTCAGTAATTATTTGTTCAAGAATTTAATTCAAACAGTAAGTTATCATTACTTGGAGAAAAAAAAGAAAACTATTCTTGGTAAGGCACTTGTCTTCTTACATAAAAAATAAATAAAAAGAAAAACATCAAAATTTATTTCTTTGCTATGGTGAAAAAATAAAACAGAGAAAAATGCACCAAAAAAAAAAAATTCAGATCAGTGATATATAAAACCAGCACCCAGATCAAGAAATAGAATGTTACCAGCACCACAGAAGCCCCCCCATATACCAAATCCCAATAAATGCCCAATTTGTATGTTCCCCAATGGTAACTAATATCTTTATCTTTTTTTTAAGTAACACTTGTGTTTCTTTATAGTTTACCACCCAAAGCATATTGTTGCCTGTTTTATGAACTTCATCTTAATGGCCTCATATAGTAGGAGCCTAGGTAGCTCAGTCGGTTGAGAATCTGCCCTCGGCTCAGGTCATGATCCCAGGGTCCTGGGATCGAGTCCCATGTAGGGCTCCCTGTGGAGCCCTCTCCCTCTGCCCCTTCCCCACTCATTCTCTCTCTCTCTCTCTCTCTCTCTCTCTCAAATAAGTAAATAAAATCTTTTTAAAAATGGGTTCATATAGGGGCGCCTGGGTGGCTCAGTTGGTTAAGCGACTGCCTTCGGCTCAGGTCATGATCCTGGAGTCCCGGGATCGAGTCCCGCATCGGGCTCCCTGCTTGGCAGGGAGTCTGCTTCTCCCTCTGACCCTCCTCCCTCTCATGCTCTCTGTATCTCATTCTCTCTGTCTCAAATAAATAAATAAAATCTTAAAAAAAAAATGGGTTCATATAATATATATTCTTCTGTACTTAACTTCTTTAATAAAAATTATATTTATGTTTTTTATTCATATTGTATGAAGCTGTATTTTGTTTATTTTCATTACTCTGTAATATTACGTTTCATGCATATATGGTATGTATAGAATTATACCATGATTTACCACCCTACTGTTGATGAACATTGATTGGAGTCATTTGCACATTTGGGCTTTTACAATAATATTGCAATAAACATTTTTTTATGTGTCTCCTGTGTACCTAGGCATGCATTTATATTCTAGAATGTATCTTGGAGTAGAATTGCTGAATTAGAGGATTTGCCTATCCTAACTCTAATAAATAGTGGTACAGTGTTTTCCAAAATGGTTATACCAACCTAACTCCTACCTGCGATACATAAGAGTTCCACTTGCTCCATGTCCTTTCTAATACTTGGTTGTTATCTGCCTTTTACATGTTCACTGTTCTAGTGGCTGGGTAATGGTATCCTACACTTTTAATGAGTGTTTTCCTGATAACTAATGATATTAGGAAGCTTTGCCTACATTTACTGGCCATTCGGAAGTCTACAGTCCATCTGGAATTAATTTTTGTATATGCCCTAAGATAGGGATCACATTTCATTTCCTCCAGTATGGACATCTGATTACTTTGACAACATTTATTGAAAAGACCATCCTTTCTCCACTGTCCTGAAGTGCCATTTTTATCATGAATCATTTGCCATATACATATGGGTCTCCTTTTTATACCATTAATGATGTTGTCCAAACAGGTGATCTTTGTGCCTATATATTAATCTCTTAATTACCATATATTGCAATAATCCTCCCATTCATTTTTCTTCTTAAAGTGTGTTTTAGCCCTTTGAAAGAATTGGCTTGTCAAGTTACACTGAAAAACAAAACAAAATAAAACCTAGTAAGATTTTGAGTGTGATTGCCTTGATCTAGGATCAATGATCCACACAATTTAGGGACTATTAGAAGCTGAGCTATTGTGAAGACCTGGCAAATTCCAGTTCATCACTCTTTAAATTCTCTCAAAAGTGTCTCATTGTTGTGCAGAAATCCTGAACATCATGTTTTGGGTTTATTCCAACATATTTAATCTTTTAATACATGTAGATTATGTCTTGTAATAATTATTTTTCATTTTCTGTTTGTTGCTATAATATAGAAATGTAATTTCTGTATTGACCTTCCATTTAGCAAATGCACTAAACTCATTATTAATCTTATTAAATCCTATCACTTGTCCTAGCAAGGTTGTCAAAATGCTAAGGAGCCTCCAAGCTGCTGTTCTGAGAGGGGTCTCAAATGATGAGCTCAGCTCTCTGGGCTTCAGCCCCTGAGGCTCTGGCCCTCACTGTCCTGTCAACTCCTTCCAGCAAACATTTTTTTAAAGAATTATGCAGCTTTTTTTCTTGCCCTCAGTAAAATGTTTGGTTTGAAATACCTAATCCTCCATTACTAAAATTAACCTCAAAGTTTCTTTATTTGACAAAACATAATTCAAATGTAAATGCAGAAAGATTCTTCCCATTAAACTACTCTTAGAGTTAAAACTCTCCCTTAGGTCTAAAAACTTTATTAAATTAGGAGATGGGGTGGGGAAGAATGAAGAATATTGTCAAAACATTCTTTTAAAAGTAATTTCTATGACATTTGTAATTGGTTAAAAGGAAAAATCCCTTTATAAATAAAAGAAAATTATTTTTCCTCTTTTGTGACATAGGCATTATTTTAATTAATAAAAGCAAAACTATTGTGCTCATGAAAACAGTAAAAGTCAATCAGTGAGTGACTATTTATTCTTATTTAAAGCTGCTATGCATATATTTAGGTGTAGGTGCCAATGATTCAATAGCTATGTTTTTAGTTTTGGTTTTGATTTTGGTTTGTTTGTCTATTTACCACCTTAGGCATGGAATTTGGTCTGCTTTTATTTCTTAAAAATATTTGTTTTTATTGCTTATAGTTATACCAAATGACACATTGCTATTATATTAACAGCAGAATAGTCCAATAATATGCATAAACACACTCAAGAGATTAAGAGGAATCCTGCCATATTTATTTTCCTTCATGGCTTGGGTCATTTAATTCAGATTTTCAATACCAGGAGGGCAATTCAATTTATGTGAATATTTCTGAGAAAGACAGTAATTACATAGCCAGATTTTACTGGAGAAAATTTGTAGAAAATTCAGTATTACTAGCTTTATCTAGATACATCTTGAAATGTTCAAAACACAGCTGGACCCTTTAGATAAAGCAAAGAGAATAAACAGCTGTTTTTAAGGGACACTTCTTTATAAAGAAAATAAGAAATTTTCAAAAATCATATTTTTGCCCTGTCCTACTATTATAGAATGTGCCAAAGCTCTGAAATTAATTTTCAAAAGAGTCATAAAATAAACACTGACAAATAGGAATCCAGTGGGCCTTTTTTTTAAAGCCAAAGAAATGTTAATCAATGGCTTTAAGTGAAAGGAGCTGAAGAAATAAATATAAGTTTCATTAGTAATAAATAAATAATAAATAAATGTATTAGGAATAAATAAATAAATAAATAAATAAATAAATAAATAAATAAATAAATAAATAAAGGAGGATCAATAATTAGGAGAAGGTAGAGGTATACAAGGACCGGGAATCCTGATGTGTCTGAAAAATGGCTATAGCCAGGAGTTGAACAAGACACCCAGCTAAAGGAAGTTTCAGGCAGATAATGGGATCACTGAATCAGAGCTCACATGATGACCTGTGCCAAAATATGACAAGGGGTGGAGGATATAACCCTGGTGTTATGGAGGTTAAAATAATGAGAGATCACGGTGTGACTTATCCACGTGGAAACTGAAATCCCCCAGAATCATGGCAGGGATGTGGGGAGAGAGAAATATTTGGAGTCAGGTGCCAAAATCTTTGATAAACAAGGAAGGACAACAACAGAGCCAGAAAACAAACAAAAACAGTAAAGCTAGGAAGAGGGTATAGCCCAAGCCCCAAGAAAGAGGGAGTTAAGGTTTCATCTGCATTTTTCCATAAAGGTGAAGAGTGATGGTCTAGAGTGGAAAGATATTTTCCCAATAAAATAAAACAAGTATCTCAAATCTAGACAATAGTTCTCAAAGTGAGTAGTACTCGAGGAAGTGCTATCTGGTCAAAAACAGTTTCTTCAACAGTAAGATGGTAGAAAAGACCCTTATTTAAACCACCTACTCACTTTAAAGAAAGCTACAAAATCTACCCAAAGACCAACAGCAACCAGGTCAATTGGACCACGGTTACCTCTTGTGTCAGCAATAATGCAAAAGAACAAATTTGTTGTCACCTCACATATTTGCTAAATTAGGTTTGCACATGTCTGTTAGAGTCAGAGATCTATAAGCAGAAGTTTTATCTATGGAAACAGGCTGTGTATCCAGATGGGCCCTCACAGGGCAGAACTGCCTTGACAACATCACCCTTCTTTCAGCAATATTTATTAAATACTCATCACATGCCTGCCACTGGGCTAGGCTTCGGGGATCCAAATGTATTGACACTCTAGTGGTGTTGGGGGTAGTTCTTCGCTTTGCTGGAAGTCAATATTTCCGGTACTTTTTCAGTCTCTCAGTAGGATATACCAACTTACCATTTAGTAATAAAAGGAAGGTTAATGAGCACAGAAGCAGAACAAAAAGAAGTGGGAGTAGTAAGGAGTCTTTCCTCTAACGCAGAAGTCAGCAAACTACGCCTCACCCGTCTTTGTATGGCCAGCAATAAGATAAATGGATTCGCCTTCCAAAAAGAGTTGCTTGTTTCTGCCTCTTGGCCTGAGAAGCCTAAAATGCTTACTACCATCTTGATCTTATAGAATAATTTTACCTACCCCTGATCTACACCATAGCAAAACCTGATGAAATATACATGTTCCATCCCTCTTGATTTCAGAGTCCTGAACTTGGACAAGATTATATAAGGGTGTCAATAAATTCTGGATTTGGTGATTTCCTTCACTAGTGTACCAGAAACAAATTTTTGCTCCTTACCTGTCACCTAGTTATTCTTCAGCTATAATAATGTCATGAACTGCCATTTTTCTTTGGCAATTTAGCCTTCATTATATTTCCAGGCCAACTCCATCAGATTTTTTGAACTTATATATATATCCTGTTCTTTCAGAGGACTTCTGTAGATTCTGCCTCTCATGGATCATGAATACTATAGTCTAACTTAGGGATTGATGAATATTTTGTGTAAAGAGCTAAATAGTAAATATTTTTGGCTTTTCAGGCTTGACGATGTCTTTTGAAACCATTCAACTCTGCCCAAACTACTGAACTCTGTCACTGTAATGTGAAAGCAGATATAGAAAATTTGAAAATGAATGGGACAAGTGTGTTTCAGTAAAACTTTATTTATAGAGATAAGAGGTGAGTTGGATTAGGCCTGTGGGCCATAGTTTGTCAAACCCTGGTCTAATTTGTTCTTTTATATTCCAACTCAAATTTTATAAATATCTATTTTTTTTCATTTGCTATTATATCCACTTTCAAAATGAAGGAAGGGTCTTACCTCTGAATAAACTATGTATTAGATAATCCAGTCAATCAGCCTATAATATAATTCTGGGGAGAAAAACAACCCATCAAATTGGCAGATGTAAGTTGAACCCCAGAACTGCTTTTGAATTTGGAATTTAGAATTTTTCCAGTGACTACAGTAGCTTTAAATTTAATCCCAAAGAGTTACGATGTTCAGTTATAGCTTTCAAGCAAGCAACTCCTCATACTGGTATTTCCTGTTAGACTCTGACTGTATCCATCTTGAAAGGAAGTCCTTGAGACTAGTTCACGTTTTTGGCTTTTGGCTATTGTCTTTGAGTAGTGCTTCACCTTGCAGATCTGAGGATGCTACCTTTTACCTGGAAACCAGGGCTGGTCAGAATGTCCCTGAATGCTCTTCCTTTTGGGTAACAATTCTAAATGTTTAAACAAATGGGTCACCCGACTAAAAATGAGGTCAATAAAATCTTCTGAGGCACGTTCCTTTTTGATGAACGAATTAAAGTGAAAACCATGTCAGAGTCTACTTCAGCAGAATAATGAATTCTGTGTTTCCAATCATTAAAGTTGAAATTATAACAGATAGCATTCTGCCCCACTGTTGATGAGATTTAACTCTTCAGAGGTCATAATAGATACACCCTATTAAATAATGCAAGCCAGACAACACTGACTTAATAGAAGTGAAATGTTGCTTTGGGTTTGAATTGATTTTCTTACTTGAGGACCTTTTAGGCTTGCAAATCAGAATTGCCTTGTATTAGCACGTCTGAAGGAGGTTGGCTTTCCCAGGGTTAGCTTAAAAAATGCAGATTGATGGGAAAGGTTTGTGTTGGGTCAGTATGGAATAGCCTTCTCCCGGGGGCTTGAATTATTCATGAGCATCCATGTGTTTTGTCTTCCTTGCTTAACACTGTGGAAGGTGGGGGCAGGAGGAGAATGTGACCAGCTGCACACAGAGATTCCTTCTTGAATAAGGTTAGCAGTTAGAGAAGGCTGGGGGTGGACAAGGGTGGAGCCTGGATCTAATTTTGCAGGAATTTGAACCAATAAACCTTGAAACGAAACAACTGGCCAACAGCTGAGGATATCCAAGTTTTATGTTACCTATGGTCCACTTTTGACAAGCTGTGTGCTCTTCAAGCAAAGGCGAAGAAAAGCCATAAAACCAACTGCCTCTCTTCAGACTGTGCCTATAGTATAGCTATACGGGGCTGCCTCTGACTCTGCAGTGGGCTGGCTGCTGTAGATGGATATGTGCACAAATGCATATGGACTTAAAACTCAAAAGAGCTCCCCTTCCTCTTAGGTCTGTAGCTCTGAGTATATCACCTAGTATTTCTGAGCACAGAAGCTGAACAAAAAGAAGTATGTCAGATTCTACTTCTATAAAATGAAGCACTTCTGCTTCTGAAGTGGTTTTCAAGTTTGGGGAGATGCAGAGAAGAGGCTGAGCTTTCCACTTTTTCCAACCTGGTAGAATTGGTCTAGGTATTTTCCCTGATCCCATTCCCCCAAATATCAAGGCTGAGAAGTCAGGAAAAAGGCAAAGCTCACCCTTCCTTCAACTCCCCCCTCAACACTCCTTCTCCCAGCCCCTCCTCCTTCCACTCGTGGTTTCCCGACTTTAGGTCTTAATCCAATTTCTCAGCTGACAAACTGGGAGTGTGCTTGTCTTCAGAGGAGACCCAGAGTGAACCAAAATGAAAAGACTCTATTTTCAGGGGCCACCTCCTGACTTGAGAGGAATCCTGCGCATGTACACTATTTTTGAGAGCAGTGACAGAAGGAGGGAATGAAGAGTGGTAAAAAATGAAGAGAAGGAAAGATTCTTAGATTAATGCTATCATGTTGGACCTGGAGGGCTACCGCTAAAACTCAGGTTTTAATATGGAAGCCAAACCAGACACATAGGGTAACACCAACATCTGAGGGCCTGAAGCAAAGTTCCAGTACCTGTTGTTTCCTCACCAAATAAATGCTTGTAAGGAACCAGATGGAGCCCCTATAGCTAATAGTCACCTTATTAGCAGAGAAATGTATTCTTGTGTCAAGGAGGAGTTGTCCTTTGTCATCTGGGCTTTTATTTTGTTCTAAGCCCTGAACAATAACACAGTTATATATATATATGTTTTTCTGACAAAAACAAAAGATGCTACCTTTTACCACTTCTTACAGAGAAGTGGTCCAAGAAAAATATCCAGGGAAAAACCCTGCTTTGGCCTCAAAAATTTGTGACCTTAATGCTAAATGCAAAAAGGCGATTTTAAAACCAGAAAAGAAATGTCCAGAGTTCAATTCATTTTTTTTTCTTGCTGTTAATTAAGGAAGGCAATGAGTACAGTGACCTTAAAAGTGTAACATTCCTTGAAGCAGGGCAAGAAATAATGACTGCCCTCATGATAGCCACTGAACGGACAGAGTATGCATTGATTATGCACGCAATTACCCAAAAGTTTGTTATTTTACAAAATTGAATTCTTTCCTGCTGAAGTCCAATGCTGAGTAATTAAATACAGACAGTACTTAATTTTGTCACAGAACAAATAGCAGAGGTTATGGAAAGTGTTATGGCTCCATAGTCATTAATATTCCACTGGTGTTGGAATAGATTAGCAAGTGAAGAACACAGCAGGTTAGGATTATATGAATCTATTCAAACCCCACATAATGAATGTGAGGAGTGATTTGAATGTTTAATATCAGTCACTCAGCAGAAAGAGACAAATTCTCATGCTCATTCCCAAGGCTTTTTGAAAGGGCTGTTTATTTCATAAATTTTCACTCACCCATTATAATCAGACCTACTGAAATAAATTGCTAATGATTGTCAAGCTAAATGAACTCAATTTTTTTTAATCTCTAGAAAATTTCTAAACTTCCCAAACTGTCACAAGAATTCATATTCTGTAGCTCTTTCAAAGACAAGGATTCCGAGCAGTTGGCACCCTGGGGAGGGGGGTTCAGGGGGTGCTCAGATGTGCTTCCATTTTGTCTTAGTGGTGCCGACAATCTTCTGTCCCTCTTGAAATCAATAACCAGATGTGTTTACTTTCACTTTCTAGTGGAGATGACTGAAGTGCCCAACCATTTTTGTTGCTCTTATACTGACTTTTTTAGGTAAAAGTAATCAAAGGAGGAGTTACACACAAATTAAAGGATGAAAGAGAAATTCCCCAATTCTAAGATGAAAGGGCAATATCTATCTGAGACCCTCGATGGTGGGGGCAGGGAATCAAACAATAAAAGGTGGGGAAAGAGATCAGCAGAAAATAGCAAGTTTAATCATGAGCTCTTGTGGAGAGGGAGAAAGGGAAATGGAATGTTAAAGAATCAAAGGACCAATGGGAGGAAGCTGCAACTATATGAAGACCCCATAGCATCTCACCTGCAATGTCAGGAGAGTCTTTCAAAGAATATGGTGGCGCCATACAAGGAACTCTATTCTTTATAAAGCCTCCCATCTGCCACCAAGGGTTCCTAGCAGTTTCGAGGGGATGTCTGCCATGTGCTCAGGTCCATGTCCATCAGCATCCATGGAACAGCTCTGCTAGGTACCCTGCTACGGCCATCCATTGAACACTACCAATGGTTGAATCTGCTACACTTGACCATGCTGCCACTGCTAAGAAATCACTGCCATCTTCCTCCACATGTTCTAAAATTCCATCCGAGGTAGCTACAACTTCTGTCACCTCCCTCCCAATACCACTCCAGCGCATCAGACCCTTATGGTGCCTACACTGGGTAGAGGTCTAGGGGAAAATCGTTACCTTTCCCCTTCATATTCTGATATGACAATATTGGCTTACCTTGACTCACACATTTTTGGTGAAATAGCATTGTCATTTTTTATTTTGAACGTTGTTATTCTTCTTGTGGCTGAGCTGGACTCTAACTGAAGTGTTATTCATCACTCAGAACTAATATCATTCTGTTCCTCCCCTCTAACTATATGGTTGTGCCTGACTCCGACCTTCCTTGAAATAAGTTCTTAACTAGGAGACTCTCATGCAAACAGATTCTTGATGGACCTGCCTCACAAGCCCAACCGACCTGCCCAGCCAGACTCAGATGTAGAGACAATGTAGACCCAACCAGAGATCCCACTGCAAATACCAGGAAAACATCCCCACATCCATTTGGCATGTTTACCTTTAAAAAACATATGTTCACATTATTCTTTCTTAATCCTCTTCCATTAAAAAATAGCACAGAGTTGCAACCATGGGGACATTCTTCTTCTACAGACCTAGCCTCTTAGAATATTTCTGGACACCTGAGCAAATAGAATTGAGTGCCAAAGCAAGAATTAATCGGCAACCTTGGGCTTTTAAAATGCAGCTCATAGTCAGTTGTTAGATCATCATTCTATTGCTACTGAAGGAGATTTCTCTTTTTTTTTTCCTGCAGGGTATTAACATTAAAATCCTCATCCAATCTGGCCATAAAATGGCTAACAGCAAAGAGAGAAAAACTCTGAACTCCTGAGACATATTGTTGTTACCCTATCACCATACACATCCCACTGCATTATAATTTCTTTTTGACTCATCTTGGTTCCCCACCAGCTCAAGGCTCATGTCTGTCTCACTGATATGGTATCCTCAACACCTACCCAAACCTGACACACAGGATAGTCACAGTAAATATTTTGAATGAATGACTTTAATATCTTCTGAGTTAGAGTTATAAGAATCTTATCTATTTTGTTTTGTCTCTACCCTCTTCCTTCTGTCCAAAACTTAGAAAAAGTGGGTGTTAAATAAATAATTGATAATTGAATTTTATTTCTCTGGATAAGACACAAGGTACGAAGGGAAAAAATGGCTTACTTTTCCATTGGATTGACAATATAAAGGTACTCATCACCTTACATAGGGAGCTACAGTTCCTCAACAAGATATACTTTCAGAATTTGGGAATAAGAAGATTAGTTACCAGAACTTCAATATTTAATATTAAGTCTGAAATATAAAATGCATAAGTTTTGCCATAATCAAAAAGATTGATAGTTACTGAGTATGTTAAGCTAGAACCAGGTTGTTGCTCAACACTTTATTGACAAAAATCAAAGTGATACACTAATATAATTATGGGGTGCTTTCAGAAAAATATGACCAATTAGGATAAAGTTATAAAATTCATCAAGAAAAAAAAATCATCAAAGAGGAAATGTCCTTTGCAAATTAGCAGGATGGCTAACTTGCCAGGTGAATGTTCTGTCCACAGTATGAATCAGTCTCTGGAATCCAATTCCCCTGAGTAGCTTCTGCGAAGTGTATAGGTCACCAATGAAGGTGCCACTCCACCATGATTCCCAGAAACATTGGTTGGCCCCTCCTCATATCTTTGCACAGTCAAAACTGTTGTCTACTCTTAGCAATGCCTGGTGCCTTTCTGTATCTCAAGAGTAAGACCTGAGGCCACATTCATCTCTGACACCTCAATTTCTTCATTAAAGAATACTACTGGCACTCAAATTCTCCCCCTTATAACCCACATTTATGACACTGCATTAAATCTGTCCTCAGAAATTCTCTTCCTTGGCTCCATTAGTCAAGTGTGACTCTATAATTCTGATTTTTTCCAATATTGAAATGAATGTCCTATCAGAGCAGCCTCTGCAAATGTCTCGCCCATATCTGTCAAACCTACCATTTCATTTGTCTTGGTGAGTTCTGAATCCCAGTTTTGAAATCTCTGGGGCTGCAGGTGCTGCTGCCTAGGGGCATCAGGGAACTGACATCCTACGGGAACACCCAAGACCCATGACTCACAGTTGGTGTATAAATTCCCCAGCCTGCTTGTCCTTAGACTGGGTTAATTTCACACCTTGTATTCTACACCACTTTCCAGACTTTGTTTTCAGAGTCGAATACTAGTTGCCCACTGTGGCAGCTGGCTTACAAGGGCACACGGCCCTCCCTGTATCACTACCCAATGCTGCACAGCCCAGATGGACTACTTGTACTGAAATCTGCTCTCAGGGCTTCTAGGGAAATCCGAACTAAGACACACATAGGTATTAAAGTAAATTGAAAGTATTGCTTCAGGTATTTGGGTCTCTTTATGTTTTCTCTCTTCTTTTAACATCCAGAGAATAGATGGATGAAGTATCAATATCTTGGCAGGTGTCTGCATGAATTGGATGTTATTACTTAGCTGCCTTCCCTGCAGAGTAAACAGCTCAATATGCCAGTGTGTAAAACTTTATAACCCTGTGGCTGTCTCATGCACACAGCAAAGTGTTCCGTATATATTCACATCACAGTGTGCTGCACAATTCAAGAAGCCCTCAGAAGAGCCACGGTTTGTGATTCACACAGCAAAGGTAGTCCTTAGAGTTCCCAAATAGTTGGGAAGACATACAAAGCAAAGAGAAATGTCCAGAAGTTAAAGGTAATGAAAGAAAACATCCTTTAATTTTGTGAAAATAACAATCCCGGGACCCTAAGTCATAGTTGATTTATAATTTATGCTTATTTAGATTTAGTCAAGATGGTATAGATCTGCATTGTCCAATATAGTACCACCCAAATACTAGCCACCTGTGGAGTTTGAGCCCTTGTACTATAACTGGTTTGAAATAAGATGAATTACAGCTAAATACACTTCTGGTTTTAAAGACTCAGTATGATAGGGACGCCTGAGTGGCTCAGTCAGTTAAGTGTCTGCCTTCGGCTTAGGTCATGATCCCAAGGTCCTGGAGATTGACCAGCTGGGAGCCTGCTTCTCCCTCTGCCTGCAGCTCCCCCTGCTTGTGCTCCTGGTCACGCTCTCTCTCTCTCTCTCTCTGGCAAATAAAGAAAATCTTAAAAAAATAAATAAAAAATAAAGACTCAGTATGATAAAAAAGATATCTGATTAGTGATTTTTTACATTAATTACATGTTCAAAGTATAATATTTTGAAAATGTTGGGGTAAATAAAATATATTATTATAATTAGTTTCACCTATTTACTTTTACTTTTTAATGTGGCTACTAAATAGCTTATAATTACCTATGTGGCTCACATTCTATGTGGCTCACATTCTATTTCTAGTATACCATACTGGTCCAAATGAGGCTGAGATAACAGATAAACTCTGAATCCTTGGTAGTAAATATTACAAGAATAGTCACCTTCTTATTCATGGTTCATATCCAAAAATGACACCACATAATGCACATACAAACCCAGTGGGGGGAAGGGGCTGTACTCCTCACAGTCTCTCAGGGACCCAGGCTGTTGGAGGGACTGTCCTTTTGCTCACAGACATAAAGATGAGATTTTTCTCTTTTGCCCGGAAGGGAGAGAGAGTTCTGGGGGATCTTGCCCTAGCACAAAATGTTTTGGATCAGAAGAGACATACATCACTCCACTCACAGCCCACTGTCAGAACTTGTCATAAGACGCCAACTGCAGAGGAGATCAGGGAAATGTCACCCTCTCATGTGCCAGAAGATGAGTCAGAGTGGATATGAAGAAACACCAGAAGTGTCTCCCACAGCACACATAGCTTGGTGATGTCTGAATTTCCAACATCGTTCACTCCAGTCTAGAGTACAGCAGCATGTAGATGGCAAGATGGATGGTGCTTTCGGTCACTTACACCTTGATGAGAACAACCTGTTGCGTGGCCAGGTAAGGAAAAGAACTCGAGACTGAGGAACTGGGCCCAGAACAGATACATTAGAAGTACAGAAAACAAACCTGTCTTGCTGTCTAATTTCTCCTAGCAGTGGCCTGTGCTTTGATGTATATCTCAGGTGAATAAAGTAAGATCAAATGTCACCTAAGGAAGGCCAGACAGCTGCTCAGAAAGAACATGCAAAATGAACTCACCAAGGTCCAAAATCTAATGATCAGGGAGGCTTTGTTGGAACACCGAGAGCAGGTCTGTCTCTCAGGAACAAGGTCATATTTTTTAATGATTTTATTTATTTATTTGACAGAGAGAGAGCACAAGCAGGTGGAGTGGCAGGCAGAGGGAGAGGGAGAAACAGGCTTCCCACCAAGCAGAGAGCCCGACAGAGGGCTCGATCCCAGGACCCGGGGATCATGACCTGAGCTGAAGGCAGATGCTTCACCGACTGAGCCACCCAGGCGCCCCAGAAACAAGGTCATATTTAAAGAGAATCCCAGGGGCACATGGGTGGCTCAGTCAGTTGAGAGTCCAACTCTTGATTTGGCTCAGGTCATGATCTCAGGGTGGTGGGATCATGCCCCAAATCGGGCTCTGTGCTCAGCACAGAGTCTGCTTGTCCCTCTCCCTCTGCTCTTCCCCCTGCTTGTGCTCACTCTCTCTCTCTCTCTCTCTCTCTCTAGTTCTAAAATAAATAAATAAAATCTTTAAAAGATACATCTTTAAAAATAAATACATAAAATAAACAGAATTCCAACATATTAATTTAAGATGGAAACACTGCCATTCTCAGATGATAAGACTCACAAACTCATTCCCTTATTATAAGGAGAAAATATGAAACGAAAATCATTGTTAGTCAGTACATAGGAAACTCAAGCAGAGAACATCAGCTTCTCTCAACAATTGCTTCTCAGGTAAGGAGGCTTGAGGGAGCCCCACATTTTGTAGGAATAATGCAGCCAAAACAAGCATGACGCATCAGTCTGCTTAACCAAGAACAGCTATCTATCAGTGCAGACCTACAACGCTGCCCACGACCTGGTACTCTTTATTTTATGCTTCTGTGACTGTGAACCATGTATTTTCCATGAGCTTTCTCCAAACAGAGGAAGCACAAGCAATGAGATTTCAGATGGCTGAGTTTCTTTGGCATCCTTTCCACACTACCTCTCTGAGATAACTTCCAGAAAGCCTTAATTACGGTTTTAGATGTTCCCACATCCTTTCAGCACATATTCACTCATAGTATTGCACATCTCCTCGCTTAGGATGTGCAGATTTTTGCGAGCGTAATTCTCAGACAGCTCCCTCATTCTCACATTTATTCATCCTCCAGAATACTTCTTTGTGGCCCCCATGAAATAAAATGCTATCTGATTTGGATTAGTGCAGCAACTTTATTTTCTATGGCAAATTATGCTTCATTGGGCATAAAGTTTTGCTACTCAAACTGGAAAAGGAGAGTTGAAAATTAGTCTCAATAATTCTAGGCAATAGGAAAGATCTAATCAAGCCAAAGATCAGCCTTTTACTTAATAATAATAATAAATAAAGATGGCTTTGCCTTTCAAGGCTTTTATTCAAATGCTAATTCATTTTCATGGAATATAGAACAAATTTATCAAATGTTTCATCAGAAACATCTGTCATTCATACATCTACAAGCACTTAAAAACAAGCAAAAAGAATTTAAATTAAAAAAATTTTAAAAAACATGTATAGAGACAAATCTGCTACTAGGGAGAAACTTTCAACACGATACTGAGAGCAGGTCAGCATAATCCTCCACTGCATTGGCTCTGGGTATGTTTGGAAAGACAGTTATACAAATGACAAGTAGGGTCAATACAATTTATGTTTATGGTAAAACAGATGGTTAATTACACTGCATGGTTCCAAAAATGATAAATAGTCTTCCTAAAAACCAAATACACCCTTGGCTGAAGTACAACCATATCTGATATTCCATTCTTGTAATATTTGTGGAAGATTACAGTTGAAGGTATCTTAGGGGTCTAATTCCACATTCAACTTTTTGAGTTAAGCATTGCCTTTTATAGGCTTTCCAATCTAAAAATGCAAATGATACCAAGACCGGTAGCAGATCAAGACAATAGTTTTCTAATGTCAATTAGTGAACACCTAAGACCAAAAAAACTAAGTTGCATAAAGTTACTAATGCCTCAGGAAAGACACAGACAATGCAATCCAGAAGGGGAAACAAGAACAATGAGGAGTCATGAAAAGGTTTTGGATAGACTTTATAATTTTATTCAGTGTTTGTCCTAAGCAAAATATAACTACAGATAAGTTTTAAGACCCTTAAGAGAGAAGTTATACTTTTATACTTCTTTATGTTCCCCTTAGCCTCTCATAGTATGCTATAAAAATGGGAGAAAAAGTGAAAATAAAGTTGTTCATTCAACAATTACCACCTTTTTATAGTGCCAACTATATGTTAGTTGCTGTACCAGTTTATAAATGTATATCACAAACAAAAAAGATTTTCTGCCTTCAAAGGCTTTATGGTGTATGAGAGACGATGGACTCTGAAAAACAAACTGAGGGTTCTAGAGGGGAGGGGGTGGGAGGATGGGTTAGCCTGGTGATGGGTATTAAAGAGGGCACGTTCTGCATGCAGCACTGGGTGTTATACACAAACAATGAATCATGGAACACCACATCAAAAACTAATGACGTATGGTGATTAACATAACAATAAAAAAAATTTTTTAAGGGTTTATGGTCTATATAGGGTTTCCAAACAATAAAATATGGCATTAGAATTCACTACAGAGGGGCCTGGGTGGCTCAGTTGGTTAAGCATCTGCCTTCAGCTCAGGTCATGATCCAGGAGTCCCAGGATCAAGCTCCACATCAGGCTCCCTGCTCAGCAGGGAGGCTGCTTCTCCCTCTGTCCCTTCTCCTGCTCATGCTGGCTCTCTCTCTCTCTCTCAAATAAATAAATGAAATCTTTAAAAAAAAAAAGAATTCACTGTAGATACAAGAGCAAAATACAAAAATCAGGTATATTTCTATACACTGGCAATAAATAATCTAAAAATAAAGAAAAAATTCGATTCACAATATTATCAAAAACAATAAAAGACTTAGGAATAAATTTATCCAAAGAAGCATAGAATTCATACTCTGAAAATTATAAAACATCATTGGAATAAGTTAAAGATCTAAATAAATAGAAAGATGCCCCATGTTCATGAATCAAATGACTTAGATTGACCAAATGACCAAGATGGCAATACTATTCAGATTTATCTACAAATTCACCATAATCCCTATCACAGATGGCTTCTTTGCAAAAATTGACAAGCTAATACTAAAACTAACTCAAAATTTAAAGTATACAAAATGGCCAAAACAATCTTGAAAAAGAAAAACAAAGTTGGAAGACTCACACTTCCTGATTTCAGAACTTACTACAAAGCCACAGGAATCAAGCAAGTATGGTGCTGGCACAAAGTAGACGTATAAATCAAAGGAACAGAACTGAAAGTCCATAAATAAAACCTCTCATTTATAGTCAATATATTTTTGACAAGTTTGGCTATTTAATGAGGTAAAGAAGAGCAAGATATCTACATGCAAAAGAATGGTGTTGAACCCCTAACTCACACCTCCCCCCATAGAAAAATTAATACAAAATGGATCACAGATATAAATGTCATACCTAAAAACATAGGACTCTTAGAAGAAAACATAGGAGCAAATCTTCATGATCTTGGCTTAGGTAATGAATTCTTAGAAAGGACACCAAAAGGCCAAGCAACCACAATAACTACATATATATTATATATTATAAATTATAAAATTTATAATTTAAAGCATATAAAATCATATATGTTTATATATATTTATGTGTAACTATGTATGTTACATACTAACATAATATATATGAACATATATTTTATATGTAAAATAATGGATTTCATCCTATTTTTAAAAATTATACTTTAATGAACACCATGAGAAAGTAAAAATACAACCTACAAAATGGGAGAATATATGTAAGAATATATTTGCAAATTTTATATCTGATAAGGGATTTGTACCTAGAATATATAAAGAACTCCTACAACTCAACAACAGAAAGACAAATACTGTACTAAAAATGGGTAAAAATTTGAATAACCATTTCTCCAAACAAGATATACACATGGCCAATAAACATACAAAAAAAGATGCTTAATGTCATTAGCCATTAAAGCAATGCAAATACAGGGATGCCTGGGTGGCTCAGTCCGTTAAATGTGTGACTTCAGCTCAAGGTCATGATCCAGGGTCCTGGGATCGAGTCCCAGGTCAGGCTCTGCACTCAGCAGAGAATCTGCTTGAGGATTTGATCTCTCCCTCTCCATCTGCCCCCCCCCTCTTTCTAAAGTAAATAAATAAATCTTTAAAAAAATAAAGAAGCTGTCTGAAAGATTTCCAAAAGTGAAATTTCTACCATTCTCAGTGATGTGTTACCTTCCCAACATCAATATATTACAATGTACATGAAGTATTGCCAGTCGGGGAATGTCACCCAGCTTTAGAGCCCAGAGCTTCTGTTGAAGCTTCACTGTGTAGGCATGATTTACTGAATCATGGTTGTAGTCAATTTCCAGGCCTTCTTCCTTGCCCAAAGTTCGGGCTGATGATATCAGGTAATTCAAAGCTCCAATCCTCTTCTCACTTGGTTGGTCCTTCTGGCATGACCAAGTGTCATCTCCTTAGCATAACTTAGCATTTCCCTTAGCATAAACTACCATATGTGATCCAAGTGACCTACCTTGATTAACAAAGATACTCTTACCCTTTGGGGAATTAAAAGAGATTCGAAATTATCTGCCAGAATTTCCAGGACAAAATTTAGACTTCTCTTTAGGAGAGGACAAATTTCTTACTATACAGAATAGCATCTCAATAAAGCTGCTATTAGAGAAAGAAAGAAAGAAAGAAAGAGAAAGAAAGAAGAAAGAAAGAAAGAAAGAAAGAAAGAAAGAAAGAAAGAAAGAAAG
>NW_023270464.1:16502703-16571047 GCF_011800145.1 Mirounga leonina
AGAAAGAAAGAAAGAAAGAAAGAAAGAAAGAAAGAAAGAAAGAAAGAGGCATTGAATTCCAATCCATGACAGATACAGCCTATAAAATGAATATAGAAATTTAATTCATATTAAATAATTTTAAAAGATTCCTAAAAGGGTAATATATGTATATTACTGCCAATAAAATAGCACCCAAATTAAGGAAATTTTAAATGACTGGCAATAAAAAAATTACTGTGGAAGTGCTGTTATGGGATAAACAAAGACAACTGTGGAACAAGTGATGCACGTGCTGCAGGAAGAATATCAAGAAAGGCTACTAGCAAAGCAATGGCTTCAGGAAGTTTCCATGGGGTCAAGTGGTGAATTGTCAACAATAATCACAGCAAAGTAATGGAATCCTTGAAGATGCTATAACCAGACTAGACCTCAAAGTCAAGAAATATAGTGGAAAATATAACTTACTTCTGGGGTCTGGAGTGATGAGCTAAAGCAGTGTAAATGTCCACACCTTCCAGAGGATTTGCCCCAGAGTCTAGGTAGGACCATCTCCTCAGCTAAAGATCAAGTGGCCCCAGATAGTCAAAGAGAATGCAAAGGGCATAGCTCAGAGTTAACATGAAACCTACATTCACAATGAATCCATTTGGAAAAATTATCTGGCCCCAAAGGCATTGATTTTTTTAAAAAAGATTTTATTTATTTATTTGAGAGAGAGAGAGGGAGCGGGAGAGGGACAAGCAGACTGCGCGCCAAGCACAGAGCCCAACACGAGGCTCCATCTCACGACCCTGAGATCATGCCTGAGCCAAAATTAAGCATCAGAGGCTTAACCGACTAAGCCACCCATGCATCCCTCAAAGGCATTGATTTTAATCCTTGTTTCTCCTCACAAATAAGCTATGTGTGGAGAATCCTATGGACTGTGGCTCAGAGTAGACTTTTCTCAAGGACAGAACTCTGAAGACAGATTCCAGTTAGGAAATTGGGAGCCATGTCAACCTCATGCATGGCCAGGAACCAAAAGGAGCTGAGGAACACCTGGGCCCAGTGGCATCAAAATCTTTCACCTACTTCTAAATGGAATTCACATCTACTTGAGAAGTCTTGTTTGGTTTTACAAGTTAATATCCAGAGGCGAATTAGTTTCTAACAGAACCCTATTTTTAATGGAATGACAAAGCATGGGTTGTAATTTTTTCTAAAAATCTTATCTGAATAAATTTATCTGAATAAATGTTATAATAAAATTCACTTACTGATTGATCATTTCACTCATCCAAAATATACCTTCGAACACCTACTGATCATGTATTTATCCATACAACAGGTATTTGTGTACTTACTAAGATCAAGCATTATTTTAGTCCCTAGTGATTCAGAAATAAACAAATCAAATAGAGCTTTGCATTCAGAGATCTTATATCTTAGAAGGAACACAGGTAATAAATACAGAAAAATACACATAAGAACATAGATATGTATGTAAGAAAGATAATTCATATAGTGGCAAGTGCACAAAAGAAAAAAAGAAGAAAATAAGATTAAGAATGCATGCAGAGGAGCACATCTCTAGTTTTGATGTGTGAGATCAGAGAATGTCTTGCTAAGACAGTGACATTTGGATGACATTTTGCATGGAAGACAGCCAGACAAAATCTGGAGGAAGAGAGATTCAGGCAGAGAAAACTTCAAGTATAACAGGCCAGCGGTAGAAATATGTTGGGGATTTTGAAAAACAGAAAAAGAGATGGCATGGGAAATAGACAACAATCCACAAAGCACCTCATAGGCCACAGGGAGTGGGGTTGATTGGATCTAAAAGTTGCACCCTGGGCCATGTGGATGACACAGTCACTCTGTCTTCCCTCCTGAGTTTTCCAGTCTGGACCATGAGGCACAAACACTAAACACATAGCCACAAATGTAAAGATCAAACTACAGATTGGGACACACTGCAGAAAAAGACTTTGGCCCACTGTGGGGTTTTATAATCAGAGAGCCTGATTTAATGGGGGCCAGGGAGGGCTTCTGGAGAAAATAACTTTTAAGGTGAAATTTGAAGGGGAGTTGTGTAAGTATAACCAGTTATATTAAATCTATTATTTTAAGCATATGTGAATAAATAAAGAGATGGAGAGAGAAATGAGACAGAGAGGGAGATGATATATTCATAGGACTCATTCACTTTAATTAAATTATAAAATAGTGACCCTAATGAGGCTTCTGATGAAAAGAATGACAAATTTTCAGTCAAACAGAATGTATCCCATCAGACATGAAAATTTTATTATCTTTGCAATGACAGATTATTCACTATACAGGACTTCATAATATTTGAAATTAGGAACGTGGCATTAAAGTTCACGAATTGATTACTGTAATTACAGTTCATTTGATCTTGATTGCTTTTGTAGGGACTCCTGATTAAATCTGTCTGCCCTTGTGATTCCTACAGCGTGTTTCTCGCAAAGCTAAAAATTCCTGGGGATAATAATTCAGTGTTTCCCTTTCAACCCTTTCTTTCTTCCCACACCATATGGTGACAGTTGTTTCAATCATAAATATACATTTTTGAAAACTCTGACTTGTTACAGTCCTCTATGGTTTACAGAGATTTTCACTCACAGTATTCGGAGCTTGAAACAACTTGGGGAAGGCAAGCATTAACTAACTCTCATTACAGATGAGGAGCTTGAAGAGTACCAAGGTGAAGTGAACTAGCATAACCCATATAACCCTTTCTGTGTTATTTTCTCTTCTTCAAATTGCCAGAGAGCTCTAGAATGTGAGACCGGCATGAGTAGGAAGCCATCCATGCATTCTTCTTCACCAACTGGGAGATGCATGCTAGAGTTATTTCACTTCTTTAGCAAAGCTCAGCAGAGAGGATATAATGAAGCAGAAAAACAGAGGACAAGTTCCCACTGAAATGCATCTTTTGTTCACATACACACACACACACACACACATACCTTTCTGAGCTCTCAGCCTACATCTTAGACCTAGGATCCTGATAGCAAAAGTATAGTCAGTATCTACTCCCTGGGGCAAGGAAAGAGGTGGGAGAGTGGGGAGACTTTATCTTCCACAGACATTACCCTCTGAAGAAGACTTCTGTAGATCTAGAGCCTCACCCCTTTACAAAACGATTTGGCCAAGAGCATTCAGTTCGTTGAGTGGGCTTAACAGAATTCCCAGGAAACCAAGGCCACCAGCGAGGGGGTACTGGATGGGATCTGCTATTTTGGAACACTTGGCCATGGGAAGCTAAAGCCTGGGACTCCAGGAGGCTGTGAATGTAGGGACAAATCCAGAAAAGTTAACAGTGAACATTAATCAGGCACCAGAGACCTATCAAAAGGGTTGGCATCTTGGAAGAGAAACTTCCATCCCAGACAAGACCACTGGATGAAAACTCAGTCCAAGGGAGACTGCTGACCTGGTAGAACACAGTGATTGGTTGAAAGAAGCACAGCCATTGGCTGACACCCAAAGATAAAGTGAAGGCCAAGGAACTCCCCCAAAGGACCAGCTCCAAGCCTTCTATCAATAGATGCTTGAGAGAGAGGGAAGAAATAAGAGTCCCCTTAAAATTCATGTGTTGAAGTCCTAAGCCCAGGACCTTAGAATGTGACTGTATTTGGAGGCAAGGCCTTTAAAGATGTGATTAAATTAAAATGAGGTCATCGGGGTGGGCCTTCATCCAATAGGCTGGTGTCTTTATAAGAAGAGGATATTTGGACACAGATAGATAGGAGGGAAGACCATGTGAAGACACATCAGGAGGATGGCCCTCTACAAGCCAAGGAGAGAGGCCTCAGGAGAAACCAGCCCTGCCTACACTTTGATCTCTGACTCAAAGCCTCCAGAACTGTGAGAAAAGAAATGTCTGTTTTCTCAGCTACCCAGTCTGTAGCACTTTGCTAAAGCAGCCTCAGAAAACTAATACGGGTATGTCTGTGTTTTCTTCTAAGCCCCCACTTCTCTGGGTGGAAGGGAGGGTGTCATCATAACGCATCCACGCCTGATGACACTGACAGGGAAAGTGAAGGAGTGAGGTCTGTGGGGAGGAGGGGATGTCAGCAGACCTACCTGGGGGGAGATAAGAAAGAGAGCTTCTGGAGAATGAGGAAGGGGATGCTATTTTCCTCTGAGCTTCCCAGTGAAAAAGGCCTTTCCCTCCTCCTCCACAACAATACACACAGAGGATCACCCCCTGCAGAGTGAAACATCTCTTTGGAATTGATGGAATAAAAGAGTCAGGGTGTTCGAGCCTTTACAAAAATCCTTGACACAAATTGAGAAGAATCTAGTAGAAAATCAAGATGTATGGGTGATTCTTTTCAATAGTTTCACTCTTGACATTCTGCTATCTTTTTTCTTTTGTATTCAGAATTGCAGCCACTGTGGTTATACAGTTCCCAACTTGCTTTGGTTATACTTTACTTTTTTTTTTTTTTTAAGATTTTATTCATTTCTGAGAGGTGAGGCAGGTGAAGAGAGAGTTTACCTGTGGAGTTCCCAGCTGGTCTCTTCTGCCCGATGTCCATCAGCTGGCTGTACCCTGAGACCCGTGAACTCCAGTGCGCCCGCTCACCTGAGCTTTTGTGGGATGGGTTGTGGACATTTCAGGGTTTCCCGTGTTCCCTGGGAAGAGTGCATGTAAGGACCACACACAGTCTCCAACTTCAGTGGGGTGTCCCCTGTACCCTGATACAGACAGTGCAGCAGGTATACAGGCCATAGGTCGGAGGTGTCTACTTATCCCCACCTGACAGCACTTCTCTGCTCTGGCTCCATGAGAACCAAAGCTTGGAATGTCAGCATCTGAGTCAGTGATGCATCTGTCACAGGACATCAGCATTCAGAGAAAGCAGCAGAGACATGTCTTGCAAGAAGTTGCTGTCGCCAAGGTCCAAGAAGTTGCTGCCTGTGTTCTCCTCTAGGATTTTGATGTGAGACAGGAATCAATCATCTTTCTTTCCTGATTGTATTCGAGCCCTTTTTCTTTCTTGGAGATTGAAGAAAAGAATAGCAACAACTCTCTGAACAGAAAAGCGACCATTTTCTGGAAGGTAGGACGTGCAGAGAAGTGAATCTGAGGCAATATTCGGGAAGATAGACGGCGGGGGAGGGGCCTCCATTGGCCGCTTCTGGCAAGTGATAGAGCTGCAGAGCACAAAATCAGAACTTTTAGAAGCCGGTTCTGCTGAGGGACGTCACTCCGGTGGCTAAGCGGGGGGTGGAACCCTCGTGGGACAGTGTGGTCTCAGGACCCTCAGGGTCACAGAAAGACTGGGGGTGCCTGAGTGTGGCAGAGCTCCCAGGTATCTGAGCAGGGAAGCCGGCTGCAGAGATGGAACCCAGGCACAGGCTCTCAGCTCGGGGTTGCCATAAACTGTGATCCGTGGCACAGTCGGGCCATTGCTCCTCCAGCAGGGACCCAATAAGCGGCAGATCTGGGGAGACTCCCCTTCCTCCCCTGGGAGGAGTGGCGTGGGAGTGCACCGCAGGGATCTGCTGGGTTTGGAGACTCCACATGGGGTCATGCGCCAGAAATAGAGACTCTTGGTCACAGGCTGGGTGAGGACAGAGTGTGGCCAGAGACCGGGGAGACGGGAGTGACTGGCGGCTTTTCTCTGGGGGCTCACTGAGGAGCAGGGCCCCGAGTAATCAGCTCCGCCAGGGCAGAGATTGGGAGGCCTCTAAAGCTGTAGGGAAAGCTTGCAGGGAACAAAAGCTCACGAGAGCAAACCCCAGCAGATTACTTAGCCGGGAGGGGGCAAGGGCGGGGCAATTCTGCCTCCGGCAAAGACATTTGGGAGCCACGGCAACAGGCCCCTCCCCCAGAAGATCAGCAAGAACAGCCAGCCAAGACCAAGTTTACCGATCAATGAGAACAGCAGAACTCCAGTGCTAGGGGAATACTGCACATAGAATCCATGGCTTTTTTTACCATGATTCTTTAGTCTTTCAAAGTTAATTTTTTTTAACTCTTTTTTTTTTTATTTTTCTTTTTCCCTTTTTCAACCAACATCTTATCAATCCCTTTTTTAAAAAACATTTCTATTTTTCAATTTTAGAGTCATATTCTATCGCTTCACAGTAGTTACCCGTATTTTTGGCATATTGTTCTCTCTTTAAAATTTTGAGATACAGTTTCTTCTAACAGATCAAAATATACCCTAAATCTCTAGTACATGGCTTTGTTCTAGTCTCCTGCCTGACCACATTCTCCCCCTTGTTTTTTCTTTTTTTTTTAAATCCTCTTCTTTCTTTTTTCAAACAACTTCTTAGCTTATCAATTCCTTTTATATAATTTTTTATAATTTTCATCTTTACAGTCATATTCCATCCTTTCATTGTATCAACCCTTATTTTTGTACATACATAGTTTTTCTTTCTTTAAAATTTTGGGAAGCACATTCTTCTGACAGACCAAAATACACCCAAAATCTAGTCTGTGGCACTGATCTATGTACCAGCCTGATCATATTTGATCATATTCTGTTTTTTTGTTTTGATCTGTTTTTGTTTGTTTTTATCTTTTTCTTTTTTCTTTTTCTTTTTTCTTTCTTTCCCTTTCTTTTCCCCTGGTTTCAGGTCTTTCCTGATTTGTTTAGAGTATATTTTCTGGGGACATTGTTACCCTGTTAGCATTTTGTTCTCTCATTCATCTATTCTCCTCTGGACAAAATGACAAGGTGGAAAAAATCACCTCAACAAAGAGAACAAGAGGTAGTACCGACTGCCAGGGACCTACTCAATATGGACATTAGTATGATGTTGGACCTAGAGTTCAGAGTCATGATTTTAAAGATACTAGCTGGGCTTGAAAAACACATGGAAGTTATTAGAGAAACCCTTTCTGGAGAAGTAAAAGAACTAAAATCTAACCAAGCTGAAATCAAAAAGGCTACTAATGAGGTGCAATAAAAAATGGAGGCGCTAACTGCTAGGATAAATGAGGCAGAAGACAGAATCAGTGATATAGAAGACCAAATGATGGAAAATAAAGAAGCTGAGAAAAAGAGAGATAAACAACTACTGGATCACGAGGGCAGAATTCGAGAGATAAGTGATACCATAAGATGAAACAACATTAGAATAATTGGGATCCCAGAAGAAGAAGAAAGAGAGAGAGGGGCAGAAGGTATAATGGAGCAAATTATAGCAGAGAACTTCCCTAATTTGGGGAAGGAAACAGGCATCAAAATCCAGGAGGCACAGAGAACCCCTCTCAAAAAATAGGTCAACACCCCAACATCTAATAGTAAAACTACGAGTCTCATAGACAAAGAGAAAATCCTGAAAGCAGCTCGGGAGAAGAGATCTGTAACCTACAATGGTAGAAACATTAGATTGGCAACAGACCTATCCACAGAGACCTGGCAGGCCAGAAAGGACTGGCAGGATATATTCAGAGCACTAAATGAGAAAAATATGCAGCCAAGAATACTATATCCAGCTAGGCTGTCATTGAAAATTGAAGGAGAGATAAAAAGCTTCCAGGACAAACAAAAACTAAAGGAATTTGCAAACACAAAACCAGCCCTACAAGAAATCCTGAAAGGGGTTCTCTAAGCAAAGAGAGAACCTAAAAGTAACATAGACCAGAAAGGAACACAGACAATATACACTAACAGTCACCTTACAGGCAATACAGTGGCACTAAATTCCTATCTTTCAATCGTTACCCTGAATGTAAATGGGCTCAATGCCCCAATCAAAAGACACAGGCTATCAGACTGGATTAAAAAACAAGACCCATCAATATGCTGTCTGCAAGAGACTCATTTTAGACCCAAAGACACCCCCAGATTGAAAGTGAAGGGGTGGAAAACCATTTACCATGCTAATGGACACCAAAAGAAAGCTGGGGTGGCAATCCTTATATCAGACAAATTAGATTTTAAACTGAAGACTGTAATAAGAGATGAGGAAGGACACTATATCCTACTTAAAAGGTCTATCCAACAAGAATATCTAAGAATTGTAAATATCTATGCCTCTAACATGGGAGCAGCCAATTATATAACGCAATTAATAACAAAAGCAAAGGAACACATGGACAACAATACAATAATAGTGGGGGACTTTAACACACCCGTCACTGAAATGGACAGATCATCTAAGCAAAAGATCAACAAGGAAATAAAAACTTCAAATGACACACTGGACCAAATGGACTTCGCAGACATATTCAGAACATTCCATCCCAAAGCAATGGAATACACATTTTTCTCTAGTGCCCATGGAACATTCTCCAGAATAGATCACATCCTAGGTCACAAATCAGGTCTCAAACAGTACCAAAAGATTAGGATCATTCCCTGCATATTTTCAGACCACAGTGCTTTGAAACTAGAACTCAATCACAAGAGGAAAGTTGGAAAGAACTCAAATACATGGAGGTTAAAGAACATCATACTAAAGAATGAATGGGTCAACCAGGAAATTAAAAAAGAATTAAAAAAATACATGGAAACCAATGAAAATGAAAACACAACTATTCAAAATCTTTGGGATGCAGCAAAGGCAGTCCTAAGAGGAAAGTATATAGCAATACAAGCCTTTCTCAAGAAACAAGAAAGGTCTCAAGTATACAACCTAACCCTACACCTAAAGGAGCCAGAGAAAGACCAGCAAATAGAGCCTAAACCCAGCAGGAGAAGAGAAATAATAAAGATCAGAGCAGAAATCAATGAAATAGAAACCAAAAGAACAGTAGAACAGATCAACGAAACTAGGGGCTGGTTCTTTGAAAGAATTAACAAGATTGATAAACCCCTGGCCAGACTTATCAAAAAGAAAAGAGAAAGGACCCAAATCAACAAAATCATGAATGAAAGAGGAGAGATCACAACCAACACCAAAGAAATACAAACAATTATAAGAACAGATTATGAGCAACTCTATGCCAGCAAATTAGATAACCTGGAAGAAATGGATGCATTCCTAGAGATGTATCAACTACCAAAACTGAACCAGGAAGAAATAGAAAACCTGAACAGACCTATAACCACTAAGGAAATTGAAGCAGTCCTCAAAAATCTCCCAACAAACAAAAGCCCAGGGCCAGATGGCTTCCCAGGGGAATTCTACCAAACATTTCAAGAAGAATGAATACCTATTCTGAAACTGTTCCAAAAAATAGAAATGGAAGGAAAACTTCCAAACTCATTTTACGAGGCCAGCATTACCTTGATCCCAAAACCAAAGACCCCATCAAAAAGGAGAATTTCAGACCAATATCCTTGATGAACATGGATGCAAAAATTCTCACCAAAATACTAGCCAATAGGATCCAACAGTACATTCAAAGGATTATTCACCACGACCAAGTGGGATTTATCCCTGGGTTGCAAGGTTGGTTCAACATCCGCAAATCAATCAACATGATACAATACATTAACAAAAGAAAGAACAAGAATCATATGATCCTCTCAATAGATGCAGAAAAAGCTTTTGACAAAGTACAGCATCCTTTCTGGATCAAAACTCTTCAGAGTATAGGCATAGAGGGTACATACCTCAATATCATAAAAGCCATCTATGAAAAACCTACAGCGAATATCATTCTCAATGGGGAAAAACTGAGAGCTTTCCCCCTAAGGTCAGGAATGCGGCAGGAATGTCCGCTATCACCACTGCTATTCAACAAAATATTCGAAGTCCTAGCCACAGCAATCAGACAACAAAAAGAAATCAAAGGCATCCAAATCGGCAAAGAAGAAGTCAAACTCTCACTCTTTGCAGATGATATGATACTTTATGTGGAAAACCCCAAAGACTCCACCCCAAACTGCTAGAACTCATACAGGAATTCATCAAGTGGCAGGATATAAAATCAGTGCACAGAAATCAGTGGCATTCCTATACACCAACAACAAGACAGAAGAAAGAGAAATTAAGGAGTCGATCCCATTTACAGTTGCACCCAAAACCATAAGATACCTAGGAATAAATCTAACTAAAGAGGCAAAGGATCTGTACTCAGAAAAGTATAAAATACTCATGAAAGAAATTGAGGAGGACATGAAGAAATGGAAAAACGTTCCATGCTCATGGATTGGAAGAACAAATGTTGTGAAGACGTCTATGCTACCTAGAGCAATCTACACATTCAATGCAATCCCCATCCAAATACCATCCACTTTTTTCAAAGAAATGGAACAAATAATCCTAAAATTTGTATGGAACCAGAAAAGACCCCGCATAGCCAGAGGAATGTTGAAAAAGAAAAACAAAGCTGGTGGCATCACAATTCCGGACTTCCAGCTCTATTACAAAGCTGTCATCATCAAGACAGTATGGTACTGGCACAAAAACAGACACATAGATCAATGGAACAGAATAGAGAGCCCAAAAATGGACCCTCAACTCTATGGTCAACTCATCTTTGACAAAGCAGGAAAGAATGTCCAATGGAACAAAGACAGTCTCTTCAACAAATGGTGTTGGGAAAATTGGACAGCCACATGCAGAAGAATGAAACTGGACCATTTCCTTACACCACACACAGAAATAGACTCCAAATGGTTGAAAGACCTCAATGTGAGATAGGAGTCCATCAAAATCCTAAAGGAGAACACAGGCAGCAACCTCTTCGACCTCAGCACAGCAACTTCTTCCTAGAAACATCGCCAAAGGCAAGGGAAGCAAGGGCAAAAATGAACTATTGGGACTTCATCAAGATAAAAAGCTTTTGCACAGCAAAAGAAACAGTCAACAAAACCAAAAGACAACCGACAATGGGAGAAGACATTTGCAAATGACATATTAGATATAGGGCTAGTATCCAAAATCTATAAAGAACTCTTAAACTCAGCACCCAAAGAACAAAGAATCCAATCAAGAAATGGGCAGAAGACATGAACATTTTTCCAAAGAAGACATCCAAATGGCCAACAGACACATGAAAAAGTGCTCAACATCGCTCGGCATCAGGGAAATCCAAATCAAAACCTCACTGAGATACCACCTCATACCAGTCAGAACAGCTAAAATTAACAAGTCAGGAAATGACAGATGTTGGCGGGGATATGGAGAAAGGGGAGCCCTCCGACACTGTTGGTGGGAATGCAAGCTGATGCAACCACTCTGAAAAACAGCATGGAGGTTCCTCAAAAAGTTGAAAATAGAGCTACCATACGATCCTTCAATTGCACTACTGGGTATTTACTCCAAAGATAAAAATGTAGGGATTCCGAAGGGGTACATGCACCCTGATGTTTATAGCAGCAATGTCCACAATAGCCAAACTGTGGAAAGAGCCAAGATGTCCATGGACAGATGAATGGATAAAGAAGAGGTGGTATATATATACAATGGAATATTATGCAGCCATCAAAAGGAGAGATCTTGCCATTTGCAATGACATGGATGGAACTGGAGGGTGTAATCTGAGCAAAATAAGTCAATCAGAGAAAGACATGTATCATATGACCTCACTGATATGAAGAATTGTTAATCTCAGGAAACAAACTGAGGGTTGCTGGAGTGGGGGGTGGGTGGGAGGGATGGGGTGACTGGGTGATAGACATTGGAGAGGGTATGTGCTATGGTGAGCATTGTGAATTGTGCAGGACTGTTGAATCACAGATCTGTACCTCGGAAACAAAAAATGCAATATATGTTAAAAAAAAAAAAAAGAAGAAGAAGAAGATAGCAGGAGGGGAAGAATGAAGGGGGGGAAATCAGAGGGAGAGATGAACCATGAAAGACAATGGACTCTGAAAAACAAACTGAGGGTTCTAGAGGGGAGGGGGTTGGGAGGATGGGTTAACCTGGTGATGGGTATTAAAGAGGGCATGTTCTGCATGGAGCACTGGGTGTTATGCACAAACAATGAATCATGGAACACTACATCAAAAACTAATGATGTAATGTATGGTGATTAACATAACAATAAAAAATTTAAACAAAAAAAGATTTTATTCATTTCTTTTATTTGAGAGATAGAGAGAGAGAATGAGAAGTAAAAGGAGAGGGACAAGCAGACTCCAAGTTAAGCACAGAGCCTAACACAGGGCTCCATCCTAGGACCCCGAGATCATGACTTGAGCCAAAACCAAGAGTCCAATGCTCAACTGACTGAGCCACCAAGGCCCCCCTGTACTTTACTTTTTAAAAAAGCAAAGAAAGCATTCAAGTGAGACATGGTGAGTGCACGGCCCAGAACCCAGGCTATGGTGCATTGCAGCAACACTAAAGTCAAAAACACCCCCATGCTCAGTGCTCCACTTGGAGCAAACATCAGGGTGAGTGGCCAGGTGGGGTCCTTGTCTTCAAGTCTCCCTAAAGACATCCTCAGCCAAGCAGGCAGGCAGGCAGCTGCAGAGGGGTACTTCCCCTCTAGGAAGGTAGGAGTCCTTCTCATGCCCTTGACCAGATGATCTTAATCATTTTGAAACTGAGAAATCAGCAAGTTCTATCACTTGGAGATTTAATCATTTTTTCTCTACTCAAATCTGATAATGAATGATTTCAGGTTATTAATTTTTCAATCCAGAATGAGTACATGAAGGCTACCTAGTATGGAGTTCTATTGCCTTTGAAAAATTCCATTCATGCCTTGGGTCTGTGTTGTGAATGGACTGTACATTCTCCTGATTAACACACTGAATTGCACTGAATCTTACTGACAAGGGTTTAAGGTGAGGTCATACTAGTATGCACCTAAATCTGTTCACTGCAGTATTGCCAAGGCTATCCTGGCTTCAACCAGAGGCGAAGAGCATGGGGCACTGCAGAGCCTTTCTAACCAGAACCTGCTGCAAGTCCCTCATATCTAACATCTGTCCATCTGCCACTACTGTGGCATTTCCCTCTGCCTCTGCCTCAATTCAGGATTTGTCCTCTTTCACTTGGATGATACCATTAGCCTTCATCTTCCTCTTCCAGCTCATCTATGTGCATTTGACCACACCAAAATACCTGCACTTCTTCTGATGTACCTCCATAGATTTCTGTTTATTGTTTGCCCTTGGCCAGGAATGCACTCCTGTATTTGCTCCACTAGTCTGACTTCTACTCTTCCTTCAAGAAGCAGTCCAGGGGTGCCTGGGTGGCTCAGTCTGTTGAGCGACTGACTCTTGATTTTGGCTCAGGTCATGATCTCAGAGTCATAGGATTGAACCCCATGTTGGGCTCCATGCTTACCCTGGAGTCTACTTGTCCCTTTCCTTCTGCTCATCCCCCTGGTCTCTCTCTCTTTCTCTCTATCTCTCTTACTCACTCTCTCAAATAAATAAAATAAATAAAATTAAAAAAAAAAAAAAGAAACAGTCCAAGGGTCATGTTCCCTGAGAAACCATCCTACCTTCCCACAGACATCACTGCCTCTTTTGGACTGGACTATTCCTTATACAGAATGATTCAAAAAAGAATTGAACACTTCTAAAAACATATTACTCAATAATTAGGTTATATATAAGAATATACAGTATACATGAACACCTGGATGGCTCAGCCAGTTAAGCATCTGCCTTCGGCTCAGGTCATGATTCCAAAGTCCTGGGATCAAGTCCTGCATTGGGATCCCTGCTCAGCAGGGAGTCTGCTTCTCCCTCTGCCCTTCACCCTGCTCATTCTCTCTCTCTCTCTCTCTCTCTTGCTCTCTCTGTCTCTCTCCCAAATAAATAAATAAAATCTTTTTTAAAAAGAACATACAGTACACACCAAATTTTGATTACCCTGATATTTGTCAATTTTCTTTTTTTTTTAAGATTTTTTATTTATTTATTTGAGAGAGAGAATGAGACAGAGAGAGAGAGCACGAGATGGAGGAGGGTCAGAGGGAGAAGCAGGCTCCCCGCCGAGCAGGGAGCCCGATGTGGGACTCGATCCCAGGACTCCAGGATCATGACCTGAGCCAAAGGCAGTCGCTTAACCAACTGAGCCACCCAGGCGCCCTGATATTTGTCAATTTTCTTAATGATGATAGTACTCAATTGCCTCAGGAGTGGTGTTAGATCAGCCAAGAGGGTCCCCTGTTGTGTGGTCTGTTCCTTAGAGGGATCCACATATTACAAACACATCAAAAAATGTATTTATTAAAAAATACATATGCATGTCTGTCACTTTGGATCTGGTGTATAGTATTTGCATAGAAAGACTCACAACCCTAATTAGCTTGCTTATATGCCTATCACCATTTGGGCCCAGAAGAATGCTTTTCCACATCCCTTGCCCTGTGCCCAGACAAGAAGAACTGCATTCAAATTCTGTAGAGTTTTTGGGTTATGTCACTTCTCAAGTTAGAGATGGGCTGCTTTAGAGTGTAGAGAAGATTTGACAAGCAAGAAGCCTGGGTAAGAGGAAAGACAAAACAAAAACAACTTGTCTCATCTGTCTCCCCAGATAGAAATACAATGGGACCTGTGGTGCCTGAGTGGCTCAGTTGGTTAAACATCTGACTCTTGATTTTGGTTTGGGTCATGATCTCAGGGTCATGAGATCAAGCACAGCATTGGGCTCCACACTCAGTGGGGAGTCTGCTTGAGATTCTCTCTCCCTCTCCCTCTGTCCCTCCCCCCACAATCTATTTATCTCTTCCTCTCTCTCAAAATAAATAAATACAATTTTTTTAAAAAGAAACACAATGAACCCTAGTGAAACGAATGAAATGCATTTTTTTTTTGCCAATTGTGTTGAGCATCCAATTTCTTGCTTCTTTTTGGTTTTAATTTTTTATTTCAGAGATTTTTATGAATTAACGCAGCATACACAATAACTGTAAATTTGCAGAGGAACATTTTGCACAATAAAACAGTTGTTTATGTAAACATCACTGGCTCTTCAAAACAACATTCAAACATACGACAATGAAGTTCAGTTGTTTGATACTTCATTGACTTTGAGTCAAATAAAAACATACCTGTACACGTATTTTATCATGGTGAAGGCATATTTGTCAAATTTGTTAGTGTGATATACAACTTTCCCATAAGTCGATACATGGATTGTGGGATTTCACTTATTCTCTTGCCCTAAGTGTTTAGAGAAGACTCTACCTTGATTCACAGATACCCTGCACCACCAACTTCTTGTGGAGAAAGATCAGGATTCCCAAGTCTGGACCATTTGCTCTTCACCGCCCTGAGGACATGAACAAACACTTCATGATGCTGTTGATTATGGTATGCTATAAAAGACCTCTGATACGCTAGGAAAGACAAATTAGCCTTCCATATTAATGTGCATAATTTCATTATGAACAGTGTGCAATGAGCATTTATAATACTATACAAATAGGCAAGATTGCTTCCTTGGTTGTGACAACATGTTCACAAAAAACCCGCTTCCAGAGTGGTAATCTTTGAGAGCGTTCAATTCTTCCCGAATCTCCTGTGTGCGCCTCTCACTAGTTCTTCTTGCAATTATGCATTTACATAGCTGGATTCACTCCTAGAAGACAGGAACTAGATCATACTCTTCTTGGACATGCAAAACCGATTGTGTGTGCCTGTTTTTAAAGGAATTTCTGCCTATTTTCAACCCCACCTGACCAAAGAATGGAAACATTTGTCAAAGGAAGGTTCCTGAAGCTAATCAAGGCCTCTTCGGCAATCCAAAACTGCTCCTTATTTGTTTTCATGTTATGGTTGGTGCTCCATAAATGCACATGAAATGAAGAAAGCATGACTTAGGAGGAGCTCCCTACTCTTGCAGACACAGTGTTGCTACGAGTGATGTGTTTCCCACCTCGGTCTCGGTTACTCTTGATCATATCAAGGTCTTCTTTTTTAATAGCATCTTATCATTTCCATTTCTTTAGTTAAATGTTTACTTCTTTACTGTTTTTCTTTTTCAGTAGAATCCAAACTCCTCAGAAGTTGAGACCTATGCTCTTACTCACTATAGTATCTTCAGCATCTGGAAGACAGTAGGTGCTAAATATATGTGTGCTGCATAGTTGAATATGTAAACGTACAACTATATTATCAACAACTGAGATTCTTAGGTGTTTTTTTTTTTCCCTCCCCCTAGTGCTTTCTCCTTTATTTGCACAACAGCAAAGTAGTATATACTTGTTTTCAAACAATCCAAAAGGACAGTTGAGAAGGGCTCCTCAGTTAACCAATTCTTGATGGTGATTGAGGGACTGACATTTTTGGTTTTTTCACTTTTTATTTCGGTCCTGAATCACTCTTGATTCTAAGTGCACACTGTATACTTACAGGTGCTTCTGTAGCAGGTGCTAGAACAGCTCTTGGTGTGATACCATAAAGCCTCCTTTCCACCAAGATTACTAGGGTTTTTTTTCATTCAGATTTCACTTGCTTGGGATAAATCTTATAAACAATTAAATCTGACTTTCTGATCCTGGTGCCCAGAGCATTTGAAGAGCTATCAAAGGGACACGGCCAGTGTCTTGTATACTACAGTAAGCCCTTGATAGCAGCCATTAATGGGTTGTATGGTGGGGAAAGTCATCTAAAGATAAAAATATGTAGGCTGGCAGGAATCAACTCAACTGACTTAATTTCACACGTGTACAGCCATTGATGCATCTGCAATGAGATTAGGCAATGCCTTTGTTGTTGACAAACCTATTAAAACTTTTCTAAAATAACGAATCTCTGGAGTTTGTGCCACTACATAGAAGAAGGAACAAATATTAGTTGATTGTAAAGGAGCCTTCTTGTTTAAAAAAGCTCACCTATGGAGAAGACAAATGGCAGATAGAAGTGTGTCCAGAAGAAGGATTTACTGTTTTAAAATAGTTGGAGGTATAGATAAGCAGAACAGTCTGAAAGCTGTTGTCAGACCCTTTCTCTTTTCTGCCTTCACAGCTGTCTTATATTTGTCACAGACTCTCTATGAAACCGTAATATATTTTTCCTGAACAATGTTTAGGCTTTAGCAGATCACTTGGAGCATTTCTTTGAAATGAGCAAGGCCCACTTAGGCAGGAAGCACTGTATAAAAATAGCCCTGTTAGATACCACCTGTGATTCCAATGATATGTCAAAGCCAAGATGCAGAGAGACCAAGGTCAAAAACACCCTGTGACCATAAGCAGAATATACTCCTGCTTCTAGGCAAAACAAAAGGTCAGGGGAGCCCATGGTGGATGAATCCGTCAGATTTCTGGGAACTGATGTCTTATCACAAGTTTGGTTGTACAGAAGATGGAAACAAAAGACAGGACTGGGCATATTTAAGATGCATCCCAAATGCAGTTCTCAGAATTCTGTTCAAGGAGAGAATGATTATATGGAACCAGGATGCATGGGGGATGGGGAGAGACAAGGGTTGAGGCTGAGAACACTTCCATCTTGTCACAAGTGGGGAGGTGCACATCCAAGAGTTCACAGCCATTTCTGCACTGATACTGTGAAATGTGTGCTTTTCTCTGATATAGTAGAAGAAAAAGTAGGTCCTGAAAAGTATAGTAATTTTAGTGTTTTAATACTGGAATACTTGAATAGGGTGTATTTGTGAATTTAATCCTAAGTATTTGTTACATGCCCCCTCATTAAGCCAAAGGTAATTGCAAGCAGATACAGCAGGAGTGTAGGGAAAAAGTTCTTCCATTTGTGACAGGCCTGCTTTTACCAATGCCTGAATTCCGAGTTAGCTGAGATTATCTCTGTGTCTAATGGGAAAGGTACTGTGAATTCTGAATGTTGCATTATCTTGCTTTATAACTGTGTTGTTAACAGAAAGAGGGCTTTGGGCCATAATTAATAGCCATTCTTACAGATCTTTTAACTCTGCAATCTCCAAGGAGCTTACTTTCCATTAACATTTCCAGAAATAGCTTACTTTACATTATTAAAATGCTGCAAGAGATAGTTTCCAAATTATTCTTAAGCTAATTATTAAAAAGATGATTACTCAAAAAGCGTTCCCCACTTTAAATTGTATCTTTAAGTGCCTTGTAGTAAATATTAAGATAGAACCATAGCCATTGGGAGAATCTCTGCTTGTGATATAGCCAATTCCATTAACTCAATCTCTAGTGCACTTTAAAATGTGTTTTCATTACAAGTTATGGTGCTAAATACCAGGGGAAAAGAAATGCAAATCAGCAATATTAACTATGCCAGTTAAGACGAGCCAAACTAACCTAATGAAGGGGATATAGCTACTATACAGCTATGTTTTGCTTTTTTTTAAAGGTTAATTAAGCTGCCTAATTATCCCAGACTGAGAACATATTATTCTCCTGGAAAAGCAAGCATAATTAACTTAGAGAGTCTTCCCCCACAAGCGAACACAAGTAAATAGAAAAACTCCAATCCAAAGTGCTTTGTTTCCACTTAGTTTGAAATCCAAAAGGTGGCTCAATGTGCACGTAAATAGGAGCAGATGTACATGCACAAACACACACACACTCACACGCACCCATCTATCGTGATATGGAAGAGCTAACGGTAAATAAGTATTTATAACTTATTACCTGTATAAAATATGCTTCTCAAGAAGATGAAATGGAAAGTATTCTTAAGGAAGATTGTTATTAGGTATTTGCTGCTTTGGGCTGCCTAGCAGTAATCCCCTTTTCTGTTGGTAATGCTGAATTTTCCTTCTGGAAAAGTTGAATTACCTGTTGCACCTACAGTGCAATTCAACCTCTCTCTTGCCCAATCTTATATCCCTCACTCCCTCACAGGTAATATTCCTTAGCAAACTATCCAATAAACCATCTGCACATAGATGTTCATTTCAAAGTCTCCAAGAAGACTTTCCCAGGGGAGCCGATATATGACATTGTTGCCAGGATGGGTCCTAGGAAGCAGAAACTAAAATGGAGTTTTTGGAGTTATACATAAAAAAATGCACCACTCCTGTAGCCAGGTGGCAGAAAAGGCTGAGGATCAGGCTCAAGAATTAACTATAATTACAGTGGAGCTCCAATGAGGGTTGAAATTCCTTTCATTCATAGTAACTGAAATTGACACATTCTGAGTATAGGTTTACCCTTCTGACTGCAGGGTCTAGTAGCTCCAGTACATGATGATTTAAAAAAATTTTTAATCTACTGATTCAGGATCCTCCTCAACATTTCATGAGACCAAAGGTCCGACTTTACAGCAAAGGAGGTGAGGCAGGGATGCCTGGGTGGCTCAGTCAGTTAAGCGTTTGCCTTCGGCTCAGGTCATGATCCTAGGGTCCTGAGATCTAGTCCTGCATCAGGCTCCCTGCTCAGCGGGGATCCTGCTTCTCCCTCTAACTGCCGCTCCTTCTGCTTGCTCTCTCTCTCTCTCTCTGACAAATAAATAAAATTTTTTAAAAAGGGGGTGGTGAAACAGTTGACATGAAATCATAGGATCCATCCATCTTATACCACACCACCGAGAAACTGCAGGCATAATAGAGCCATGGGACAACCCTCTGAAGACACAACTGAGGTGCTGGCTTGAAGATGATACACTCAAAGATGGGTACCACCCTCCAAGACCTCGTATATGCCCTACATCCATGGTATGGTTCTGTGCTCCAATAGGCAGAATATATAAGTCTGAGAACTAAGGAGTAAAAGTAGGAGCAAATCCACTTCCTTTCATTGCCAGTGAGCCACTTGAAGAGTTTTTCTCTCTCATCCACACAAATATAGCTCTTGAGTCTAGAAGATCTGATTCCCACAGGGAGGATGCTTCTACCAGGAGATACAGTGAGAGTCCCATTCAACAGTAAGCTCTGGCTGCTGCCCTATCACTTCAGGTTCCTTGTGCTGAGAGACCAGATTGCAAGGAAAGTTCATTATACTAAAGGAATAATTGACCCTGATCTTCAGGAGGATGTTGGACTATTGTTACACAAGGGAGGTAGGAGGAAATATGCTGGAAACCTAGTTGATCCACTGGAGTTTTTAATGATCTCCTGTCCAACTGTAATGCTAAATGGGCAAGAGAAGCATTCATGGCCTGTGAAGAACATAGTGATCATGGCTCAGAACCCTCAGGGATGAGTGTCTGGGTCACCTCATCAGGGAGGCCATGATAGAGGAGGTTCTAGAAGAGAACAAGGGGGGTCACAATGGACCATGCAGGAGGAAGATGAGGAGCATTAGTTGTAGCCCCAAGCACCATCATAGCCATGGGGGCTGTAATTTGTGCCATTAATGTTACTCTCAGAAATTTCCCCACAAAAGGAGATCAACCAGAATCCTAGAGAAGCTGTTTCCAGATAAGCTGAACTTACATACAGCAAATGGATCCAAGCAGTGGAGGTGGACTATAGTTTTTGCTGGGGTGTAGCACCAGGATACCCTCATTAAGACTGAGTTACACTTTCTCCCAGCTGCCAAGGTACATTTCCTAATGTCAGCTGAAGTGTGAATTCTCCAGGAATTACTCTCAGCCAATGAGAGCTTGCTCATTCAAGATTATGCCCCATCTCAAGTATAGACTTCACCCAACAACTACTTACTGTTGGGGTATAATATACAACTAGTTATTGTAGGGATCACTCCAGCTTCAGAGTGCCATCAACAATCACAAGACCACGCGAAGCAAGAACACCTTTCTGACATTTACACATTTCATTCAACATGGTACTCTCCAAGTGAGGACTCCCTCTAAAGTATATGAGCTATCATAAAATAAATTTGATTTTCCCATATTTAATGAAATGATCTGCCACAGGATACATACCTTTAAGTGAGCTTCCATGTTCTATGAAGAAATATTTATAAACTATGCCAATATAAGGCTAGAGCAATCTATTTCCCTGGAAGGGGGTTTTATAGAGGCCTTATCTTCATCTGTTTGTATCCATGCAAAGCTTTGGCAATTAAAGAAAAAAGAGGAGGAGAAGGGAGAAGAGGGAGAAGTGAGGGATAAAAGAGGAGGAGAAGAAGGAAAATTTCAAGATCCTAAATTTAGCAGTATATAAGAAGGCTATTCAAAATGACCTGTTCTCATCTGCTATTAATATATCCCTTTCAACAATCTGTCATACAATCCCTCACACTCCACCCCTACAGTCTTTGGCTTCCTAATAAGTTACAAGGAGTAGATAAACACTGAAGTTAATTCTAATGCCCCAGGTTCTCCATTATCTACCTCTAATCAGGAGAACTATGTGACTCTTGTCCCTGCCTGTTAGGAGCCTGAAATAGTCTTATTGGTTAAGGGTCACTGCTTTCTAATTGTAAACACGACATTGGCTTTGGGTCCTGGGATGTTTGCAAAGATACAAATGTTAACACAGCTCAACAAGCCTAGAAAAGGATTTGAGGGAAGTCAGAGCAGTGGGGTGAACTCTGAGACTTGGTTTCTTCACCTGACAGAAGAGTTGATTCTACTGGGCTTTCTATCTGTTCCTTTCCAGAAGGACTTCATTCACCAAGGTGACATGGATCATCCCAGAGAGAGGTGTTCATTTCTCTTAGCCAGGATGCAAAAGCTCTGTTCCTTTCTAGTCTCTACCTTGAGCCAGCAAGGTGCCATTCTCAGCATCTTTGCCACCACTCACATGGACCTGGAACTATTAACAATTTTCGAAGGTCAACACTCAGCCCCTCTTCTTTCCTCGGCAGAGTACCATTTTCAATTTGGGAGAATTTTCTCCTTCTTATGGAGCAGCTTGCTCTCTGCTTCTTGTCTCCTTCGAGACCATCTCCCTGGCCCTAATTCTTTGCCTCAGTAAACTAGGAACTACATCAGAAATTAAACAAATTGCAGTGGCCATTTCCACTGCCAGAGGTCAGAAACTGCTCAAGGCCAAAGGTTACAGGGGCGTTTGAGGCCAAGAAAAAGCAATTTACTTCTCACAACATTTTATCAAGGAGACAAGTAGAGTCACCCCATTAAAACAAGTCACCCTCATCGAGTAGATTCCCTGAGTGGGGAGAGTGAACAATGCCCTCCTGCTCAAATGAAGTGGACACAGCCTTACTTTATACCAGCAGTTCCCACACAAATTAAAACACAAATCATGGCCCCACCCCCTGAGGTTCTGATGCACTTGCTTGGGGTGGGGTTTAAAGATTTGTGTTTCTAACAGGCTCCAGGTGATGCTGCCCCTGCTGGCCCAGGGCCCCCACTTTGGGGACTGCTATTCCCTACCATACTGAGTCTCTGCCATGGGGGTTGGAACAGCAGGTGACCCCAACCCAATGGCTCATCAGTAAGTCTGCATGGGATAGAGATTTTGATTTAAATAGACCACAGAGGCGAAAATCAATGAGCCAATTTCAAACGGAGGTGCTGGTGGCAAAGAAAACCTTCAATTAGCACATCTGCAACAGAGATCTTTGTCTGAATATTCCTTTTTCCTTTTGGCTTCAATAATCTTATCAGCCAGGCACCGGAAGTCCAGCCAGTGAAAGGCTTGAAATTGTTTTTATTCACCCTGAAAACTAAATGCCGGTTTAGAGAATTCAATTGATTTGCAAACAGTATTTGCTCCTTTCCCTGTCACCCCACAGACAGCCAATTAATGACATTAAAGATTAATTAACGGGAAAGCTTGGCCCTACATGCCAAAGAGATGATTAAACTGGGACTTCTATGTTTCTTCCCAGAGAGGAAAATAACCCTCAATAATGAAAGGTTCAGAGGCAGCTTTTGTCCTGGGTACAGAGTCCATCCAGGGCTGGGTGAGAAAGGTCGCTTAAAGAGCCAAGTGGGTGGGCTCCAGCTGCAGCTTAACCCCCCCGGGGGGTCACCAACCTGTGTGCATCAGCATGTGAGCCAGCAAGTAACTCCACCTTACCAGGTGAGCAGGAGTCCCCTCCGTGTGCCTTCCCTCCAGATGGAGCAGCCGCAACCCCCACCTGGTTCTCCATTCCTGCCCCTTCCCAGCCCTCAGGATCACATCCATTTCCCTAGAACATCCTCTGAATCTAAAACCATCTTTTCTCACATGACCGTGCAGAGGCTGTTCATCCTTCTCTCAAAGAAGCAGGTAGCAAAGGTCAGGTTTGATCATTCTAAAAATGTGTAACTAAACAGAAATGATGCTGAGATCTGGAGAAGGGCACGAACTCACCAGAACACTCTGGAGCTCTACCAGTAGCCCACACTGGAGAGCATTTCCCTGTTCATAGTGTGTCTTTCATTTGCATTTTATCCCATTAAATACTCCCCACAGCGTTGAGAGGTGGCCTTTATTGTGTTTTTTCACACCTGAGGAAACTGAGCCAATGTGGTGTGCAGTGTCTAGAACAAGGGGGTGTCAAAGCCCCCCCCCCCCCACCAAGGATGCTGATGTATCCATAGCTGTGGGCTTCTCTCACCGACAAGGCTAAATAAGGGGCTTGGCTCAACCACCTGGAATGACTAAAGCAGTTAGTCGTGAAAATCTGACACCAAGAGAAAATATGAAATGACATAACTTCTAACTTTAAGCTGCCAACCAATTAAACAATACACATTATGCAAAGGCTCTTGCGTTAGTAATGACACCATATGGTGCAGCCCCAATCTAGGACACTTCTGGGAATGACAGGGGACAAACAGAACACTGGTCACCTCATGACTAGTAAATTGCTTTAAAAATGAATTCCTATGATTATCAACTTTCAGGTAGTAGTCACGAGCTTAGCTACTGTGGCTACCTTTGAGACACATAATGTAATAGTTAAAATGTATGATGCGTTTAGCCAAGATGGATTCCCAATATATTCTTGCCTAGAAAGGATTCTTCAATGAAAAGCCTTTTTTTTTAATTATTGGGAAAAAAAAAAAGGAAAAGCTATATAATCATAAGGGAAGGAGACAATAATTCCATTTGAAGCACTGAAGAAAATTTTATGGAGGATGTGATGTTTAAGTTTAACTATGAAAGACCAGTAGGCAATCTATAGTAAGATAAAGAGCATTTTGAGGCTGAGGGAATTGCTTGCACAAATAATAAAGCGAGGCAATATCATGGAAGTAGAAAATGCCATGTTATGCATGGAGAACAGTGAGTAGTCCTGACTTTAAGGGCAATTTTTATGTTTTTTTTATTTGATTATTTTTCTCTCCAAGAGGAAATGAGCACAGATTCCACAGTAAGTTTATTAACACACAATGTTATCTTCTTTAGCATGGGCAAGTCTCCCAAGAGGTTAAATATTTATGAAGTTGCATTTTCTTTCAGATAAAAGATAAAATTCGCTTTAAGTAATATTCAATATAAGAATTATAATGCTGATTAAAAAGACTCTTGGTTACCATGCTGGATAACATTTGATGTAATTATCGCCAAAGTTCCCGAGTCAGCAGAAGACCCTGCGAATAAGTAAAAGCCTAGAATTGGAAATGGCTCGGACGTGATAACAACAGAGCTGGGCACAATGAAAGAGCAAATATATCTATTCAAATCAACAGATCACAATGCCTTTCTTGTGCAGTTAAGTGTTAAAGTTGCCATATTTAATTCCCTGCTCAAATTCATGGGCCGGTAGATAGTCATGATGAGATAAGCAGCCTGGGTTTCAATGCCTTTGTGATTGTCTGATGTTAAGAAAGCATCCCAGAAGTGCTGACTTCACAGGAGCAAAAAAAGAACTTAGGAGAATCTTGTTCACTTAATATATTCACTTAATGCATAGTGAACGAATACAGAAATTAATGAATCAAACACAGGCAGAAGGAGATCGTAGATTGTGAGGCTCTAAGTAGCAAGAAGAATGGAGATTATCACTGTAAAAGTAAGAGTGGAAATAATTCAATTTTGCAATAGCAAGAAGAGCAGTGAAACCATATACTCTTCATTCATTCTACAAATTTTTCTTGTACACACTATGTGCCAAGAGGTTCCCGGGATCTAACAATAAATAAAGCTCCTGCCCTCTTGGAAAAAGACAATAAAAATACATACATCAATCAATCTCAGCAGCGATAAATACTATGAGGAAAAACAGCAGGCTAGGAGTATAGAGTGGCAGCCGTGCTAATTTAGATGAGAGAAAGTTTCTCTTATATTTCAATCATTTTCCAGTTTACAAAGCACTTCCATAGACTTGGTTATTTCATTTAACTCTGACATCAGTCTGTAATTTAGATATGATTCCCACTTTTGCAGATAACAGGACCTAAAGAAATAGACTGAATCGCCCCACAAGGGGTGGTCATAGATAAGAAAGGTAACATTTGTTCACCTGGGTATCAAACACCTGTCAAATGTTATCTTCTATACTCCTTATATGATGTTTGATGTTTCTGCTTCTCTTAAAAATCCCTACTGTAGGTTTGAAGTTGTTGTCCAAGGTAAAAAGTCAGTGAATGGCAGGCAGAGTCAAGCAGTGTGGTGGAATCCAAATTCTGTTCCCACCCTGCTGCATGGGGCTTTCTTCCTCATGGGTCAGGATCTTTAAAAAATAGATATATATATGCAGGTTGCCTATTCCTTCCCCAGGGGAGAAGAAGGATAGTATAAGTAGGTGGTTGGGGAGTAGAATAGAGAGCAGTGTTATATATTTGTAAATTCTTTATAACATGATAATCACCTTATTTTCATATTCTTCCTTTGTTGAGAACTACTAAATGTTCACTAAAAAATCAGGTTAGAGTCTAAATTCCCAGTACTACGAATGCTTACATTTACCCAAGTCTGGTTTCTATAATATAAATGATAAAGAGGTTTGTTTTTCTTGCTAAGTTCTATAATATCAGTGTCTCTTTCCTAATCACCATGGGTTCTTTGTATCTGTCTTCTTCATTGAAATGCCATTCCTACTGAAATAACTTTCCTGTCCTTCCTTTAAAAAAAAAGATTTTATTTATTTATTTGGGGCTTGGGGAGAGAAAGCAAATGAGGGGAGAAGAAAGGGAGGGAGAGGGACAAGCAGACTCTGTGCTGAGCATGGAGCCTGACCCAGGGCTTGATCCCAGGACCCTGAGATCATAACCTGAGCAGAAGCCAAGAATCAGAAGCTCAACCAACTGAGCCATCCAGGCGCCCCGTCCTTCCTTCCTATAGGAAGGGATGATGGGGGTGGAGGAGAGGGGGTGAGTAGGGGAAGACAACACACAAAAGAAAACCAAGTATCCCTGCTACTCAGAATGAGTTGATACATCTGAATTACAAAATACACCAGATATACAAGATAACATGTCTAACAGAAACCACCAATGAAAATGAACGAATTCAAAGTGACACCAATGTTGTAAAACCATCTGCCAAAGAGTTTAAAATAAGTTAATTTTAGTTTGCTCCCAGAGACAAATGAAGGGATAATATCCATTAGCAAACAAATTACTAAACAAACACAGAGATTATATAAAGTCATTATCAATCTTTGAATAAAAGATACAGTAATTAAACTAAAAACCAAAACCAAAACAAAACAAAACAAGAACACCTCCGTAGACAAGACAACTACTAAAAAGGCCATAATCATGTCCAAAAGAACTCTTGTTCTGTTGTTGCCAAAGTGCTTCTGACAACTGCTAAATGTATCATTCAGCATGAGCCTTTGTTCTTTAACGACTACAAATTGAGGAGACAAGCAACCTAACGGGAGAGTAAAAACCACAAGCAAACTGACAATTGAAAGAGAAAACCCAAATCGTCAGTAAATATTTAAAAACTTGCTTAATCTCACTCTTCCAGAGGAAATGCAATTTGAAACACTAACAGGACCTTGTTTCCCACAAATCAGAGCAGAAAAGTTGAAACATCTAATAGAAACAGGTATTGGTGAGGATGTAACACTAGGAAGCTCCACTGTCTACATGCACGTAGCAAGCTGATAGAGTGTCTATACCAGGCTGATGGCGTATAAATTGGTGCATCTGTTTGGAAAGCACTTGGAAATATCTAGAAAAATTGAAGGTCCAGGTACTTTTCGATCCAACATTTCCATTTCTAGATAGCTACCCTGGAAAAAGTTCATGTAAACATAAGGAGAATTTTCAATACAGCATCAGTTATAATAACAAGCAAAAGTTTAAAAGAAGAAGAAGAAGAAGGTAGCGGGAGGGGAAGAATGAAGCGGGGGAAATCGGAGGGGTAGACAAACCATGAGAGACGATGGACTCTGAAAAACAAACTGAGGGTTCTAGAGGGGAGGGGGGTGGGAGGATGGGTTAGCCTGGTGGTGGGTATTGAGGAGGGCACATTCTGCATGGAGCACTGGGTGTTGTGCACAAACAATGAACACTTCATCTAAAACTAATGATGTAATGTATGGGGATTAACATAAGAATAAAATTTTAAAAAAAAGTTTAAAGCACAGCAATTAGTTATTAAAAAGAAAAAAGATACCCATTTGCATATATCAAAATGCCCGGGTGGCTCAGTCGTTAAGCGTCTGCCTTCGACTCAGGTCATGATCCCAGGGTCCTGGGATCGAGCCCCGCATCAGGCTCCCGGCTCGGCGGGAAGCCTGCTTCTCCCTCTCCCACTCCCCCTGCTTGGGTTCCTGCTCTCACTCTCTCTCTCTCTGTCAAATAAATAAATAAAATCTTAAAAAAAGAAAGAAAGAAAGAAAGAAAGAAAAAAGATAAACAATAAATCAATGCTATGCTATGTTTATTCATTACAGGATATATAGAAGTTAAAATTTAAATGAATGAAAGTTTCGTATATCAGCATGGATATATCTCAAAACATTATATGGAGATGAGCTAACAAGTCACAAAAGGATATGCCCCACATGATACCACTTATAAAAACTTAAAAGCATACAAAATAATATGATATGCCTTTATGGATACATATGTGAGTGGTAAAAATATCAACACCTATTTGAAGGAAGTTCAGGATCATGGATACCTCTGGAAAGGAGTAAAAAATAGGTTTAATATGGAAACATGAGATTTTAAGTGTCTCTGTGATATTTTATTTCTTCAAAACAACTGGTGGGAGACAAATAGAATAATGGAAGAAAAGAGAATTCCCCCAAACCAGAACAGCTTTAGATGGTCACAGGACTTAGTTCAGAGGAGACGTTTCAGTGCTATGGGAGTAGGGTGGTCCTTTCTCTACAAGACACGTACTGCATGAATTGATAGCTGTACGGGACCAAGTGAATCTTGAACTCCACGTGATACTAGAAACAACATCAACTCTAGATATATTGTAGGCCTAAATGTAAAACAAAAATAATAGAACTTTAAGAGGAAAACGTAGGAAAATATGCTTATGACCGTATGGTAGGTAAATATTCCTAAATATGATATAAAAAAAACTCTAATCATAGAAAAAATGACACATTGGACTAAGAATTTATGTTTATAACACGCTTTCATGAGAGTGAAAAGGCAAGCCACAGAAACAGTACTGGAATGTACCCATTTGCATATATCAAAATGCACGTGTGTATATACAAAGGACTCCTATCCAGAAAATAAAAAGAACTACAATAAAACATTTTTTTTAAAAGACAGATGACCTCACAGAAGAAAAAGGGGGAGGACAATGAAACTTAACAGGTGATTCACAAAAGACAATATCCAAGTGGCCAAAAAAAATAAAAGTAAAAAGGACTCATGTTTATTAATCATCAGGGAAACACCAACTAAAACCACAAGGCAATAGCATTTCATACACACCCAAAAGGCTACAACAAAATAGAGACCATACCAAGTGTTGCCGATGATGTGAGGGGGCAGGAACTTCCATACACTGCTGATGAGAACGCAAATCAGTTCACTTTGGAAACTCTTTAGTAGGATTGATTCAAGCTAACTCCTCCAGGACCTAGGAATTCCACTCCTAGGTATATCCTTAGCCGTTCACTGAAAGACACATCCAGGAATATTCACGGCTACTTTATCCATGACAGCCCCAATGGAAGAAACCCAGATGTGCATCCACAGCAGGATGTTAGATAAACTTTACAAGTTGCGTTCCATACAGCAATGAGAAGGCGCTACCCACAGCCCCTCAAGGACACACCGAGACAGAGATGAATCTCACAAACATAATGAGCAGAAGAAGCCACGTAGAAAACAGTTCCTCCTCTACGAGTCTAATTATACCAAGTTCAAACACTGGGAAACTGATCTTTTGTGCCACAAGTCAGTCCAGGATGTAGCCAGGAAGCTGCTGGGAGGGGAGGGGCCCCAGTGAGTGCTACGCTGGTCGTCTGAAAGGCTCTCTCTTGGTCTGGGTGAGGATTACACGGATGAGTTCACTTTGTGAAAATTTCACAAGTTGATTTCTTGTCAAAAAGTTTTCAGAGTCTTCAGAAAAGCAAAGACAAGGGTAAAGCTTGTGGAAACAAAAGAAGGAATGCCGGCTGGATCCCGTGAGGACTGAAACAAAGAGAAAGGGCCAGCAGCCTTGGGAAAAGGGCAGGAAACTTCTACCTTTCTCCTAGGCCCCGTCATCCGCAGCCATGAGGATGCTGGCTCCAGCTCTTGGAGTGCCCAGCAGACGGAAAGAACACTTTAAGTTCATCGTGAGAACTAAAAGATTTTAAGGTGTATGTGTCTCTAAAGTACACTCCATCTTTTTATTTGATGCAGGCAAAATCTATACAGTGGAAGCTCTTCTCAGGCTCTTCACTAAGGCCTGGGGTTTTTTCTATTGATATTGAAATGTGGCCTTGGCTCTGTTTGGCTCTTAAAGGAGATGTTTTAAATTGCTCAGAGGCAAAATGGAACACTCTCCAGGCTGAGTTGTTAAAGCTCTGTTTGGGATGAACTGGAGAAGCCTATTCTCTGTGCAGTTCTCCAAAGCTGATCCTCTGCCACATGGTTCTGTTTGTATGTTGGTTTAAGCAAAGCACTAAATCCAAAGTTCTTTCTGCAACTTCTTTGCTCTCTTTGCAAAGGATCCTGAAACACTCTACTGGACCCCCAGGTCCACTGCAAGGGATTTGAAAAACCATAGTGTAGATCAACCACAGTATTTTACAGATTCAGACACTTACTTGCTATACACCAAACACCTACTGGATGGCTGCTGTGCTGGATTATCTCCCACGGGCCTGGCTGAGGAGAGATTTGGGTAGAAAACTCCGTGGCATACAGGAAGGGGGCCACAGCACCCTTCCCAGAAGGGTTGTTTCCAGTACCACTACCCTACTTCTCCTCCACGCCTCTGAAATTTAGGGTACCTTCTTAAGTGACTTAAAATTATTAAGCACAAAGGAAAAGTTCAGGAAAAGACTCCTCATCTAGTTGCCGAAATGACAAAGATTTGGACAAGATAGGAGTAAGATGTGGCAGGGAGGATTTTTTTTCTTCTTTCACAACTGGGAGAAGGTAGAAAAAAAAAAAACAAAACTGTTTTTCTACCATTCTTCACTTCCAAAATACAGGTCAGATCTGCATGATTGGCACCAGGAAAAAATCAAAGAGACATATGGTCCTTTCAAACGAAAGATAAATAGGAAGGCCATAATATTAAATGTTCTCTCTCTTAGACTTAACTTTCTCCAAACAAGACAAATGTGGTTTCCAATCAACAGCCAAGTTCCTGCAAGGCAGTCTCACGTGTTATACTAGATAATTAGAATGTCAGAGATGCTCTGGGCAGGAAGGACATTGTCACCTTGGAGGACCTTCCTATCACAGAACATTCTCTCCATAGTACACTGGACAAGTGATCATGCCATTGTTGAACAAAATTTCTTACACAGAAGTTCTCTATTCAATTAAGCCAAAATGTCCCTCCCTGTAATTTTTGTCCTCATTCTGAAATTTTGCCTTTGGGAGAAGCATATTACAAGTGTAATTCCTATCTACTTTGACAGTTCTTTAAGGATTTAAAAACCACAAGTGTATTACCTACCCCTAGCCTTCTCTTGTCAAAATTAGAACCTGATCCCTATGATTATGTTTCACTTGCCAGTCAGTATAATCTTTTTTCAATGACCAGTTAAGTGATAAGACCTTTTATTTTTGGATTATAAAATTAGTAAATGTTCACTGTAAAAATAATCTTAAAATCCACACAAACATGAAGACATAATAAAAATTGCCAGTAGCTCTATTACTCTAAAAAAGCTACTATTTTGTTATGTATTTCTTTGAACGAGTTTCTATGCATATTTCTAAGTAGAACCTGCATATTTTAAATGGGCCCATATCATACATGTTGTCTCCAACCTTAAAAGTTCACTTATTACATAATGGACATTTTTTCTTTTTTTTTTTTTATTAACCCATCTTTAACTGGAGTTGGGTTTTGTTGTTGTTGTTGTTGTTGTTTTTAGTTTTTAATTTTATTATGTTATGTTAGTCACCATACAATACATCATTGGTGGAGCGCCTGGGTGGCTCAGTCGTTAAGCGTCTGCCTTCGGCTCAGGTCATGATCCCAGGGTCCTGGGATCGAGCCCCGCATTGGGCTCCCTGCTCTGCAGGAAGCCTGCTTCTCCCTCTGCCACTCGCCCTGCTTGTGTTCCCTCTCTCGCTGTGTCTCTCTCTTCAAATAAATAAATAAAATCTAAAAAAAAAAAAACACAATACATCATTGGTTTTTGATGTGGTGATCCACGATCCATTGTTTTCGTATAACACCCAGTGCTCCATGCAGTACGTGCCCTCCTTAATACCCATCACCGGGCTAACCAATCCCCCCTCCCACCTCCCCTCTAAAACCTTGTTTGTTTCTCAGAGTCCGTAGTCTCTCATGGTTCATCTCTCCCTCCAATTCCCCCCACCCATTTTTCCCTTCCTTCTCCTAATGTCCTCCATGTTATTCTTTATGTTCCACAAATAAGTGAAACCATATGATAATTGACTTTCTCTGCTTGACTTATTTCACTTAGCATAATCTCCTCCAGTCCCATCCATGTTGATGTAAAAGTTGGGTATTCATCCTTTCTGATGGCTGAGTAATATTCCATTGTATATATGGACCATATCTTCTTTATCCATTCATCTGTCGAAGGGCATCTCGGCTCTTTCCACAGTTTGGCTATTGCAGACATTGCTGCTATGAACATTGGGGTGCATATGGCCCTTCTTTTCACTACATCTGTGTCTTTGGGGTAAATACCCAGTAGTGCAATTGCTGGATCATAGGGTAGCTCTATTTTTAAGCTTTTGAGGAACCTCCACACTGTTTTCCAAAGTGGCTGTACCAGCTTGCATTCCCACCAACAGTGTAAGAGGGTTCCCCTTTCTCCACAACCTCTCCAACATTTGTTGTTTCTTTCCCTGTCCATTTTTGCCATTCTAACTGGTGTAAGGTGGTATCTCAGTGTGGTTTTGATTTGGATTTCCCTGATGGCTAATGATGATGAACATTTTTTCATGTGTCTGTTAGCCATTTGTATGTCTTCTTCAGAGAAGTGTCTGTTCATCTCTTCTGCCCACTTTTTGACTTGATTATTTGTTTTTGGGGTGTTGAGTTTGAGAAGTTCTTTATAGATTTTGGATACCAGCCCTTTATCTGTAGTGTCATTCGCAAATATCTTCTCCCATTCTGTGGGTTCCCTCTTTGTTTTGTTGACTGTTTCCTTTGCTGTGCAGAAGCTCTTTATCTTGATCAAGTCCCAAAAGTTCATTTTTGCTTTTGTTTCACTAGGTTTTGGAGATGTATCTTGAAAGAAGTTGCTGTGGCCGATGTCGAAGACGTTACTGCCTATGTTCTCCTCTAGGATTTTGATGGACTCCTGTCTCACATTGAGGTCTTTCATCCACTTTGAGTTTATCTTTGTGAATGGTGTTAGAGAATGGTCGAGTTTCATTCTTCTGCATGTGGCTGTCCAATTTTCCCAGCACCATTTATTGAAGAGACTGTCTTTTTTCCATTGCATGTTTTTTCCTGCTTTGTCAAAGATTATTTGACCATAGAGTTGAGGGTCCATATCTGGGTTCTCTATTCTGTTCCATTGGTCTGTATGTCTGTTTTTGTGCCAGTACCATGATGTCTTGGTGATCACTGATTTGTAATATAGCTTGAAATCGGGCAATGTGATGCCCCCAGCTTTGCTTTTCTTTTTCAACATCTCCTTGGCGATTCGGGGTCTTTTCTGATTCCATACAAATTTTAGGATTGTTTGTTCCAGCACTTTGAAAAATGTCATTGGAATTTTGATTGGGATGGTATTGAAGGTATAGATTGCTCTGGGTAGCATAGACATTTTAACAATGTTTATTCTTCCGATTCATGAGCATGGAATATTTTTCCATCTTTTTGTGTCTTCTTCAATTTCTTTCATGAGTGTTTTGTAGTTCCTAGAGTATAGATCCTTTACCTCTTTGGTTAGGTTTATTCTGAGGTATCTTATGGTTTTTCGTGCTATTGTAAATGGAATCGTTTCTTTAATTTCTCTTTCTACAGTTGCGTTGTTAGTGTATAAGAAAGCAACTGATTTCTGTGCATTGATTTTGTATCCTGCCACATTATTGAATTGCTGTATGAGTTCTAGTAATTTGGGGGTGGAGTCTTTTGGGTTTTCCACATAAAGTATCATGTCATCTGCGAAAAGAGAGAGTTTGACTTCTTCTTTGCCAATTTGAATACCTTTTATTTCTTTTTGTTGTCTGATTGCTGTTGCTAGGACTTCTAGCACTATGTTGAACAACAGTGGTGAGAGTGGGCACCCTTGACGTGTTCCTGATCTTAAGGGAAAGGCTCTCAGCTTTTCCCCATTGAGGATGATATTCGCTGTGGGTTTTTCATAGATGGATTTTATGAGCTTAAGGAATGTTCCTTCTATCCCTATACTCTGGAGAGTTTTAATCAGGAAAGGATGTTGTATTTTGTCAAATGCTTTTTCTGCATCAATTGAGAGGACCATATGGTTCTTCTCCCTCCTTTTATTAATGTGTTCTATCACATTGATTGATTTGCAAATGCTGAACCACCTTGCATCCCGGGGATAAATCCCACTTGGTCGTGGTGGATGATCCTTTTAATGTATTGTTGGATCCTATTAGCTAGGATTTTGTTGAGGATTTTGGAATCCATATTCATCAGGGATATCAGTCTGAAATTCTCCTTTTTGATGGGGTCTTTGCCTGGTTTGGGGATTAAGGTAATGCTGGCCTCATAGAATGAGTTTGGAAGTTTTCCTTCTGTTTCTATTTTTTGAAACAGCTTCAGTAGAATAGGTATTATTTCTTCTTTGAATGTATGGTAGAATTCCCCAGGGAATCCATCAGGCCCTGGACGCTTGTTTTTTGGGAGGTTTTTGATCACTGCTTCCATCTCGTTACTGGTTATTGGCCTATTCAGGTTGTCAATTTCTTCCTGTTTCAGTCTTGGCAGCTTATAGGTTTCCAGGAAGGCCTCCATTTCCTCCTGCTCAGTTTATTGGCATATAGTTGTTGATAATAATTTCTAATAATTGTTTCTATTTCCTTGGTGTTAGTCGTGACCTCTCCTCTTTCATTCATAATTTTATTAATTTGGGTCCTTTCTCTCTTCTTTTGGATAAGTCTGGCCAGTGGTTTATCAATCTTATTAATTCTTTCAAAGAACCAACTTCTAGTTTCGTTGATCTGATCTAGTGTGTTTCTGGTTTCTAATTCGTTGATTTCTGTTCTAATTTTAATTATTTCTCTTCTAATGCGTGGCGTAGACGTCGTTTGTTGCTTTTTCTCTAGTTCTTTAAGGTGTACAGTTAGTTGGTGAATTCGGGATTTTTCTATTTTTTTGAGTGAGGCTTGGATGGCTATATATTTCCCCCTTGGGACCGCCTTTGCAGTATCCCATAGGTTTTGGACTGATGTGTTTTCATTCTCATTGATTTCCATGAATTGTTTAAGTTCTTCTTTGATTTCTTGGTTGACCCAAACATTCTTGAGCAGAGTGGTCTTTAGCTTCCAAGTGTTTGAATTTCTGCCAAATTTTTTCTTGTGATTGAGTTCCAGTTTTAGAGCATTGTGGTCTGAGAATATGCAGGGAATAATCTCAATCTTTTGGTATCAGTTGAGACCTGATTTGTGACCCAGTATGTGGTCTATTCTGGAGAAAGTTCCATGTGCGCTCGAGAAGAATGAATATTCTGTTGTTTTAGGGTGGAATGTTCTGTAAATATCTATGAGGTCCATCTGGTCCAATGTATCATTCAAAGCTCTTGTTTCTTTGTTGATTTTCTGCTTAGATGATCTGTGCATTGCTGAGAGTGGAGTACTGAGGTCTCCTACAATTAATGTATTGTTATCAATATGACTCTTTATTTTGGTTAACAGTTGGCTTATGTAGATGGCTGCTCCCATGTTGGGGGCATGGATATTTACAACTGTTAGATCTTCTTGTTGGATAGACCCTTTAAGAATGATATAGTGTCCTTCTGTGTCTCTTATTACAGACTTAAGTTTAAAATCTAATTTGTCTGATATAAGAATTGCTACCCCAGCTTTCTTTTGAGGTCCACTGGCATGGAAGATAGATCTCCATCCCTTCACTTTCAGTCTGGATGTATCTTTAGGTTCAAAATGAGTCTCTTGTAGACAGCATATGGATGGGTCTGTCTTTTTATCCAATCTGCAATCCTGTGCCGTTTTATGGGAACGTTTAGGCCATTCACGTTGAGAGTGATTATTGAAAGATATGAATTGTCATCATGTTGCCTGTGAAGACGTTGTTTTTATAGATTGTCCCTGTGAATTTCTGTTGTAGATCACTCTTGGGGTCTTTCTCCTTTTATAGAACCCCCCTTAATATTTCTTGCAGGGCCGGCTTAGTGGTCACATATTCTTTCAACTTCTGCCAGTCGTGGAAGCTCTGCATCTCTCCATCCATTCTAAATGAAAGCCTTGCCGGATAAAGTATTCTTGGCTGCATGTTCTTCTCATTTAGTACCCTGAATATGTCTTGCCAGGCCTTTCTGGCTTGCCAGGTCTCTGTGGATAGGTCTGACGTTATTCTGATGTTCCTCCCTCTGTATGTAAGGAATCTCTTCCCCCTAACTGCCCTTAAGATGGTTTCCTTGGTTCTAAGATTTGCAAGTTTTACTATTACATGCCGGGGTGTTGGCCTGTTTTCCTTGATCTTGGGAAGGGTCCTCTCTGCCTCGAGGACACGAATGTTTGTTTCATTCTCCAGATTAGGGAAGTTCTCAGCTACGATTTGCTCAAATACATCTTCTAGCCCTCTCTCTCTCTCTACTCCCTCCGGGATTCCAATTATTCTGACATTGGAACGCCTCATGGTGTCACTTATTTCTCTGATTCTATTTTCATGGATTCTGAGTTGTTTTTCCCGGACTCCTCTTTTCCCTTTTTATCTATTATACTGTCTTCCAGATCGCTTATTCTCTCTTCTGTCTCAGTTACCCTAGCTGTTAGATTATCTAGATTGGATTGGATCTCATTGATAGCATTTTTAAGTTCTGCCAATTCCCCTTTTATTTCTGCCCTTAGAGACTCTGTGTTGCCATTAATTGATTTCTCCATTCTAGCCATTGTCTTCACAATCGCTAGCCTGAATTCCATCTCCAACATCTTGGTTATATCTGCATCCATTTGTAAATCTGCAGCATAAGTCATAATCTCTGAGTCTTTTCTGTTTTGGGGGCTCCGCCTCCTAGTCATTCTGTTGATGGGTGTTTGAGGGAATGAATAGAGTCGAAATTATTGACCAGAACCCAAGCAAGATGCACCTGTTTTCTTGGGACCTTAGGGTTGCTGGCCTCTTGTTTTCCCAGCCTGTCTTCTGGGGGAGGAACCTGCTGCGCTGTTACTCAGGCAACCCTGTTTGGGCGGAGTTGCCCTGCGCCCCTGTGGTGGGGGATGGGCTCAGTGGGAATCAGTCTTTGGGGCTTTTGCTCTCTTGCGCCTTTCCCTGGGGGCTTTCCACGTCTCTTCCGTGAATCAGAGCAGAAGAGACCGTTTCCAACCCTCTGCCTCAGAGCAGAGAGACCTCAGTCTGTTCTTCAGTGAGCTCTCCAGGCCACACTGTCTCTGTTTCTGTCCGTGCTGCTATAAACTGCAGCATCCTGAGTTGTGCTCCCCTCTGCAGCGCCCCCAGTCCTGCCTCCAGGTTGGGGCACGTCTCTGCCTTTTGTGCTTCTAAAACTACCAGTTGCTCCCAATTCACACGCGTGACTCCGCCACTCTGGGTTTCCACCCCCAGGGGTTGCAGTTCACCGGCGGGACCCCGGCGCACCAGGTTTCTGTCTCGGAGGCTGCAGTTCATGTGGGGGCAACCGTCGCTCTGGTTTCTGTCCAGGCATCTGTGGTTCACGTGCTCACGGCCCCGCCAGTCTGGTTTTCCTCCCCGGGGGCTGCCCTAAAGTCCTTTCCTGATGCTACCGGTCTGCGAGTCTGTGCCCGGTCCGCAGCGCACGAGGCTGTCACTCACTGGCGGTGTAGGATCCCCACGTCCAGGCACCCTCCCGCCGCTGTTTATCCTCCAATATCTGCCCGCAGAATCACGGCTCTCTGCTTGTACCTCAAAACCAACCGCCTGCGATATTCTGTTTGTAGAGATCCAGATCTTCTTACATCTCAGGCTGGTTTCGTGGGTGCTCAGAGTGGTCTGGTGGATATCCAGCTCAATTCCAGGGACCAGTTGAAATAGGGTCCCCTACTCTTTCCCGCCATCTTTCCCCCTCCCATAATGAACATTTTTTCTTATCAAAAGTGGTACATTGGATAGACTTCAGTTCTGGAAAAAGATGACATAAGACTCAGTTTTCCTTGTTCTCAGTTCATCTTAATACCCTGGAAATTATTCAACAGACAATGATAAAAGGACTTTGAAAACTGGAAAGAAGAAGGTGGACTGGCTTGCGATCCTAAGAATGAGGAACAAAAAGGTGGTGAGTTCACTAGGTTATAGTCTTATCTCCCAAATACCCCAGTGTGGGCTCCAGAGAGACCACAACCCAGAACCACACAGACGAAGAGAAAAACAAACAAACTGGTAAAGAGAAGTCCTTCTCCATTTCTCTCTAAACCAGCAAGGGGTCTGACCCATGTGAACCAGAGCGGAGAATCCCAAGCCATCCTAATTCCCACCCACAACCAGGCACTGGCGAGCAGATGACAGCAGCATCACCATAGAAGCCTGTGTCTCCCTGATCTCCACCCAATGACATAGGACACTCAGATCCAGTGGTTTCTGCCTTCCCCACTCCCACACACACACACACACACACACACACACAGAAGGTGGCCCAGTGACTCAGGTAATTCAGGTAAATGCCTTTCCCCCCCTGCACATGTCACCAGCTGGGATTGAATTAGAAGATCCATCAGTGCCAGGAAAAGAAGGAGGAGGAGGAGGAAGGAGAGGAGGAGAGGGAGGGAGGAGAGGAGGAGAAGGAGGAGGAAGAGGAGGAGGAAGAGGAGTGAGAGGAAGGGGAAAGTGGGAGGGGCGAGGAGGACCAGGGGAGAAGGAAGATGAGGAGGAGACAACATTGCAAGCATTCTGAACCCTAACATGTCACTAGAAATAAAGCTCATAAAAATAGGGTTAGAACTTAAAATAATAAACCTGAACAAAGCTACTGCTGCCTAAAACGGAATATTTAAATAGGATCCAGCATCTCCTAACATAATAACCAAAGTGTCCAGAATAAAACAAAGCATTACCTGTGCAAGAAACCAAGAAATTGACATGTGAATTAAAGAAGACAATCAATGGATACCAACAATGAGATGAATCAGGTGTGAGGATTATCTAAGGATTTTAAAGCAGCTGTCATAAAAATGTTTTAACAATCAATTATAAATCCTCCTGGAAAAAATAAAGGAAAATATAGCCAATCTCAGGCAAAGACATGAAAACTGTAAAAAGGAATCAAATATGGAAAGATATAACTAAAAAATAAAATAAACAAAATTTAAAATGATCTGGATGGACTTACTAATAGAGTAAAGATAACAGAAGATAGAATCAGTGAGCTTGCAAACAGATCAATAGAATGTACTCAATCTGAACAGAGGGCAAAAACAGACTGAAAAAAATAGACAGAGCCTCAGGGATCTCTGGGACAAAATAACAAAGAAAAAAAATCAAATATTTGTATCAGTGGAATTCCAGGAGGAGGAGTGTGGGATTGGAAAAACACTTAAAAAATCATGACTTCAAATGTTTCAAAATTGCCAGAGGACATAAACGTACAGATTTGAGAAGCTAAATGAACTTCACATAGGATAAATTCACATGAATAAATTCACATGAAGACACAACATAATTAAATTTCTTAAAACTAAAGACAAAGAAAAAAATCTTAAAAATAACCAGACAGAAGAGACACATATGCATAATGAAACACCAATTCAAATGACGGTGGATTTCTCCCCTGAAACCATGGAGGTCAGATGATGTGGCACCACATTCTTGCAGATGTGGAAAGAAAAGTAACTGTCAACCCTGAATTCTGTATCTGGCAACACTATCCTTCAGGAACAAAGGGGGAAGAAAGACATTCTCAGATGAAGGAAAAGTAAGAGAATTTGTTGGTGGTCCACCTACCCTGGCTCAAAGAAGCTCTCCAACAGAAAGTTAACAATTACGTAAACAGTCTGGAGCCACCATAAATAAAAGAGGGATAACAGAATGGGTGAAAATAAAAGTAAACATAAAAGGCTATCCTCATCTCATGAATCCTTTTAATCACATTTTACTTTTATATTATTTATATTATAACAAGATGAGATATATGCTCAATGTATATAGAGAAAATACTTCTGACAATTTTATTTTAAAAGTAGGGAAGTAAAGGGATCTAAATGGAATATATGGTATATATATATATGCATAGATATGTGCTAATACCTAGAGCAATTAGTAAGAAAAGTATGGAAAGTGGTATGTTCACAAATACACAGGTAAATCGAATCTAAATATTTTTAAGTAGCCCACATGAAAGCATGAAAAAAAATACAGAGGAACGGGGACACCTGGGTGGCTCAGTCAGTTAAGTGTCTGACTTGATTTCAGCTCTCATCGTGATCTCATGGGTGGTGGGATTGAGCTTCCCATCAGGCTACACACTCAGCAGGGAGTTTACTTGAGATTTTCTCTCTCTCTCTCTGCCCCTCTGCTCACTTGCATGCTCTCTCTCTCTAAAATAAATAAATCTTTAAAAAAAATACAGAGGAACAGAAAACCAAAGGAACAAAAAGAATACAAATAATAACATGGCAGATCTGAGCCCTAACATATCTATACTTACTTTAAATGGGGAGAAGCTGTTCCAATTTCAAAAGGGAGAAAGTGTATTCTGATTAGCTTCATGGTGATTCTGGGCAAAAACTTTATAATTCCCTAAGTACATGTCAAGTCAACTCAGTGGAGACAGAGAGCAGTGCATTTGATGGGGTGTGATGGCATAGCCCATTTTGTGAAAACCTACAGACAAGTAAGTATCAAGTTAGTAATTACTAATAACTGTATTTTGGTTATATAAAAATATATGGTAGGGGGGCGCCTGGGTGGCTCAGTTGGTTAAGCGACTGCCTTCGGCTCAGGTCGTGATCCTGGAGTCCCGGGATCGAGTCCTGCATTGGGCTCCCTGCTCGGCAGGGAGTCTGCTTTGCCCTCTGATCCTATCCCCTCTCATGTGTTCTCTCTCATTCTCTCTCTCTCAAATAAATAAATAAATAAATAATCTTAAAAAATATATATATATATGGTAGGAATTAACTAGTTATAAAACTCACTAACTCCAAAGTACTTTACATATTTATCTAATATCTGTATAGGTAAATTAGTAACTAGTGTATGTAACATTTTTAACATAAAAACTTTCATGTTTACTCTTTTGAGCCTCACATCAAAACTATAAACTAGGGGTTTATAGTCCTCAACTGAAATTTAAAGAAACCTCTACCTAAGATCATGCTGCCAGCAAGTTACAGTCCCGAGACCCCCACCAACATCTTCTAACCCAACATGCCATCATTATTCTACCGTATCATGCACTTACCCCAGAGGTTCCAGGAAATATAGTAACTCTCAGAATTTCTTGCAAGACTCAAAAGACATGAGAAATCCCAGGATATAGAGTTTATGGTGTTATAAACAATAACCCCACAGGTGTAATTAAGCCATAGCTGGAGAATAAAACCTTCCAGTTTTGGAGAAGGACCTTTCTTAATATCTTAAGTTCAATGGAGGGGATTTCACTAGGTCTTCAAAGAGGACTTTTTTCCACTTCTGAATATCTGAAAAAAAAAATGGAAACACCAGTTCAAAAAGATATATTCACCCCTATGTTCATTGCAGCATTATTTACAATAGCCAAGATATGGGAGCAACTCAAGTGTCCATCAATAGATGAATGGATAAAGAAGATGTGGCATATATATACCGTGGAATGTTGCTCAGCCATGAAAAAGAATAAGATCTTGCCATTTGCAGCAACATGGACGGACCTTCAGGGCATGATGCTAAATGAGCTAGGTCAGACAGCAAAAGACAAATACCATAGTATTTCACTTCTATGTGGGATCTAAAAAACAAAACAAACTGTTGGTACCAAAGTGGGGAAGGATTGGGGGGGGCAGGTAAATTATGTGAAGAGGATTAAGAGGTACAAATTTCAAGTTATAAAATAAGTTATGAGAATGTAGTGTAGAGCAGAGGGAATATAGTCAACAAGATTGTAATAACCTTATATGGTGACAGATGGTAACTAGATTTATCATAAGGATCATTTCATAATGTATGCAAATATTGAATCACTATGATGTATACCTGAAACTAATAAGATACTGTATGTCAGGAATACTTTAATAAAAAATTTGAAAATTTAACACACATGTATTGAACATCTGCATGTTAGGAACTGTGCAGGACATTGTGTGGAAGGACAGAGTCCCTTCCCCCAGGAAGAATGGAAAAGACGAATAAATGCATAGGTTGCTGTAATAGTATCAGTCAGGAGATTCAGTCAGGGAAGCAGAGCCACTCTGTGTGCTGTAGGGTAGGGACTGGTTACAGGACTTTGACCTTCACAATTGTGGAGTTGCTGAGGGAAATGAAGATGTGGTAGGGGAGCAGGAGAGTCAGAGGAAAGGTCACTAACCAGCGTGCCTGACGCGCTGGTGTGAGTGGACAATTCAAACAGGAACAGGTGTTTGGGGGCCAGCAAAGGGGGAGCTTCTGGAGAAGGTCTGGGGAGCCGTGACCTCTGCAGATCCACCACCAAGTGTCTGGTGGGAAGCCTGGCATGGCCACTGGTCAGCAGCATCAGCAATCAGGAAGATGAGCTGGATGCAGAGCAGTAGCGAGCAAGGATAAGCCGGGACCTGCAGATCATCCTGGCCCCCTCAGCATCATTCTGATAGCTCTATTTAACCAGGTGAAGACATTCAGAGAATACCAGCAGCTGCTTTCCTTCTACCTTCCACTATAAGTTCCTCTTTGGGCCAACTTGAACTCGGAATGAAACAGCAAAGGACATTCTGGGAACTGTTGATCCCAGAGTCACTATGTTAACAATAAAAATCCAGTACAACCAGTTAGACCAACAGTGTGCTAGAGCAGGGCTGCAAATAACACATAATAGGAGGAGGGAGAGGGGGAGAGAGGCAGGGGCTCAGGAGCCAGGCTTGGGGAAACTCTCGGACTCCACATTTTTTATCTCTTGTCTTTATTAAAATACTTCGCTCTAGTGAGAAGAATGTTAGATCTTTGTTACAGCACTTACTGTGTAATGTTGGGTAAGTTACTTAACTTCTATGAGACTCAGCTGTGAATGGAGAATAACAAAACATACCTCAAAGAATCACAAAAATCACATGAGAAATCATAAGCAAAGGCTCCTGAAACACAGCAGCTACTCGACAAACACCACCTTCTCCCCCACTTTACCTTCCACCTCTTGTTTTTCTGCTTCAGAGGCTGACAGTCAATCTTTGGCAGTGGGTCAACTCTGGTCTCCACCAATGACCCTGGTGGATACATAGAATCTTGCTAAATGCTCTAATAATTCTTAAATACACCATGCCCTCTGAATTTCCTTTTATTTTATTTTTTTAAGATTTTATATTTATTTGAGAGAGAGAGTGAGCAGGGGGAGGAGCAGAGGGAGAGAGGATCTCCTGCAGACTCTGCGCTGAGCATGGAAGCCTGACATGGGGCTAGATCTCAGGACCCTGAGATCATGACCTGAGCTGAAACTAAGAGTAGGAGGCTTAACCAACTGAGCCATCCAGGCACCCCTCTGAATTTCCTTTTTAAATAATGGAAGCTATGTTTTAAAACATTCCAACCTTCCATTTCTAAAATAATATCTAAAATGTATTAAGCCCTTAGAGGGTGCCAAGATCTGTAGAATACATATGATTATAAAATGCAAGACCTTAAATGTTCCATTCCAGGTATCTTTGTCAAGCAACGATTTCCCCCATTTCTTTCCACATGACCCCTTTGTTTATCACTGAAGTTTTCATTTTTACACTGAGTCTTTGGGAACTCCCCTCCGCCTAGTCTTGAGCTATTCAAGATGTCTGGCAAAAAGATTTCCAAGTGTAGGTGTACATAATTAGGATCAGGTGTGTTGTCCTCTTTACTCACCCCTCTTTCCATCTGTTTAGTTCCTTGCTTGTCATCTATCATACCAGATAATTGATTCCAGATTGAAACAGTTTTCTTCTGCATCTCCCCAACCATAGGCTGAAACTGAGAAACTAGCTCTCACTGGCTTTTTCTCTCTCTCTCTTTCTCTCTCTCTCTCTCTCTCTCTCTCTCTCTCTCTATATATATATATATATATATATATATATATCCCATTTTATATTATGACCATTATACCCCTTTGGGATAAATCAACTATAATCAAAAATAGGATTTTTAAAAAATGTCAATGGGGAACTTGGGACCAAGGGAGCAGCACATGATGGGAAATATTAGCACATATGCAGTAGGCCAGTTGGAGAATATTGCCTAGCACCACTCAGCCAAGTTGAAGGGAATTGATGAAGGGATTCCAACTGGCCAGATTTCTCCTGGAATCCATAAAAATTCAAAATGACATTTTATGCATGAGCAGAGTAATCCACAAGTCAGAGCAAAGAATGGATTTGCAAGTGCAGGTTTTTTGTGGCTGAGGAGTTAATGCTCTCAGAACAATTGTGTAACTCTGGGTTTGTTGTGGTGGAAGAAATAAAATGCACAAAGCACTTAGAAGAAGAGGATGAGCCAAGGGAGCTTCTCAAAGCCCATACCCCACATTTGACACTAAAAATGGAGCTCATACCACCACCCTGATACAGCAGAAGTTTCAGAGAATTACATGAGTCAATGAATCTAAGAATATTTTAAAATAATAAAACACTCCAAACTCTAAGGCATTTTTAGTAGCACAAGACTTAGGTTGTTTACTTATTATTTAAATTATTATTTGATCACTAGTCCTTACTGTCTTTGGAAATGTCAACATCAAGTAGCATTTATTTAAACATTGCCTTTTGCATCTCTCCATTATTAAGCTAAAGTCAGGTTTCATATAGGTCTAGTTTCTTCTCTCTAAGATAATACAACCTAAACTGAATCCACTAATGTAGATAAACATGTAATTAGGATCGATAACTGTACAAAGAACTGTGGTTACACAACTAATGAAGTACTTTCAGATGTGTTTCCATTTTCATACTATGTTCTGAACCAAAGCAACTTGCCAAGTGCCTGCCCTCCACTCTATCCGCCCCACCTCACCCCCATCAGACCCTCAGCCCAAAACATGCATGAGGAAATATCATACAGATGAGTTGGCAGTAAGCAACTTAGCTTCTGGGCCCTGCTATATTGTGCTAACATTTTTTTAAGCTGCTACATGGCTAAGGAGAGGGTGAAGATAAGCAAAGTAAAACAAATTTAGGTTTCCACTGATGTTTTATTGGCCCAAAGCAGCCAATACATTATTTCTCATGACTGCTCCTATTATGGCCCTGCACCTTTTATAGTTATGCAAGCAAGTGCACAAGTGCCATATTGCCTCCAAACGGTTGGCCAATTGCCCGTGTTCTGCCTTTTTGCAAAATCGGGTTTGGCTGGTCTCATAATTGAAGGGCAGTCATTTCTAGAAGCCCCTCAAAAGTCCTTGCTGCTGAGGAAGAAGGGTTCCATATATACAGAGTCCAATAGTTCAGTTGGATAAAGAAGCATTTTGTGCTCTACCCTACCCTTTTTTAAAGACCAGTGTGGTCTTTAAAAAAATCATAGCATGACAGATTTTGCCTTAATAGTCTCTGCTTGTTTTAAGAAAGGCAAGGTATTTCAGCAGCATGCTAAACCCTTCTTTTTATATATATTTATTTATTTATTTATTTGAGAGAGAGAATGGGATAGAGAGAGAGAGCATGAGAGGGGGGAGGGTCAGAGGGAGAAGCAGACTCCCCGCTGAGCAGGGAGCCCGATGCGGGACTCGATCCCGGGACTCCAGGATCATGACCTGAGCCGAAGGCAGTCGCTTAACCAACTGAGCCACCCAGGCGCCCCATGCTAAACCCTTCTTGACTTGAGTCTTACTATGCTACCTATATCATCTCTCCCTATTCTCCACTCCAAGCTGTGGCCCTATTAAACCCACAATTCCTTGGTATGACCTGAATCCTCATGGATTTGCTTATGTCTGGGATACTCTCCCTCTACTTCATCACTTGGAGATTTTCTACCCAACTTTTAAGGCTCTGGACTAGAGAGTGTGCCTGGGCCTTCGTAAGGATTGGAAAAAAGTGTTTGATTGCACATTTGGTACTATCTTCTCTCATAACCCTATTTACATTTTGTAGTCATCTGGCTTTTTTTTTACACTTATCTGCCAAATTCACTAGACTGGGAGCTCCCAAAGACCAAGACTTTTGTTATTAATTTGATTTTGCTAAAGCTTGCTCTTTGCCTGGCACATAGTAGATACTCGATACATATTTATTAAAGGACTAAATTAATGGATGGGCAGATAGAGAGATGGGTGATACCAAAGCTATAATATCTATTCCCAAGCCAGTCACCACCTGCCTTTCATAGTAAAGTGGTCTTGTGATGTGTGCGGGAAATGGGGCTGAAATGATCCATCCCCCCACTTTCTCCAGCCATCATTGAGCTGTTGGACACTTTAGTGAAGAGTCATGAAAAATTTGAGAATTTTTGAAATAAAAATCTAAATAAACATCAAATCAGTGATCTTCTCAACAGTAGAAAGGTTGCTTCTGTAGTACTGTCATAAGAAACAACAATCACCACTAATGGTTTAAAATTCAAAATATGTTGTACACATATGTTAATGTTGTTTTGATTTCCTACCTCTGCCCATTTGTGCTTGTGTGATGAAGGTAGAAAGTGACTTCCGTTGTTACCATTGAACATCTTCCTTGACGAAGAATGCCAGACAACTTAGGACATCTCCCCTCACTCTCTCTGTGACAGATGGACTTACTCTACAGGCAAATATTTCAAAATACAACTCTGTTAACTTGTAGAAAAAATTCCCCCATCATCCAAAGGATGATTTCATCCCAGTTAATATTTTGGCAGAGTTAAACCAATGAGAATCTTTATTTTGAAAAATGGAGTTAAAGAATGTTAAGACTGGAAGTTACGTACACAGTGCGGTAACAGTTTTTAAGGATGCTGAATTCATGATCTAACCTTTGTAGGTAACCTGAGATCTTTGAGTGCTAGTGTCCTCCTCTAAAGAACTAGAAATAATAACGATAATGGGCTCCTAGGGTGATTTTGAAATTGAATGAGACTGTGTGTGTGTAAGTGTAGGGCATTTTGGTTGTTCCTGGCACGTGGCAAGCATTGACTTAATTCTAATAGTTAAGAAAAGGAGAGGGCAGTATTACACCTTCATTATAAAGGCAAGAATATGAGTTAAGAAATAAAGTGAAATTACTCAAATTTACAATGGAATTTATCTTAAATTTCCTCTGGTTATCTCTATCATAGACAGTACTTATTCATGAGCCTGCAGATTTTTAAAGCAAAACAAATAACAACAAAGAACTATGGTCATTGTATTAAAACTGAGAACTGGATGAATCTGAAGCCTACTTTAGACCCTATCAGAATCAGCATGGCTGCAAAGCCCAACCAAACGTGAAAGAGAATATCACACAGAAAAAGCAATATTAGAAAGCCTTTCCAAATGCCCAGGATGCACTTTATAATAGTTCTTCTATCTAATTGAAGAAGGTAAGAATAAAAGAGGCAAATCTGAAATTTCAGAGGACGGTTTTGTAAACACGCACTTAAATGGGGTTATTGTCATGTTCTGATGCTCTGTTTTCCTCTGACCTCAACTCAGCTACTAATACCTTCTCTGGCCTCGTCACAAAAACCTAGTGCAAGAATCTATACTGTTTCAATCCAGAGTCCTCCACAGGTCAGCAAAATTGGAGCTTTAATGGTTTTCTTATAAGCTTTCCCACACTCTCTGCCTTGGCTCAAACCTCAATATAGTATCATTTATCATAAGTTAACTATTTGACCTTCAAATTTAAACCAGGACCAGGCAATGCAGCCAAACTACAATGGTCAGGAGAGCTGAGAACCTTGCCTTTCTCTTAAAAAGTCTCGTTTCCAACGGTTTCTTTCTAAGCAGACACAGAAATTGGTTTTAATTTTTACTGGCATTAGATGTCTTCTCCAGAACAATAAATACATTGGCTAAATTCCTGCAGCTGTGTTGTGGTTGCTTAGTATTTCTGCATTTAATAAAAGAGACAGCTTACCCATTTTCCAAATGGCTGATCAGGAAAACTCCAGATAGAGAGATCTGATCCCAGAATTAACACAATATTTATGATGGGTTCTTCCTGGGACAGGACTGAGAAATGAATAAGGTGGCCTGAGAGTGTGGAGCAGATGTACTTCCTATCTTCCCATCACAGCGAATGGGAGGGGCAACAAGACTGAAGGGAGACGCAGGCCACCTTTGTTGAGGATGGACCCAGGGATGATAACCCAGGGCCCGGGAAGAAACAAAAGCAACCTTTTCCTAAGCAGCGTGGACTGCTCTGCCAAAGCCCAGAGCTGGAGATCCTGATGCTTGGATATAAATATTTCAAATAATGGTAATGCTTCAAATAGCAGAAATTTCAAGAGCCTCAGGATCACCTATGCGCCGGCAGCTCAAAGCAGAGATCTTTGTTAAAAAACCTTTCTCACGGACTCAACATTCCTTCCTGTGAGCATCCTGATTGTCTGAGAAGGGCTCAGAAAAATCAGAAACTGACTCCTCATAATTGCTACCTCAAGGGTTGCTGTGAAAATCCAATCAGATACTGTATGTTGAGAATCTAGCAGAGCACCTGGCCCAGGGAAACCATGTAACTGTTAGTTCTCCTCCTTGCAAAGATATCTTTGTACATCTGTTGTTATAACATAAGATAATGTCCAAAGGATTATATTTCTGGGGGGTTCTTAAGTATAAAATTAACACATGGCAAACTCCAAAGATCCTGCTGCAGTTTAGATGTTTTATTTTAACTGATGATACCTGCTTTCAAAGAAATAGCTTGTATATATCTATCTTCGATGGTACTAAAGATTTAACTTAGATATCAGTGAATAGTTTTATTTGTTTTCCTTCCCATCATATTGTTAAATTTACCAGAACATTCACATTCCCAGAGTAAATAAAGCTAAAAAAAAAAAATAGAAGTCATAATTAAACTGAATGAAGACAAAAGGAAGCACCTGTTAATGAAACCTAATTTGCATACTGTTCTGTATGGTATTCAGACAACTAGGAGAACAATGGATTTAATAGGAAGATTATACCAAGGATTGGATTTCACATGGACCATTTAATATTCTACCTGTGCTGTGAGCAAGTCATGTTGCATTAGATCAAATTCTGATTTCATTCCATTGCTGAATATCCCATTGTCACATCCTCACCATTTGCCTCTTCATTACCAGGGATGTAATGGCAGGATGAACCCCTGAGAGCTTGTTGTTTAACTGCCCGTGTGTGCGTATTTCACAGTCTGCCATTGTTACAAGGCATTCTGGTTAATAAGCAGATAATGGGATATGCAAATCACGTGTACCTGATGAGGAAGGAAAAGCATGCCTTCTCACCTCTGCATAAATACTCACAGACTTTTTGTGACCATGGAAGCATCCCAATCTGGGTGATTTATGGAATGTCCTGTCCAGGCAGAAAGAAATGCCCTTTTGCCTTAGGAAATACAGGTAATGGAATAGTTTCCTTGCAATTTACAGAACTTGGAGTATGGGCAATTCAGAAAGGTCTGAGGACAGGAGGATCCTTTTTTAAATGGGCATATTGAACCATAACATATAACAAGTCCCACATCGCATGTTTTCAACCAACCCCAGAAGAGTTGTAAAATACGATGCCAAGGTCTGAACAACCTCAGGGATGTTCACAAGAGGTCAAATTGATATTGCAACTCATTAGCAGCAGAAATAATGGTGGCTCTGGCACCGAAGAAAATAGGAAGATGAGATAGAGATTTTTTTAAACACCGGGAGTTACTTGATCTTCTGTATTGGTCCCCTTTGGGACAATGCTGCATTGGACATGGCACCATAATGAGCCAGCCCATTGTTGTTCTGAAGCATAAGAAAGAGTACGGGGTTTGTAGAGAAAAGATGTGGGCTTGGTGGGTGACCTAACTAACATGTGTCTTTGGCCCCAGTCTCCTCATCTATAAATGGAGTCAATAACTGTATAGCTTTCCCACAGGATCGTTCTAAGAGTTCAAAGTTGGGATAATTATGGACACTGTATGCTGAGTAGCTTCTCTCTGCCTCTCCACCCTTCTCCAGCCTTATCTCTGCCCCAGGAGACCCACCTAGAGAGATTTCACTGGCCTTGTACCCACTGGCTTCAGGTTGGGTTTTGCAGTGGGGAGCAATAGCCAGAGAACAGAAGGAGAGTAGGTGTGGAAGTGTATTCCTTTGGCTTCCTCCTGGTAAGGTTACTCAGGCTAGTCATGCCCTTTGACCCAAGGTGGTAGGTAGCACCTACCAGGTCATGGGCTCCACCTAATTTCTGTTCATGGGTTCCAGTAACTCTTTATCTCTTTATGATAGGGGTGGTCATGATGCCCCCTACTGTTTTACTAGCCCAGAGTCCTGCTTTATCCTTTGTGGGTTTTTTTAATGTCCCACTCATACAATTTTAAGAGGTCTTTCATTGAGCATTACTCAGGTTATCCTAATTTGAATGTACCGTGTCCTGCTGGGGGCGTCAATAATGCATGCTTTAAAAATATTCTATTGGCTAATACATGTAACAGTTCTAATTTAAAATAATAAAAAGAATTCCAAGGCCAACTGTCAAATCCTCCATTTTCAATTCCTCATTTATAATTCCTTTTTACAGTTAAATAAAGCAGCTACAAAAATGAAAAAAAATTGTAAGCCAATAGCAATGTATGTAGGGGGGAAAAATGAGATGAATCATTTCCATTATCCCCTGGGTTACTCGTTAGCAAGGCTGGATGCTAAAACCTGTATGACCAAGCAAACAAAGCACACGCATCTATCTACAATTTACCTGCTATCAAATATTGTCCGGAAAAAAATCCCTATAAGGACCAGGCTGTCTCTGTACAGATCTTTCATGTCTCAGATGAAGCCGCCTCAAACTTCTTGCCTCTGTTATGTGATCACCATTCCCTCTACAGGTGTAACAATGACAGTGAGTCGGGTCTTCTCTTTAGACAGTGGCTCTCCCAGCCCCACTGGAAAGCCAGGGTGAACCCCTGTATCTGAATCCATTTTCCCAGGCTCAGCACTGACATAGTGGGCCTTGGTCAGACCTTGTTCCTCTCTCCACCTGCCTCTGGCTATAAGAGCACACAGTGGCCTCTTGCCTAAATCTCAAGTTACCAGACACGGGAAATTCTCCCAGTTGGCTAGAGGGCTCCGAGGCCATGGAAGATGGTAATAAAAAATAATTAAACACAGTCATTTTATCTCCACCATAGCTAAGACAGGGGGTGTTTTTAGTAGTTGTTGTGGAACTAATTTAGAACTTGACTTTCACATACAGATATCATAAGAATGGAAACACCATTACACAGATAAAGACAAATATTTTATTTATTTATTTATTTATTTATTTATTTATTTATTTTTATTTATTTACTTTTATTTATTTGAGAGAGAGCAGAGCCGGAGAGCAATCACAAGTGGGGGGGGGGGGTAGGGGCAGAGGGAAAGGGAGAAGCAGACTCCCCACTGAGCAGGGAGCCCAGATGCAGATGCGGGGCTCTATCCCAGGACTCCAGAATCATGACCTGAGCAGACGCTTAACCGACCCAGGCACCCCAAGACAAAACATTTTAAATGATGCAGGGGCAGAACATGCCCAGCGTTTGGAGTATTCCTGAGTTTGAGGCCCCGGTTTTCCCCCTGATTATTGGTCACCTTAAGCCACCTGTGCCCTTTTTGGAGCCTAATGTTTTTCAAGTACAGTTTAGAGCTGCTAATATCTTTCCCAACAGGATCTTCTTATGGGGGAGATCATTATTATTAACAAATGCGATCATACAGGTAGGCTTCTGCAAAATCAAGTTGCATGTAAATGCACGACATTGTGGTTATTAATAAAAATGTGAACACAAGCATGTACAAATGCATCCAGACTGGAAGAGTCCCCAGGGGCCCGCTCACAGATAAAAATGTTCCTAGAAGGCAGAACCCTCTAGTGATTCCAGCATTAGGATGGATTGAGGAGAAAGGTACTGAAGGTAAATTTCTTTTTGAGAAGCTGGGAAAGCAGGTGGAGATCACCGGGAGGGGAGAACAGAGTTGAAGAATCTAGACAACAAAGAAACAAATGAACTGTTTCAAAACTTTCCTTTTGGTGGCCCTTCTTTTGTAGGGTGAACAAACTTCATGATTTGCCTGGGTCTGGGGTGTTTTCTGGGACCTGGGACTTTCACTGCTGAAACCAAGAAAGTCCCAGGTAACCAAGACAACGTGGTCACCCTACCAATACCCAAGCGGCTCTATTGGTCAAATCCCTGTGACTTTCAGTTCTCAGGGGAGAGCGGTCCATTTCCATCCACCTGCTCTTTTACCTTCTCTGCTGTTAAAGCTCTGTCACCCCTTCACTTGCCTAATTCTTCCACTAAGGAGGCATAAGAAAGAAAGGCATTGGGTGACCTCTGTCCCTTAAAAGAATAGTCTTCAGGAACCCATAAGAATGCCATTTTTATTTTATTTTTTATTTTTTTTTAAGATTTTATTTATTTATTTGACACAGAGAGACACAGCCAGAGAAGGAACACAAGCAGGGGGAGTGGGAGGGAGAAGCAGGCTTCCCGCGGAGCAGGGAGCCCGATGCGGGGCTCGATCCCAGGACGCTGGGATCATGACCTGAGCCGAAGGCAGATGCTCAACGAGTGAGCCACCCAGGTGCCCCCATTTTTATTTTTTTATTTATTTAACTTTGAACACTCCCTCTCTCCAGTTACTTCCAAACGAGAGCAGCAGAAAACACCAGCCCACCTCCAAACAAGAATTTTACCATTTCATTCTTTATGCTTCAAATGGAGACACTTTTGCAGAGAAAATACACTTTTTCGTGATTCCACAAACATTATGCAAAATGTGTTCTCCCTTCCTCTTCCTAGCTGCTATCGTCTGGACCTGCGGGTGACTTCATCTGCTTAAACAATTACTTTTCTCTGAAGGAGAGTTTGATTGGGTGCACAGAAATACTGCAGAGAAGCTGTGATTCTTTTTTTTTTTTAAGATTTTATTTATTAATTGAGATAGAGAGAGCAAGCAGAGCAGTGGGGCGGGCAGAGGGAGAGGGGGAAGCAGACTCTCCTCTGAGCAGGGACCCCCCCGGTACAGGGCTGGATCCAGGACCCTGGGATCGTGACCCGAGCTGAAGGCAGGCGCTTAACCGACTGAGCCGCCCAGGCGTCCTAAAAAAGCTATGATTCTTGAAGACCGATGGCCATGGGCCTCTCCTTAGCTAGAGGAGAATATTGGGCTCCCCTCTCCAGAGCCATCAGTGCATTGGCAGCAGGAGAAACGAGACACCAGAGCCAAATTGTCCCAGCTATTCTCCAGTTTGCGTCAAATCTAATTTAATTCTATTTAGATCCTTGGCTGGGCCCTGGTGCGAGGCATGGATGGCAAGGATGAGCAAGACACAGCCCTTAATCCCCCAGGAGATCAGAGTCCACTGGGGTACAAGTGGGGGTGCCACACAATTAACCAGGTATGCAGGGGGTAGCAAGTGCTGTGCAAATGTCCTGCTAACATGGGGTCCCCAGACCAGCATCAGCAGCATCACCAAAGAGCCTAGGAGACATGCAGAATCTCCAGTCCATGCCAGACCTAGTGAATCAGAATCTACGTTTTAATAAGCTCTTTGGTTGAGCTTGTCATGCACATGAAAGCCTGAGAAGCACAAGGAATGTAAAGGCAAAGTTCTTGCACCCAGAAGGAGGGATGCCAGCATCCCAAGGATTGATGGAGGAACCCCAAAAGCAGAATTAGGGGACTACCAGGTAGATACAGATGGCAGCAAACCAGAGCACAGAGCTGAGATTGAGAGGAGTTTAGGATGGGAGCATCATAGGACTTGAATGTAAAGCTAGCTAAAAGAAATGAAGTCAATGATGGTTTTGAGGAAGAAATGGTATGATCAGGACTATGCTTTAGAAACAAAACCCCGGTCACAGTGTGGGAGAGGGAAGCAAGGGAAGAAATGAAAATCATTTTGGGTAAGTATTTTGAAACAACATTGTATATTACCACCTGCATTGTCAGGGAGTCTGTTCATAGATGTTTTTAAGGTATAGCATATATTTTTTATTATTATTCCATTTATTTAAACTAAAAAGAGACACACGCACACACATCAAAAACAGTTCACCTATTTCTCCCACCCCCTGACTCCTACCTCTGGTAACCACAAATCTGCTCTTTCTATCTATGAGCTTGGTTTATATGTATATATATAGGTAGGTAGGTAGGTACTTATAGATTCCACGTATAAGAGAGATCATGTCTTCCTCTGTCTGACTTCGTTCACTTAGCACAATGCCCTTGAGGTCCATCCATGTTGTTGCAAATGGCAAGATGTCATTTTCTTTAATGATTGAACAATATCCCATTGTACATATAGATACCAAAGTTTCTTTATCCATCCATCCATCAATGGACACTCAGGTTGTTTTTATATCTCGGCTATTGTAACGAATGCTACATCAAACATAGCAGTGTTATTTCTTTGGGAAAATGTCTATTCAGATCTTCTGCCCATTTTTAATTGAATTTTGGGTGGGCGGTTTTTACTTTGCTATTTAGTTATACGAGTTCTCTATATATTTTAGAAACTAGCCCCTTATCAGATATATGATTTGCAAATATTTTCTCCCACACAGTAGGTTGTCTTTTCATTTTGTTGATGGTTTCCTCTGCTGTGCAGAAAACTCTTCGTTTGATGTGGTCCCACTTGTTTATTTTTGCTTTTGTTGCTTCTGTTTTGATGTCAGATTCAAAATATTATTGCCAAGACCTATGTTTACTGCCTATGTTTTTTCTTCTAGGAATTTTATGGTTTCAGGCCTTATATTAAAATCTTTAATGCATTTTGAGTTAATTTTTGTGTATGATGTGAGATAGTGATCCAGTTTCATTCTTTTGCATGTGGCTGTCCAGTTTCCCAACATCATTTATTGAAGAGACTGTTCTTTCCCCCATTGTATATTCTTGGCTTCTTGTCATAAATTAATTGACCATATATGCAAGGTTTACTTCTAGGTCTCTATTCTGCTCCATTGACCTATGTTGTCTGTTTTTATGCTGTTTTAATTACTATACCTTTGTAATACCATTTGAAATCAGGGAGTGTGATGGCTCTATCTTTGTTCTTCTTTCTCAAGATTGCTTTGGCTACTTTCATCTTTTATGGATCCTTACAGATTTTAAGATTGTTCATTCTATTTCTGTGAAAGATGCCACTGGAAATTTAACAGGGATTGATTTGGGCAGTATGAACATCTTAACAATATCAGTTCTTCTAATCTATGTATGATTTGAATCACAAATCAGTGGGGAAGGAAAGAAGTCATTTTAAAATGGTATTAAGACTATTTGGATCATCATATGGGGGAGAACATTTGAAAGATAGTAAGTAAGTAATCCAACAGAGGGAAAGAATCAATCTGGATTAAAGTCTTAATTAAGAAACATAACTATAAAGCTAATAGAAGGATAAAAATTATATTTTTTGGTCCTCAGAGAGAAAGGATTTTGTAAGGAAGAACTATTTTAAGAGCATATAGGGTACAAGGAAAAATCTGACTCTACCAAAGTTAAAAATTTCTGCTTAGTTTTTAAAGCCAAAGATGAGAACCAAAATTAGTAACAAGTAAAACTGGTATGGTAGTAATATACAATATACATAAAAATTTCTTCAGAATCAGCAAGAAAATATAAGAAACCCAGTAGGAAAATATGCAAGGAATATGCAATTTACAGAATGGAAAAATAGTGGCTAAATAAAGATCTTAATTTATAAATCTCTAATTATTAGTGAGGTTAGGACACCAATGAAATAATATTTTATATCCATGATATTGACAAAATCACAACCTAATAAGTGATAGGGCAAAGACTGAAAAGTTATTACATTTTACCCCAAAGCCTCGTATGTCCTCATTTTATTACTATGTTGTATAAGAAAGAAAACAGAGAACAGAATTTACTCCAACCCAATGAGTAGAACTCAATTCTTCACAGTGGGCCGTGGAGTGGGGTGAGGCATTCACCTTGGGCACAAAATTTAAGAGAGTGCCAAAAAATTAGTAATCAAGATAAGTATTATTTTAATGAAGTATTTTTAAAAAACAAAATTACTGGGGGAAGTGTGCGTAATGAACCAAATATCAAAATTTAAATTAAAATAAAGAATCCAACAGTACCTCATCAATCTATATTGGAGCCTGAGGTAATATACTGGGCACCCCTCTATATATATGTCTTTATGTATTTTTAATGGTTCTTTTTCTTGGAACATTAAAATAGTTGAAAAATTATTGAAATGTCCAGAAGCCCATGTATTAAAACTCATATTACTTTGTGTTTAAATATTTATTTATCCTAAAAATGATTTATTGAAATTTTGTTTCCCTGGCTTTAATAGAAGCAAACTCACCCATAGTATTTTTATCTGAAAACAAGATAGGCCAAGAAGTAGATATTGAACACTTGTTACTGGCTTCAGGAGGATGCAGCTCTAACCTGGGGAGAAGGCACTGCCTTGACATTTAGTTTGAATCTGATCCCATCAGATTAAAAATCATGTTTTGGTTGTGCCTCCTTGTTCCTGAACTTTGCAGTCCATGTCTACCCACAAATCAGCCCTTGCTTGCAAAACCCTCCTCTGTATTTGACTAGGGAATGACATTCAGACTGTTCAATCTGAGACCAGGCAACTTTTTTGAAACATCCTTTGTAAATCATTCAAATCATTCAGTTGGAACATCACATTGACCTAAAGTGGGTTATTGACCCTGTGCAGAGTCTTCTCACCTAGTTGTAGCGAAGGAATGCTTATGGCAATCTCTGTGACATCCGCCAAAGGCTGTCTCCCTGAGTAGGGAGGATATTACAATTAAAAATGAAAATCTAGGTGTTGGCCAAATGTTTAGCAGAAGGATTTTTAAAATTATTGAACCTTTATATTTTGCAATTATTTTTAAAACAAGAATGTAATGGAGCCATATTATTACCAATTCTCCCTTACTCATTCAATTTCCACCCCTTCAAATCCTGGTGCATTGTTTTGTAATGACAAGATGGTCTGCTTATTGGAACAGCTAGGAATGATGGTAGCAGGCCTCAAACTTTAGAAGCCATCAGAATCATCAGGAAGGCTTGTTGAAACAGATTGTTGGGCTCCAATCCCAGAGTTTCTGATTCAGTAGGTCTGGAGTGGGGTCAGAGAATTTGGATCTCTAACAGATTCCCCGGGGCGGTTGCTGCTGGGGCCCAAGAACCTCTCTTTGAGAAGCATTGTACTAGAGTGATGTGTATAAATAGAGATATCTTGCTAAATAGCAAGATTTACCTAAGAAGCAATAAGTATGTCTGTTCCGTATCACAACTAAGTGGACACTTATAATGAGGTAAACCAAAAATACACACACAGACCACACACTGGTCTGGGTGTTTGGAGTAGCACTTCTCAATCCTTAATGTGCACTCAAATCACCTAAGGATCTTGTTAAAACACAGATTCTGATCTAGTGGATGTGAGAGAAGGCCCTGATTTTTCACTTTTCACCTGTGATGCTGCCATTCCACAGACCACACTTTAAGTAGCAAGAGGCTAAAATAAATCCTATTTGATACAGCCTTCATTTCATTCCTTACAACTAATTCAAAAGAGAATGCTTCTACTCCTGTGAACAACTTGTGAAAAATACTTTAAATTCAGAAACAGGGTTGGTCACTAATGTTGTGTTTATTAAAAAATAAATTTTTATTTTATGGCTTCTGTCTTAAACAACTTCCTTAGAATTGTAGAGGAGGAGGGCGCATACTCCCTTCAATGAGAAAGATGCAGAGAAACATATAGGACATAGGATAGTATGAGATATGGTCTCATTTCCAACTCTTTGGTATCAGTGTCTCCTGTGTCTTTATTTTTACCTCGTTCTCAGCACCAGCAGCTGTCTTGAGCTTCATCCAGATTACATGCTTCCAAGAAGATGGCTTTAATAGGGCAAGGTTGCCACTGTGTAGTACAAAGCAACTTTACTGTAAAGAGTTTACTCCAAGTAACAGAAGAGGTGCTCTTGCCTTTGAGCGGTACACCACCTGTGGTCAATGAAATGTAATTAGGTTCAGCTCCAAGGTAACCTCAACGCAGCATCACCAGCAAGCATTTTTATAGCTTCCTCTGTCTAGCACACCTCAACTATACATATACTGGAGGTAGGGTGAACAGTACTTCTGGTATACCAGGGGTTGTCTGGATTCTGGCCCTGAAAGTTTTGCATCCTAGGAAACCTCTGAGTCCCAAGCAAACAGGGACAGTTGGCATCCTATAGGGAGCAGGTAGCATTCTTTGCTCTACTGAATTCTGTGTGCACACTAGTTTACATATAGGAAAGTACAAACCCCTGCCAGCTCCATGACTTTTCACAAAACATATTCCATTATGTAATCAGCATTTCAAGTAAGAAGCAGAACGTTACCAACACCCCAGAAGTCTCCCATGCTCCCTTCCAACCACTATTCTCTCCCAAAGATAACAAGTATCTATTTTTTTAAAGCTTAATGAATTATTACAAAGCAAACACCCTTCTAACCACAATCCAGGTCAATAAATAGAGCTTTTCCACTCACCCCAAAAGCCCTTTTACCCGCTAAGTCTCAATAACAGGCCCCCTCCTCTCCTCCAAAATTAACCACCACCCTGATCTTACAATATCTAGTTTCATTTTTTCTGAATTTCACAGAAGTTTTCTTGAATTATAATTTTTAGTATTTGTTCTTTTACCTTGCTTTGTCTTTTCCCCCTTTGAGAATTTCTATTATCTGCAAGTTGAAACTTCTTTGCCTATCTTCTACATGTATTGCTTTCTTTCAAATTCTATCTCCTTCAGCTCTTTTTGTTTCCAAAATTTTCCTTCTTTTACCTCCTACATCTCTTACGGTATTATTTGTTATGTTTATTCATTCTTGTATCTCTTCTAGCTTAGCCATTAGTTCCAAAATGACTTCTTCATTGATTTCCAATTCCTTCTGGAGTTCTTCCACCTCATTTCTGAGGTTTTTTTTAAAAAAATATGATTGATGTTGTTGTTTTATGTCTTGAACCATTTTCTATTTCTTTTAACTTATTTTCAAACAGTCATTAGAGTTTTGACCCTTTTATGAGTATGAATTTCTGGTTTCCCATTGCCTGTAGGGAAAATTTTCCACTCTTTGTTCTCTCTTTTTCTTATAGGGACTTTGTATGGGAGTAGACCTTCACATTTTTCTGTAGTTCATTTTTATATATTTAAATAAGCTTTTATTCTAAGATTCATAGAAAAGTTGTGAAGATATTACATGGGTTTCCTTTTTATCTTGTACCTAATTCCCTCTATTGCTTAGCATCTAACATTATTCTGATACATTGGTCATTTTTCAGTTTAAGATGTTCCCAAATTTGCCTGTTCTCATTCCAGAAAATACCTGTTGCCTATTTTTCCAGTTCCACTGACTCAAATCCATCATACAGCCTCTGTATCACTCTGATTTTGCCCATAAATGCATGTAGCTCTTGTGGTCATTGGTGGTTGGTTCTACCAGTCTGCATAGTGGGGTTTGTTGGGACACTCATCTCCATATTTGTTTTTTGGGTTGTCCATGAGGTTCTCATATTGCTATCAAATTGTCCTGTCTGTTTTTGTGTAGGAATTTGAGAGACCTCACAACTACATTGCCGTTAGACTCTTTCCAAAATTCCTGGAGGTTTCATTAAGCATCATAACTCATCAAAATTTTGTTTTGAGAAAATTATATCACCAAGAGAGAATTTTTTTTATCTTATGAGGTATTGACTCTCAGGAATGTGAAGGAGAATGAGAGGGAAGGAGAACTTCCAAGACTCCTACATAAGATGGTCTTGTCACAGATAGAAAGAAGGGAGACTCAAAGAGAATAATAAAGAAACATCCACCACTTTAACTAAGTGATCAAAATTAGCTTCACTAGCAGATGGGCAAACTAACATTATGTGCCTCCTGATGAGGAGCATGCACCACTTTTGTGGAGTTCTGCCAAAACCTGTTATCTCAATCTAATCTTTAAAAAGTATAAAACAAATCCAAATGGAGGGATATTATAACTGCTCTGTATTCTTCAAAAATTCAAGATTATGGAACAGAAAGAATTCTAGATTAAAGGAGGAACCATTCTAGATTAAAGGAGACTTATAAAAAGGCATGACAACTAAACACAATGTCTGATCATAGGATGCTTCTTGAACCAAAAACTTTCTCCTCTCTGTCTCTCTCTCTCTCTACCCCCTCCTTTACCTTTGTGTCTGCCTCTTCCCTTCTTTTGTTTTGCTCTGAAGGTTATTACTGAAGATATTGAAAATAAATAAGGTTCATAGGTTATACATTACCATCAATATTAATTTCTTGATTTTGATCATTGTACTGTTGTCCTATAGGAAAACATTCTCATTCATGGGATATACATAGTGAAGTACTTAAGAGAAAAAGGGCATAGTGTTTGCAGCTTTTTCTCAAATGGTTCATAAAACAAGTAATATGTATACCACAGAACTATAAAACTCCTAGAAGATAAAATAAAAGAAAAATCTGGATGGCCTTCAATAAGGTTATGCCTTCTTAGATGCAATGTCAAAGACAAGATCCATGAAAGAAATAATTGATAAGCTGGACTTTGTTAAATTAAAAACTTCCACTCTGTGAAAGATAATGTCAAGAGAATGAGAAGTAAAGCCACAGATTGGGAGAAAATTTTTACAAAACATACATCTGATAGAAGACTAGTACCCAAAATATATAAAGAACACTTAAAACACATCAATAAGAAAACAAACAACCTGATTAAAATACAGGCCAAAGATCTTAACAAATACCTCACCAAAGAAGATACAGAGGACAAATAAGCATCTGAAAGATGCTTGAAGTCATATTTCATCAGGGAAAAGCAAATTAAAGCAAAATGAGGTACCACTAGAATAGCCAAAATCTGGCACACTGACAACACCAAATGCTGTTGAGGGTGTAAAAGAGCAGGAACTCTCATTCATTGCTGGTGGGAATGCAAAATGGTACAGCTGCTTTGGAAGACAGTTTGGTGATTTCTCACAGAACTAAACATAGTTTATCATACTCTTATCATACTCTCCAGGAATCGCACTTGGGTATTTACCCAAAGGAGCTGAAAACTTATGTCCACACAAAAACTTGCACAGAGATATTTATAGCAGCATTATCATAATTGCCAAAACCTGGAAGCAACCAAGATCTGCTGTAGATAAGTGGATAAACTGTGGTACATCCAGACAATGGAGTATTATTCAGTGCTAAAAAGAAATGAGCTATCAAGTCATGAAAAGATAGGCAAGAATCTTAACTGCATTATTAAAAAGAAAGAAGTCAATCTGAAAAGTCTACATATTGTATGATACCAACTATATGACATTCTGGAAAAGGAAAACTCTGGAAACTATGAAAAGATCGGTGATTGCCAGGGGCTGAAGTTTGGGAGTGATGACTAGGCAAAGCACAGAGGATTTTTAGAGCAGTCCAAGGGCTCTGTTTGATACCATAATAATGAACATATGTCATTATGCATTTAGCCAAACCCACAGAATGTCTAACACCAGGAGTGAACCATAATGTAAACTATGAACTTTGGGGGATTATGATGTGTCAGTGTAGGCTCACCAGTTGAAATAAATGTACCACTCTGGTGAGAAATGATACCGGGGAAGACTATGTATGTGTTGGGGGCAGGGGTTAAATGGAAATTTCTGTATCTTTCCCTCAATTTGCTGTGAACATAAAACTGCTCTAAAAAAATTAAATTAAGAAGAAGGAGGAGGAGGGTGGGGGAAAAGGAGGAAAGAAAGAAAGAGAGAAGGAAGGAAGGAAAGAAGGAAGGAAGGAAGGAAGGAAGGAAGGAAGGAAGGAAGGAAGGAAAAGGGGAAGAGAAGAGACACAAACACATACGTAACAAAAAAAAATGAAAAAGCAAATATGTTTCAATTTTAACAACTGGGGAATCTAAAGGTTAATCATGAGTTCATAGTACTATTGTAATTTTTCTGTAAGTCTGAAATTATTTAACAGTACAAAGTATTTTTAACTATATAACCTTTTGCCTCTAAGACTTCTCACTGCATCTTCACTTCCCTGCTCTGCTAACTCACATTGAATAAGAGTCTTCAGTTTTGATCCTCATTAATCTGTCTCACCAGACTCCATGCTCAGAAGCTAGAGATAAGAGGACCTCTACCATGTACCAAGAAATTGGAGAGCAGTTTTCATTTGTTGAGTAAAGTTCATAGTAAGACAAAGGAACATGAGTCTTAATTCATGACCATATTTAAAAATTTCTTAGCTTCCTGAAAACGGATTCTTTGTGATTATTCTACAAGTGAACTCCTTCAGTCATTTGTCAACATTGGTTTTTAATGGAAAGCTAAATGATCCACTCTCAACAAAAAAGCTGGATGGGCCTATCTTGGGCTTTCATTACAGAAGACAAGAAGAAAAGCAGGTATTAGTTTGGGTTTTCTAGATAAATTGAAATCATGATACCAGATCTTTCTTAAATGAGAAGGCATTATTTATCCATTCTCTCTAACATCCTGGCAAACTTAATGAATGTAGATGGTTCACCCAGAGACTGAACTGGCAAAAAGCAACAGCCCTCCAACAGAATGGCTGGACAGAATTGAAGAGCTGGACTACATTTGTCAAAAAGAGGCAATCAGCATTCATTGAAGATACAAGAGGTTTCATCAACTCCCCATTTTTTTCTAAGATGAAGCCAACCCTTCAATGTATCTCAATCCTTACCATTCAAGAATTCTCTAGCACTTTCTCTGGTTTCAGTCTTATGACTTAGATTCCTTGGAAACTGGTAGGAGTTTGAGGAGAAAAGAAATTATGCCATGATGATATTTGACAGAGGACATAGCTTTGAGCTATTCCTGCCCAATTCATATCAAAAACCTTGCCAAGAAAACTGATATTTATACTGGATGGTTTGAAAATGAGATAATCCATTCCTCAGTATAGGTCATGCTTCATCTATAGATTAAGTGAGAGAGAATCAGAAAGCTGCGTTAGTTTGTAGAAAACTGCACTGGCTCTCAGGATGCCTTTTACTAAATCAAACACTTGTATCATGCCTCACTGTTCCCTGGGAATGCTACAGAACTGGGATTATTAAAGCCAGTATCAATTTTATTAAAAAGCCATTGCTTCGGGGGTGGAGGGGGTAGAGCAAGATGGCGGAGGAGTAGGAGACCTGGATTTCGTCTCCTCTCAGGAATTCAGCTGGATAGGGATCAAACCATTCTGAACACCTACAAACTCAACAGGAGATCGAAGAAAAGAAGAGCAACAACTCTCTCATCAGAAAAGCGACCACTTTCTGGAAGGTAGGACGTGCAGAGAAGTGAATCCGAGGCGATATTCAGGAGGATAGACGGCGGGGGAGGGGCCTCCGTCGGCCACTTCTGGCAACTGATAGAACCGCGGAGCACAAAATCGGAACTTTTAAAAGTCTGCTCCGCCGAGGGACGTCACTCTGGTGGCTAAGCGGGGGGTGGAACCCTCCGGGACAGTGTGGTCTCAGGACCCTCGGGGTCACAGAAAGACCGGGGGTGCCTGAGTGTGGCAGAGCTCCCAGGTAACGGAGCAGGGAAGCGGCTGCAGAGGCGGAGCCCAGGCGCGGGCTCTCAGCTCAGGGTTGCCATAAACCGGGATCCACGGCACAGTCGGGCCCCTGCTCCTCCAGCAGGGACCCAACAAGCGGCAGATCCGGGGAGACTCGCCTTCCTCCCCCGGGAGGAGCCGCGCGGGAGTGCACCGCAGGGATCTGCAGGGTTTGGAGACTCCACCCGGGGTCGGGTGCCAGAGATAGAAACGCGCGGTCACAGGCCGGGTGAGCACGGAGTGCAGCTGCAGACCGGGGAGACGGGAGTGACTGACGGCTTTTCTCTGGGGGCTCACTGAGGAGCGGGGCCCGAGTTCTCGGCTCCTCCGGGGCGGAGATTGGGAGGCCGCCATTTTCACTCTCCGCCTCCAAAGCTGTACGGAAAGCTCGCAGGGAACAAAAGCCCCGGAGAGCAAACCCGAGCAGATTACTTAGCCGGGAGGGGGCAAGGGCGGGGCAATTCCGCCTCCGGCAGAGACATTTGGAAACCACGGCAACAGGCCCCTCCCCAGAAGATCAGCGAGAACAGCCGGCCAAGACCAAGTTTACCGATCAATGAGAACGGCAGAACTCCAGCGCTAGGGGACTACTGCACATAGAATTCACGGCTTTTTTACCATGATTCTTTAGTCTTTCAAAGGTAAGGTTTTTTTTTAACTGTCTTTTTTTATTTTTTCTTTTTTGAAATTTTCTTTTTCCCTTTTTCAGCCAACATCTTATCAATCCCTTTTTTAAAAAACATTTTTATTTTTCATTTTTAGAGTCATATTCTATCCCTTCATAGTAGATACCCGTATTTTTGGCATATATATATAAGTTCTCTCTTTAAAATTTTGAGATAGCTTCTTCTAACAGATCAAAATACACCATAAATCTCTAGTATATGGTTTTTTCTACTCCCCTGCCTGATCACATTCTCTCCCTTTTTTTTTTCTTTTTTCTTTTTTTAAATCCTCTTCTTTCTTTTTTCAAACAACTTCTTATCAATTCCTTTTATAAAATTTTTTATAATTTCCATCTTTACAGTCATATTCCATCCCTTCATCATATCAACCCTTATTTTTGTACATATATAAGTTTTTCTTACTTTAAAATTTTGGGAGGCACTTTCTTCTAACAGACCAAAATACACCCAAAATCTAGTGTGTGGCACTGATCTATATCCCAGCCTGATCGTATTTGATCACATTCTGGTTTTTTTTTGATGTTGTTGTTTTGTTTTGTTTGTTTTTGTTTGTTTTTATCTTTATCTTTTTCTTTTTTCTCTCTTTCCCTTTCTTTTTCCACTGCTTCAGGTCTTTTCTGATTTGTTTAGACTATATTTTCTGGGGACATTGTTACTCTGCTAGCATTTTGTTCTCTCCATTAATCTATTCTCCTCTGCACAAAATGACAAGATGGAAAAAATCACCTCAACAAAAAGAACAAGAGGTAGTACCAACTGCCAGGGACCTACTCAATAAGGACATTAGTACGATGTTAGATCTAGAGTTCAGAATCATCACTTTAAAGATACTAGCTGGGCTTGAAAAAAATATGGAAGTTATTAGAGAAACCCTTTCTGGAGAAGTAAAAGAACTAAAATCTAACCAAGTAAAAATCAAAAAGGCTATTAATGAGGTGCAATCAAAAATGGGGGTGCTAACAGCTAGGATAAATGAGGCAGAAGAAAGAATCAGTGATATAGAAGACCAAATGATGGAAAATAAAGAAGCTGAGAAAAAGAGAGATAAACAACTACTGGATCACGAGGGCAGAATTCGAGAGGTAAGTGATACCATAAGACGAAACAACATTAGAATAATTGGGATCCCAGAAGAAGAAGAAAGAGAGAGAGGGGCAGAAGGTATAATGGACCAAATTATAGCAGAGAACTTCCCTAATTTGGGGAAGGAAACAGCCATCAAAATCCAGGAAGCACAGAGAACCCCTCTCAAAATCAATAAAAATAGGTCAACACCCCAACATCTAATAGTAAAACTTACAAGTCTCATAGACAAAGAAAATCCTGAAAGCAGCTCGGGAGAAGAGATATGTAACCTACAAGGGTAGAAACATTAGATTGGTAACAGACCTATTCACAGAGACCTGGCAGGCCAGAAAGGACTGGCAGGATATATTCAGAGCACTAAATGAGAAAAATATGCAGCCAAGAATACTCTATCCACCTAGGCTGTCATTGAAAATTGAAGGAGAGATCAAAAGCTTCCAGGACAAACAAAAACTAAAGGAATTTGCAAACACAAAACCAGCCCTACAAGAAATCCTGAAAGGGGTCCTCTAAGCAAAGAGAGACCCTAAAAGCTACATAGACCAGAAAGGAACAAAGACAATATACGGTAACAGTCACCTTACAGGCAATACAATGGCACTAAATTCCTATCTTTCAATAGTTACCCTGAATGTAAATGGGCTCAATGCCCCAATCAAAAGACACAGGCTATCAGACTGGATTAAAAAACAAGACCCATCAATATGCTGTCTGCAAGAGACTCATTTTAGACCCAAAGACACCCCCAGATTGAAAGTGAGGGGGTGGAAAACCATTTACCATGCTAATGGACACCAAAAGAAAGCTGGCGTGGCAATGCTTATATCAGACAAATTAGATTTTAAACCAAAGACTAATAAGAGATGAGGAAGGACATTATATCCTACTTAAAGGGTCTATCCAACAAGGAGATCTAACAATTGTAAATATCAATGCCCCTAACATGGGAGCAGCCAATTATATAAGGCAATTAATAACAAAAGCAAAGAAACACATCGACAACAATTCAATAATAGTGGGGGACTTTAACACCCCCCTGACTGAAATGGACAGATTGTCTAAGCAAAAGATTAACAAGGAAATAAAGACTTTAAATGACACACTGGACCAAATGGACTTCACAGACATATTCAGAACATTCCATCCCAAAGCAACGGAATACACATTTTTCTCTAGTCCCCATGGAACATTCTCCAGAATAGATCCCATCCTAGGTCATAAATCAGGTCTCAACCGGTACCAAAAGATTGGGATCATTCCCTGCATATTTTCAGACCACAGTGCTTTGAAACTAGAACTCAATTACAAGAGGAAAGTCGGAAAGAACTCAAATACATGGAGGCTAAAGAACATCCTACTGAAGAATGAATGGGTCAACCAGGAAATTAAAGAAGAATTAAAAAAATTCATGGACCAATGAAAATGAAAACACAACTATTCAAAATCTTTGGGATGCAGCAAAGGCAGTCCTAAGAAGAAAGTATATAGCAATACCAGCCTTTCCCAAGAAACAAGAAAGGTCTCAAGTACACAACCTAACCCTACACCTAAAGGAGCTGGAGAAAGAACAGCAAATAAAGCCTAAACCCAGCAGGAGAAGAGAAATAATAAAGATCAGAGCAGAAATCAATGAAATAGAAACCAAAAGAACAGTAGAACAGATCAACGAAACTAGGGGCTGGTTCTTTGAAAGAATTAACAAGATTGATAAACCCCTGGCCAGACTTATCAAAAAGAAAAGAGAAAGGACCCAAATCAACTAAATCATGAATGAAAGAGGAGAGATCACAACCAACACCAAAGAAATACAAACAATTATAAGAACATATTATGAGCAACTCTATGCCAGCAGAAGAAATGGAGGCATTCCTAGAGATGTATCAACTACCAAAACTGAACCAGGAAGAAATAGAGAACCTGAACAGACCTATAACCACTAAGGAAACTGAAGCAGTCATCAAAAATCTCCCAACAAACAAAAGCCCAGGGCCAGATGGCTCTCCAGGGGAATTCTACCAAACATTTCAAGAAGAATTAATACCTATTCTTCTGAAACTGTTCCAAAAAATAGAAATGGAAGGAAAACTTCCAAACTCATTTTAGGAGGCCAGCATTACCTTGATCCCAAAACCAGACAAAGACCCCATCAAAAAGGAGAATTACAGACCAGTATCCCTGATGAACATGGATGCAAAAATTCTCACCAAAATACTAGCCAATAGGATCCAACAGTACATTCAAAGGATTATTCACCACGACCAAGTGGGATTTATCCCTGGCTACAAGGTTGGTTCAACATCCGCAAATCAATCAATGTGATACAATACATTAACAAAAGAAAGAACAAGAATCACATGATCCTCTCATTAGATGCAGAAAAAGCTTTTGACAAAGTACAGCATCCTTTCTTGATCAAAACTCTTCAGAGTATAGGCATAGAGGGTACATACCTCAATATCATAAAAGCCATCTGTGAAAAACCTACAGCGAATATCATTCTCAATGGGGAAAAACTGAGAGCTTTCCCCCTAAGGTCAGGAATGCGGCAGGGATGTCCACTATCACCACTGCTATTCAACATAGTATTGGAAGTCCTAGCCACAGCAATCAGATAACAAAAAGAAATAAAAGGCATTCAAAATGGCAAAGAAGAAGTCAAACTCTCACTCTTTACAGATGATATGATACTTTATGTGGAAAACCCCAAAGACTTCATCCCAAAACTGCTAGAACTTATACAGGAATTCAGCAAAGTGGCAGGATATAAAATCAATGCACAGAAGTCAGTGGCATTCCTATACACCAACAACAAGACAGAAGAAAGAGAAATTAAGGAGTCGATCCCATTTACAATTGCACCCAAACCATAAGATACCTAGGAAGAATTCTAACCAAAGAGGCAAAGGATCTGTACTCAAAAAACTATAAAATACTCATGAAAGAAATTGAGGAAGACACAAAGAAATGGAAAAGCATTCCATGCTCATGGATTGAAAGAACAAATATTGTGAAGATGTCAATGCTACCTAGATCAATCTACACATTCAATGCAATCCCCATCAAAATACCATCCACTTTTTTCAAAGAAATGGAACAAAGAATTCTAAAATTTGTATGGAACCAGAAAGGACCGTGAATAGCCAGAGGCATGTTGAAAAAGAAAAGCAAAGCCGGTGGCATCACAATTCCGGACTTCCAGCTCTATTACAAAGCTGTCATCATCAAGATAGTATGGTACTGGCACAAAAACAGACACATAGATCAATGGAACAGAATAGAGAGCCCAGAAATGGACCCTCAACTCTATGGTCAACTCATCTTTGACAAAGCAGGAAAGAATGTCCAATGGAACAAAGACAGTCTCTTCAACAAATGGTGTTGGGAAAATTGGATAGCCACATGCAGAAGAATGAAACTGGACCATTTCCTTACACCACACACAAAAATAGACTC